>NC_058091.1:145997115-146302884 GCF_020171115.1 Neogale vison | reverse complement strand
AAGCTCTATTACAAAGCTGTCATCATCAAGACAGTATGGTACCGGCACAAAAACAGACACATAGATCAATGGAACAGAATAGAAAGCCCAGAAATAGACCCTCAACTCTATGGTCAACTAGTCTTCAACAAAGCAGGAAAGAATGTCCAATGGAAAAAAGACAGCCTCTTCAATAAATGGTGTTGGGAAAATTGAACAGCCACATGCAGAAAAATGAAATTGGACCATTTCCTTACACCACACACAAAAATAGACTCAAAATGGATGAAGGACTTCAAATTCCTTTTTGAGAAAGGAATCCATCAAAATCCTTGAGGAGAACACAGGCAGCAACCTCTTCGACCTCAGCCACAGCAACATCTTCCTAGGAACATCGCCAAAGGCAAGGGAAGCCAGGGCAAAAATGAACTATTGGGATTTTATCAAGATCAAAAGCTTTTGCACAGCAAAGGAAACAGTTAACAAAACCAAAAGACAACTGACAGAATGGGAGAAGATATTTGCAAACGACATATCAGATAAAGGACTAGTGTCCAAAATCTATAAAGAACTTAGCAAACTCAACACCCAAAGAACAAACAATCCAATCAAGAAATGGGCAGAGGACATGAACAGACATTTCTGCAAAGAAGACATCCAGATGAAAAAAAAAAAAAAAAAGAAGACATCCAGATGGCCAACAGACACATGAAAAAGTGCTCCATATCACTCGGCATCAGGGAAATACAAATCAAAACCACAATGAGATATCACCTCACACCAGTCAGAATGGCTAAAATCAACAAGTCAGGAAATGACAGATGCTGGCGAGGATGCGGAGAAAGGGGAACCCTCCTACACTGTTGGTGGGAATGCAAGCTGGTGCAACCACTCTGGAAAACAGCATGGAGGTTCCTCAAAATGTTGAAAATAGAACTGCCCTATGACCCAGCAATTGCACTACTGTGTATTTACCCTAAAGATACAAACGTAGTTATCCGAAGGGGCACGTGCACCCGAATGTTTATAGCAACAATGTCCACAATAGCCAAACTATGGAAAGAACCTAGATGTCCATCAACTGAAGAATGGATCAAGAAGAAGTGGTATATATACACAATGGAATACTATGCAGCCATCAAAAGAAATGAAATCTTGCCATTTGCAACAATGTGGATGGAACTAGAGAGTATCATGCTTAGCGAAATAAGTCAAGTGGAGAAAGACAACTATCATATGATCTCCCTGATAAGAGGAAGTGGTGATGCAACATGGGGGCTTAAGTGGGTAGGAGAAGAATCCATGAAACAAGATGGGATTGGGAGGGAGACAAACCATAAGTGACTCTTAATCTCACAAGACAAACTGAGGGTTGCTAGGGGGGTGGGGTTATGGACATTGGGGAGTGTATGTGCTTTGGTGAGTGCTGTGAAGTGTGCAAACCTGGCGATTCACAGACCTCTACCCCTGGGGATAAAAATATATGTATATAAAACAAAAACAAAAACAAAAAACCCATGGATACCATGGACATTTGGGACCAGATAACCCCTTACTGTGGAGCATATCGGCCTCTACTCACTTGATGCCAGCAGCTCCCCTCAGTGGCGAGGGGCAGAAATGCAGACACTGAGCAGCACTCGCCTGTTCCCTCTACAGAGTGCGAGACTCTTGATCTTGGGGCTGTTAAGTTCTGTGTTGAGTATAGAGATTACTTTAAAATTTTAAAAATCTTTATTTTTTTAAAGATTTTGTTAATTTTGGGGCACCTGGGTGGCTCAGTCGTTAAGCATTTGCCTTCAGCTCCGGTCATGATCCCAGGGTCCTGGAATTGAGCCCTGCATGGGGGTCCCTGTTTAGCGTGAAGCCTGCTTCTCCTTTTCCCTCTCCCCCTGCTTGTGTTCCCTCTCTCGCTGTCTCTTTGTTAAATAAATAAATAAAATATTTAAAATTTTTATATTTTTATTTGAGAGAGAGAGCACAAGGTGAGGGGAGAGGGAGAAGGAGAAGCAGGCTCCCTCCTGACCCCACCTCAGGGCTCA
Source organism: Neogale vison (assembly GCF_020171115.1). NCBI lineage: Eukaryota > Metazoa > Chordata > Mammalia > Carnivora > Mustelidae > Neogale > Neogale vison. The sequence continues at coordinate 146,300,863 of NC_058091.1, read as the reverse complement.
ATCCCAGGACCCCAAGATCATGACCTGAGCTGAAGGCAGACGTTCAGCCAGCTGAGTCACCCAGGCAGGTCCAAAATAAAAAATCTTAAAAAAAAAATGCAGACATAGACTAATAACCCCTGTGGGGAAAATCACAGTTAAGAGCCGTCAGTCTAAATATAACAGTATTGACCTTGTTTTGATAGCCATTGAGTACATTATGGCATATCTACACAATATGACACACAAAGAATTAGGGAGATCTCTGAAATGGAGCATTCCCACGATATGCCATTAAATGAAGAGTGGAATGAGAGTATATAGCATTCTACCTTTATTGAAGAAAGCAATGAGAATATACGTCCATACTTTTATCTTCATAAAAAAGAAACACAGAAAGGCTCAATCAGGAGCTAATGGAAATGGAATATGGTTATTTAATGGGAGCGGGGAGGGATGCCTGTGCGACTCAGTCATCTTAAATGTCTGCCTTGGCTCAGGTCATGATCCCAGGGTCCTGGGATCGAGTCCCACGTCAGGCTCATTGCTCACTGGAGAGCCTGCTTCTTCTGCCTGCCACTCCCTCTGCTTCGGTGCTCGAGCTCTCTCTCTATCTGACAGATAAAAATAAAATGTTAAAAAAAAATAATAATGGGGGAGCGGGGGAGGAGTGAGACTTTTGAACATCTATTTCTGTACTCCTGAACTATGCAAATGTTTCACAAATGGGAAAAACAGACAAAAACTGTATTAGTGATATGGATATTGAAGTTTTTAGAGGGAAATAAGCCAATATCTGCAGTTTATTTAAAACATTCTCTCTGGGGGCGCCTGGGTGGCTCAGTGGTTTGGGCCGCTGCCTTCGGCTCAGGTCATGATCTCAGGGTCCTGGGATCAAGCCCCACATCGGGCTCTCTGCTCAGCAGGGAGCCTGCTTCCCCCTCTCTCTCTGCCTGCCTCTCTGCCTACTTGTGATCTCTCTCTGTCTATCAAGTAAATAAATAAAAAAAAAAAATTCTCTCTGTTCAGGGGGGAGCCTGCTTCTCCCTCTCCCTCTCCCCAGGCCGGGTGCTCTGCCTGCTGCTTGTGCTCTCTGTCTCTCTCTGTCAAATAAATAATATATTTTAAAAATGCTTCAAAAACATAAAATAGGTAGATGGATATGGGGATGTTTAGATGAATGTGGTAAAGCAAATAGAGTAAAATGCTAATGGTGGACTCTAGGGAGTGGGTGTACAGATGCTTCCTGTAAAATCTTTTTCAGCTTGGGGCGCCTGGGTGGCTCAGTGGTTGAGCCGCTGCCTTCGGCTCAGGTCATGATCTCAGGATACTGGGATCGAGCCCCACATCGGGTTCTCTGCTCAGCGGGGAGCCTGCTTCCCCCCCTCTCTCTGCCTACTTGTGATCTCTCTCTCTCTGTCAAATAAATAAATAAAAATTTAAAAAAAACCAAACCTTTTTCAGCTTACCTGTTTGAAAATTTTATAATAAAATGTTGGAAAAAATTAAGTGAAAAAGAATGAACAAAAGCAAACCCTGAAACAATCCTGTGTGTTAAGTTGGTAACGTAACCACAGAGAAAAGAATTAATTCAATGACATTTTGAACACAGTAGTCTGTGGACTCAATGTTTTGTTTTGTTTTTTGGGAGAGAATGAGCAGTGGGGAGGGGCCGAGGGAGAGAGAGAAGCAAACACCCTGAGCAGGGAGTCCAATGTGGGGCGGGATCCCAGGACCCAGAGAACATGAGCCGAAGGCAGTCAATTAACCCATTGAGCTACCGAGGTACCCGAGTGGAATGTATTTTAAAGACAAAAAGTTTCAAAGAAGTCTTGGACTTTCTGTATTAGAAATTTCCATTGACTTCATGATAAGCAGATCAGTCAGCTCTCCTGAGTCACGACAAATACCAGGCCAACAGAATTCTTCCTGAAAGAGCCGTTCGGGTTCAGTTTCACAATGTTAATCACCTTCTTCTCAGTAATTTGCTCAGTAGTCCTGGCATGTAGTTCCGGAAGGAATTCTTGTATTGCCCACTAGGTGGCAGTACTGTCTAACATAACTGAAAGAGAAACACTCCTGCTTCCTACCCGCTGAACACTGCATTGATTTTCTCACCTATTGACGAGCTATACGTTCATTAATATCTCTGCAAAGTGCTGTTCTTTAGAATTTGAGCAACAAAAGTAATAGATCCTACTTACGAATTCAGAATCACTGGATGGGTAGGGACCTCCGAGGTCAGCCCGTCCGTTTACCTCCAAATTTACCCCTCTACTCTACTTTTTCTCTGCCCCAGAAATAGGACGTTTCTCAAAGTTCTGTTCCAACATTTAGCAAAAGTCAAGTGGTTCATTCAGTGATGTTTCCACTCATTCTTCAAAGAGCAAACACTGTCGGAGTGATGACCGTGTTAGCGCTCAGCTGTAGCACTCAGCGTCGTGGCCGGGACGGTTCCTGCAGACACAGTCCTGCTGGCCTCAGGGAGCTTATCGTCCCTCGCCCAAACAGAGGAGTTTGTGGCTCCTAGTGGCATGGCTCGCTCTGTACCGCTCCGCTCAAGCAGAGGAACGACCTTACGACCAGTAGACGTGGAGGCCCCAGTGGGGAAGACAAGACAAGGGAGCGTCCGAGGCGTCGTGAGAAATGCACGGCAGTCGGTAGGGGGCGCTGTGAGGCCCGCGGCTAGTGGGTCGGAGCAGTCCGGGAAGACGTCTCAGACGAAGGGACAATTTAAACTGACACCTGAAGCTCAGGGACCCAGTGGAATGGGGCCGCGGAGGGGATGGAGTGGGGTGAGAAGGGAGGGGCTCTGCAGGTTGCACAAGCTGGAGGGGGAGGGATACCATCCTACTCTGATCCGCGTCGCCGACACACTCTGGCACAGTTGACTTAAACACCTCCCTCAATCTAATGTTGCCACACAATGTGACCTTGAATCTTCCCACTTCTTTGGGTCTAGGTGTCCTCACTCTGAAGGTAACTGAGCTCCCTCCGCGACATTGTGGGGCGGGAGATGTAAGGATCTCAGGGTCTCAGTCTGAGGACCTCTGATCTGTAAGACACAGGCCAAGGAGAGAGCAGCCCACGAGGCAGGAGAAAGCAGGTGAGCACGGGCTCTTAGAGGTGGGTACAGCGGTCACGCTGCAGTGGCTTGAGGACAGAGGAGCAGGTGAACCTGTGGAACCAGCAAGCACAGACAACTCTAGAGGAATCCGGCAGGGGAGGGAAGACAAGACAGGGAGAGGCCTGAGCATGTTTACCTGCTGCTAGAGAGGAGCGAGGAGACAGGGAGAGGGTGCAGGGGGCAAGGGAAAGACAGACAAGGCTGGGAAGCCAGTGCGGCAGCTGGGACGGCCGGAGAGCCTGGGAGCTGAACACGGGGACTGGTAGGGGGATGCCCAAAAGTGCACTGAGCTCATTAAACACCCAGGCTGGATTTTTTTTTAAGGTTTTTTTTGTTTTTGTTTTTGTTTTTTGTTTTGTTTTGTTTTTTGAGAGAGAGGAAAAGAACAGAGGGAGAGGGAGAAGCAGACATCCCCCTGAACACAGATCCAGATGCAGGGTTCGATCCCAGGATCCTGAGATTGTGACCTGAGCCAAAGGCAGATGAGCTACCCAGATGCCCCTGGATTTTTTTTTTAAGACTTTATTTTTTAGAGCAATTTTGAGTTCACAACAAAATTGGCCACAGGTACAGACTTTTCCCAAATGCCCTCTACTCCCATTCCCCGTTGTCAGCATCCAGGATGGGAGTGGTACGTTTGTTACGATTCATGAGGCTACTTTGGTACATCTTTATCACCCAAAGTCCATAGTTTGTTCACCTGGGGCTTTCCTCGTGGTGGCGTGCATTCTCGGGTTTGGACCAATGAGGAGTGATGTGTGTACGTCACACCATACAGAGTATTTTCACTGCCCTAAAAGGCTTCTGTGCCCCGCCTGTTCATCACTCCCTTTCCACACCCCCTGGCAACCACTTACCCTTTTGCTGTCTCCATAGTTTGGCCTTTTCCACAGCATCACTCAGTTGGAAGTGAACAATACGTAGCATTTTCAGATTGGCTTCTTTCAGTTAGTAATAAGCATTTAAGTTTCCTCCCTGTCTCTTTATGACTCATTTCTTCTCAGTCCTGAATAATATTCCATTGTCCGGATGTGCCAGTTTACTTAGAGTGGGTCTTTTTAAATGAATGTTATTTTTAGGAATCATGAAATGAAGCAAATAGTGACCAGGTGACCAGAAAGTAAATGTAGAAAGTGCAAATTTTCTGCTTTGAACTTTGTACATACCTGAATAAGAAAAAAAAATGATAAAAAAATTACAGTACAAAAAATGTGGGAAAAGTAATAATTTGATACTTTTGTATTGCATGCAAAACATACAATTTAGAAGAAAATATTAAATGGTGCGACTGGGTATGTTCTTTTTTTTTTTTTTTTTTAAAGGAGGGGCAGGGCAGAGAGGGAGAGAAAGAACCTTGAGCAGGCTCCACAGCCAGCGAGTGGCCCTGTGGGGCTTAATCTCAGGACCTGAGATCACAGCCTAAGCTGAAACCAAGCGCTGGACGCTCAACCTGAGCACCCCCAGGTGCCCCAGACTGGTTATGAGTCACTTTCCAGTTTTAATCAATTAATTAAAAAAGAAGAAATGCCAACTTTATTTTTCTTTTTTAGGAAATGTCAGCTTTAAAGATTTTACTCAAATTCAGTAAAATGTTGCAAGTATGAACTAAAATTTGTACTTACCAAACACATTTATCACACTTCTCCATTTGCACTGTTTGACAGTTTTGAGTTTGAAACACAGATAAAAAAATCCAGGGAGTCCCCAAAAAATGACAGAATTGAATTTGCTCAAATTCTGTCTCCCTCTCTCTCTCTCTCTCTCTCTATATATATATATATATATTTTTTTTTTTTTAAGATTTTTATTTTTTTGAGAGAGCACAAGCAAGAGGAGTGGCAGGCAGAGGGAGAAGCAGGCTCCCGCTGAGCAGGGAGCCTGATGCAGGACTCGATCCCAGGACCTGGGATCATGCATGACCTAAGCCAAAGGCAGACGCTTAACTGACTGAGCCACACAGGTGCCTATATTTATAATTACTGTGCTATCATTTTTTTTTCTCGATTTAGTATTTAAAAGCAAAAATACAGTACATCAGGGGCTGGAGACAGGCACTGTACCTGAAGTGAACTGTGATTCCCCTGGGCACGCGCTCTCCAAACCAGCCGTGTGGGGCTGCGGTGCGTGTGTGTGATGCCAGCCCCATAACTGGGGGGTTCTCTGAATACCCGCTTGGAGAAGACAGTGGTTATTAAAGGAATAATAAGAAGTGCTCATTTCAAGTTTATACATATATTAGGAAAACCCAAGGGTGACTGTTACAGTTGTTTGGAACTAACCAGTGAAAGATTGTTCTGGGGGTGGGCGGTATTTTATGTGATGCTGTTTAGAATCGCCAGCCCGCGGTGGGGTTCGAAGACCAGCTACTCGGTTTGGACAGCTATGCAGTCCGCTCGGGTGCAGGCACGAGGGTGTCCTTAACACCATCCTGTCGCCCTATGTTGGCCGGGCGGACATGCTTCCCTGGGGCAGAAGGAAAGGCCGAAACGAGGCTTAGCAAGGGGCAGGCTTGCTACGGAGGAGAGGTGGGTAGGAGCAATACCCCTGGGAGAGAGGGAAACTGATGCAGACTTGTCCCCGTCGGGAACTCTTAGACTCACATACGCTGCGAGGAAAGACACACGTGGCGGTATGTGGCACAGAGGCGCAGGGCCCGGAAACGGTGTAGGAGCCCCCCTCAGCCGCTGACCAGCTGCTCTGGGCCTCAGCACTTCCAGAGCTGCGATTAGCAACAGGCCTCTTAGAACTAAGTGAATAACCCGAGTGGGGTTATTTTTAAATTTTAGTTTTAAGTGATTTCTACCCGCAATGTTGAGTTTGAACTCACGACCCTGAGATCAAGAGTCGCACGCTCCACCGCTCCACCGACTGAGCCAGCCAGATGGCCCAAATAAGCTGAGTTTCTGAGGCTCTTCTGAGTACACCTAAGCATGGGTGGGCCCTAGAGAGGGGAGCGCCTGACGGGGTGGGTCTACCAGTGTTCCCCGGCGTGAGCCTCCCCACTGGGAAGAGAGTCACCGCACCCTCCTCCTGGAGGCTCTCCCTCTGCCCCGGCTGCCTTGGGCTCCTGCCCGGACAGCGGGGCTGGCTTCTGGCAGAGAGCACAAACCAGACATTTTATGTAGAAACTTTGTGTTTGGGATGACTCTCCTCAGAAAGGTCTAGGGACTTGCCAAGAGCCTAGAGCCCCATGAAATGCTCTTAGGGACAATAGAAATGGTTCGAGTTGTTGTGCAGGGAAGAGAGAGGAAGTACAGGATTCAGGACCCGGTGGAGGCTGAAGATTGCTTTTGCCAAAGCTTCCAGTTGCTTTTCTGTTGACTTCATTGTTACCCTTCTCCAAGTCCCGGTTGGGAACGTTTTTTCTCTACAGGGATAGCTACTAAACATTTTAGTCTTTCTTTATTGCATCCTGTTTGTTTGTTTTTACCACCTTTAAGAAAAGGAAAATCATTCTAAGTCTCAGGCAAGGCAAAAGCAGGCCATGATTATGTTTTGCTGACCTTCAGATAGTTGGCACTTTTTTTTTTTTTTTAAAGATATTTATTTATTTATTTACTTGACAGATCACAAGTAGGCAGAGAGGCAGGCAGAGAGAGAGGAAGAAGCAGGCTCCCTGCTGAACAGAGAGCCCGATGCGGGGCTCGATCCCAGGACCCTGAGATCATGACCTGAGCTGAAGGCAGAGGCTTAGCCCACTGAGCCACCCAGGCGCCCTAGTTGGCACATTCTTAAACTGAAGAGAAATCACAAGGAATGAATCTATCAGAGCAAAGTTACTTTCTAACCTCCCGAGAAAGGCGGTTTTCTTGCAGGAGACTTGATGAAAATTTGAAAAGGGTGTGTGAAGGCATCACTTTCTTCCTACCGGAGTGAAAAAGAAAAGAGAGTTGTCGCGGCAAGCAAGGGACATCTGAGCAGGTGTATGAGACACGAGAAGAGCCACCGCCGGGCTACCCCCCATGCAGAGGAGAAGCGGGGGACGGTACACGGTGTCTTCTTTCTTTCAGAGATTTGCTAATGCAACTTTTTTCCTTTGGGGAATGTATGGGTTAGATATGAAATAGATGTATGGAAAACAGACTGAAAAAGAAATCCAGTGAAAAGAAACCGCATATATCCCCAAGTAACGTTTATGTTGGGCTCAAGACCTCGGAGTGTTTAAGAAAATGAGGAACATAAGCTCCAGTCCCAATCGTCTATGAAGATGGAAAGAGGAGGGAGGCATCTGAAGGGCCAGTGTTGAGTACAGAGTTTTCTCAGCTCAGGAATTCAAAAGGTGTGGAGAAAAGAGGAAAGGGGGAGAAGCTTCCTCAGAATGAATGCAGTGTGAGAGAAACCGGCGCCGTGCTGTGAGACCAGAACAGAGGGCTCTCTCCTCCCGCTCGGAAGCTGAAGCTCGCTGATGGGAGCAGCAAGGGCTGGGTCAGGACGGGCGGCATCCTGTGGGCCGGACCACGGCCAGATGCTCACGGGAGTGCCCATGTTCCAGAACATTGCTCCTAACCTCAGGATGATTCAGGCGGTGTAAAAACCGAGCAGCTGCTGGGGCCTCGTTCATGAAGCAGGTCCTGGAGGAGGCCCCGGGGCCGCCCCACTCAGCCCGACCATCTCTGCTCCTCGTGGGTTCTCAGCACGAGTCAGCTGCGTGTAGAAACTAGTACCAGCTCCGTTTCACCCGCACGCGGCTCCCGCAACGGCCTCTGCAGCTCTCTGCTCGGGGTTGCAGGACACGGTTCAGGCTAGGACCTACATCTTTCTGCCAAGCGGGAGCTCAGACGGCCTGAGGCTCTCTGGGAACAGAGAAGAGAGAAATAGCAACGTCAGACCTGCGTGGAGGGTACCGGGGCAGCGGGAGCCGAGGCGTGCTGGGGAGCTGTCTGATGAGCAGAGTACCCCAGGCCGCAGTCTCGGCTCCTCTAGGTGGACAGCAGGGCGGAGGTGATGGCCGGGAGACTCTGTGCAGGCCTCCCACTCCAGCCGGAAAGGGCTGGTAAAAGCCTATTTGGCTTTAAAAAGAAACAGGAAGAGCAGTATTCTCTGCTGCTCTGATGAAATTAGCCTAAATGCCGAGAGACAGCAATAAGCCAGAAAAACAGCCCAGTATGTCTCTTCACCTCCCTGGAAAAGCAACATTTATAGTAATCTGCACAGTTTTAACAAAGGAAAGAACCAAAGCCCAGTTAGAGTGTGTAAGTGCATCAGATGGTAACACGGGTTTAAAATGCATCCAAGTGTCTAGAAATATACAAAATAGGATAACGTGGGAATTGGCCCCAATCCTCTGAGTCGTTGTGATTAGTCCTTGAGAAATCAGAGGCCACGTGAGGAGAAACAAAGACTGGGCAGAGAAACAGATCTCAAATTTTAGGGGGAAAAAAAAAGAAAGTTTAATTCTCAAAATATGAACTCGTATTTGAAATTTAAATTTTTGGTCATAGTGTGAGCACAGCACTCCACGAATGGTTCCCAGAGTCGTCTGTAAGAATGACATGGGGACGGAAGGCCACTGTGTCCTGTGAACAGGTCCCTTCAAGCCAGACCCTCTTTAAAAAGGGGGTCATGACGGAGACACAATTAGAGTGCAACATCAATGGAATAAAACCCGTAATTCCAGCAAAGTGATGAGCAAAACCTAGTGTGTTGTCCTTGGGGGCAGGATAAAGAAATGGGGACAGATGAATCAGCAGTCGAAACCGTACAAACTGCGTTGTTAATGTATCCGAGTCGGCCTGTCCAGGTGGTGTCTCGTCCGCCGATCTGCCCATCACGCACCGTGCGGCATAGCAACTTCGTCAGGAATTTCCACATTGGCACAGGAGTTGTGCCCATCAGGCTTAAAGATCAGCCTCCAGCTGGGAAGGGATTCCCGCCGTGCGGACTCACCGCTGTCCCTACAGGCTGCAGTCCCCGATGCAGAACCAACGGGTGATATTCTAACTAGAATACATGTGAAGAGATGTTTTTAGGTTTGGGGTTGTTGTTGTTGTTTTAAGATTTTTATTTATTTATTTGACAGACACAGCGAGAGAGGGAACACAAGCAGGGGGAGTAGGAGAGGGAGAAGCAGGCTCCCCGCTGAGCAGGGAGCCTGATGCAGAGCTTGATCCCAGGATCCTGGGATCATGACCTGAGGAGAAGGCAGATGCTTAATAGCTGAGCCAACAGGTGCCCCCAAGATGTTTTTAGGTTAAAAAATTTTTTTTTGTTGTTGTTGGAGTGCCCGGGTGGTTCAGTGGGTAGAGCATGTGACTCTAAATTTCAGGGTTGTGGGTTTGAGCTCCAGGTTGGGTGCAGAGATTGCTTAAGAATCTTTTGGGGGTGCCTGGGTGGCTCAGTGGCTTAAGCCGCTGCCTTCGGCTCAGGTCATGATCTCAGGGTCCTGGGATCGAGTCCCGCATCGGGCTCTCTGTTTGGCAGGGAGCCTGCTTCCCTCTCTCTCTCTGCCTGCCTCTCCATCTACTTATGATTTCTCTCTGTCAAATAAATAAATAAAATCTTTAAAAAAAAAAAAGAATAAATATCTTTTAAAAAAAATCACTGAGATTAGAAATAAATAAAAAAGATTTTGTACAAATACAAGAAGGAGAAGACCAGCCTTGGTAGCAACCCATGAAGCAAACAGAAAATGTAGAAGATTGCTTATGAACTATATGAACTAGTTCTGTAGCTCTACAGTGTAAATTTTTTTTAAGATTTTATTTATTTATTTGAGTTAGGGTTAGGGGTGCCCCCCAGGAACCCCTAAATGTTTTTTTTTAAGGTTTTATTTATTTATTTGAGAGAGAGCAGAGTAGAGTGAGTGAACAAGAGACAAGCATAGTCTCCGCTGAGCAGGGAGCCCTACCTGGGGCCCCATCCCAGGACCCTGGGATCACAGCCTGAGCCAAACGCAGGTGCTTACCTGAGCCACTAATCTAAACGCGCCCCTAATCTAAAGGGTTATACATATTATCTCTGAATATTCAAAAGAACCCTATTAAATGGATATTACTATTACCCTCATTTTTAAAAGGGAGGAACAGAGGAACATGGATACAAAGAGATTAAGGTATTTGTCCAAGGTCACCCAAAGCAGCAAAGCTAGGGTTTGTACACTAGTTCACCGTCGCGCTTGAGAGCCAGGGCTGTCATTCGAACTTCTTAATAAATGATCACTTTTGTTTCTGATAATTTGGCTTAACACATTAGCTTTTTAACAATTACACTGTAGGGGCACCTGGGTGGCTCAGTGGGTTAAAGCCTCTGCCTTCCACTCAGGTCAGGATCCCCGCGTCCTGGAATTGAGTCCTGCATCGGGCTTTCTGCTCAGCAGGGAGCCTGCTTCTCCGTTTCTCTCTGCCTGCCTCTCTGCCTACTTGTGATCTCTCTGTCAAATAAATAAATAAAATCTTTTAAAAAAACCCAAACATTTAGATTAGTGTTCTATTAATGTTCCCCATCATTGTTCAGTTTGGGACACTGTACTTGTTTCCCTATGTGTGTGCCTTTTTATTCAATCACATATTTATTGAAAAATAACACCTATATTAAAATCCTATTTATTAAAAAATCATACGTATATGAAAATACAGAACTAAAAGACTGGTAACCAGAAGATAACCCTTGTTCAGTTTCCTTCATAACTTCCATGTATATGTACCAGTGGGCACAGTGTTCTGCACCTTTGGTTCCCCCCTCCCCGCCCCCGTACGATGTATCTTTCCATAGCCCCACCTGTAGATGTGCTCTATTCATCTTTAAGCCACATGGTATTTCGTTGTGTAGATGTACCCTAATTGATGAGCTTGTCTCCACATCCCACTGAGGTTGTATTCAGGCTTTTGCTTTAGCAGACAATGCTGTCCTGGATTTCCTTAGAGCTCGGACTCCCGGGTTGGACTGACTGCGGTTAAGTCCGGGTACTGTCACTGATTAACTGTGTGGCCCTGTCTTAGCTTCTCGGAACTGTAATCTCCTTAAGTGTAAAATGGCAGTAGTAATTGTGCGGAACTCGTGGGGTTCTTGGGAGGATGAGATGAAATACGTCTGGCTCGGTCCCCCATACACGGCAAGCTCTCGACAAAGACAAAATACTGGTATTTTTTAATTTTCCAACTTGATTTACGTTTGAGATTTTCTGCAAGGTGAGTTCTGGGAGTAAAATTGCTAGATCCAAAGGTGTTCATTTAAAACCAGTAGATGGGGGGCGCCTGGGTGGCTCAGTCGGGTAAGGGTCACGATCTGGGGTCTTGGGATCAAGCCCCGCGTCGGGCTCTCATCTGAGCCGGGAGCCTGCTTCTCCATGATGTCCCACTCCCCCTGCTGTGTGCTCTTCCGCTCTCTGTCAAATAAATGAATGGAATCTTTAAAAATTAATGAATAAAAATAAAACTGGTTGATAGCACTGCTTTGCCTCCGTGTCAGGTCCTCCGCTTGCCCCTCTAGACAGATACACACCCCCTGTCTCTGCCCTGCTCTGTGCCTTCAGAGGCCGACCTCTGCAGAGCTGTGTCCGTGTCTTCACACACCGACTTCCAGTCCGGCTCCCTGTGGGAAACAGGTGCAGGATGGCAGGGTGGGGGGAAGGAGCCCCAGGCTTGCTCCCGGACCCCTCAAGCCTTGTTTCTGTCCGACCCCCTCCCCTGGCTCCACTAGGGCCGCAGCTGCCACTTCTGCTGCCGCTTGGCCTTGGAGCTTCACCAGCCCTTGCAGGGGCCCAGCTCTGAGCACGTCTGTAAACCGTCCATCCTTCCCTCGGGCTTCCTTCAGTTACTCTCTCAACGCACCGTCAGGCTGGCGCGCTGACCGATCTGCATGCCCGCGATTAAGCTAGGACAATACTTGTTTTACCCTTCTTTTGCTAATATTGTCACATATTTTTTAAGATTTTACCTAAAACTCTGCCTTGTTTATTCTCTTCTGCGCACCAGTGCTATTACTTATCTTTTATCGCAACCCTTCCTGTTGAACTGCAGTGTTTTCTTGAGGAGTACGAATAAAGATTTATTTATTTGTTTATTGGACCAGGAGAGGAGAGAGCACAGGCACGTGGGTGGGGCAGGGAGAGGGAGAGAGCATCCCAAGTGGACCCCATGCCGAACGTGGAGCCGGAGTGGGCTCAGCCCCACAACCCTGAAATCCTGACACAAGCCAAAACCACGCCAGACACTCAACTGACTTGGTCACCCAGCCACCCCTAAAGATCGCATGTTTTAAAGTAATCTCTATACCCAACATGGGGCTTGAATTTTCAACACTGACATCAAGAGTCACGTACTCTCTTAACGGAGCCAGCAAGGGGCCCTTGAACTCCAGTTTCTTAAAGGCCGTTCGTGTGTCTTTTTTTTTTTTTTTAAGATTTTATTTATTTGTCTGAGAGAGGGAGAGAGAGTGAGCACAGGCAGACAGAATGGCAGGAAGAGACAGAGGGAGAAGCAGGCTCCCTGCCGAGCAAGGAGCCTGATGTGGGACTCGATCCCAGGACGCTGAGATCATGACCTGAGCCGAAGACAGCTGCTTAACCAACTGAGCCACCCAGGAGTCCCCCGTTCGTGTGTCTTATCTCACTGTACTTCAGCCTGCTGCAGCAGAACGCCACAGACTGGCTGGCTTATACAGATGGAAATTCACTTCTCAGGGACTCGGAGGGTGGCAAGCCCGAGATCAAGTGCAGGCACATTTGGTGTCTGCTGAGAGAACCTGCTTCCTAATTCATGTGCATCTTCACAAGCTGGAGGGGGCCAAGGGAGCTCTCCAGGGCCCGCTGTGGCTGCGGCTGTTGTGATTTAGTGTGGGGGCCTGGCTGACTCCATCAGAAGAGCCTGTGACTCTTGATCTTGGCATCATCAATTTGGGCCTTGCGTTGGGTGTGGATATTACTAAAAATAATTACTTTACCGAAAAAAAGTATTCAGGGATGCGTAGGTGGCTTGGTCATTAGGTGTCTGCCTTCAGTTAGGTCATGGTCCCTGGGTCCTGGGATAGAGCCCGTTGTCAGGCTCCCTGCTCAGTGGGGAGTCTCCTTCTTCCTCTGCCTCTGCCCTTCCCCGGCTTGTGTTCTCTTACTCACTCTTTCTCTCAAAAATAAATAAACAAATGAATAAGTATTCATAGATGATTAAAAAAAAAGTAAGTTCTATACCCAACATGGGCTCAAACATGACCCCAAGAGTCCCAACTGGGACTACCAACTGGGCCATTTACCAACTACCAACTGGGCCAACCAGGTGCCCCTCTGGGATCTTTTTATAAGGCATCAATCACATTCATGGGGACCCCACCCTCATGACCCCATGCCCTCCCAAAAGCTGTACCTCCAGATACCATCACTTGGGGGATTTCGGTTTCAACATGTGAATTTCTGGGGATGCAAACATTCACACCATAGCAAATATACACATTTATTTCTTCAGTATTTTATTAGTTCAGTCTTTAGAAGGCCAATTAAGAATAGAAGAAAATTCAACCAAAACTGTATTGAGAATTATTGGGAACTCAATACTTTACTCCAAAATATATGCTATTAAGGAGTCACTATATAAATTGAGTTAGGATTGATGGTGACACTGTTGGCATATTTTAAGAAAAGAAAAAGCCCTTATCTTTAGAGAGTATCCTTATACTCATAAGTGAGATGATGTGATGTGTATCTGGATTGACTTTAAAACGCTCCAGAAGTAGAAATAACACAATGTGGGGAGCACATGGAACAGGCTCAGGAAATGTTGGTAATTGTTTGAAAGCGGTTGAGGGGTAGGTGGTGTTTTATTATACCCATTCTTTTCCCTTCTTTACCCATTCATTATCTCTGCTGTCCTGTTTCTTTGAAGATTTCCAAAATAAGTAAACAAACAAAATCAATGGCGACCACAAACAGCTAAAAAATTCAAGTAGGGAGAGGATGGCCAGCGAGACGCACAGTGGGGGAGGGGCGGCTCTCTCCCCTGACCCAGCCTGGCCCCCCCTCAGCATCCGCAAGGTCAGCCCTGCCCCACCTAGCAGTGATCAGGACGACCCTCATTTTCAACAACCTGGGAAGCCGTGGCTCTCCGCATATTATCTGCCCCACTGTGAAGACTCACAATAGCAAAAAATCAGGGAGACTTTCCATTTGGTCCCCAAGAAAGGTGAAAGTATTTGTAATTCTCCTAGGGAGGATCTGACACCGAACTGACTTCCTGGGCATGACACACAGTGTTATGTTTTGTCTTGTATGTGGACCCTTTGGAGAGCCCACCAACGTCAGCTGGTGATATTTTAGATCTAAAACAGGTATTCTTAGAAATATTTGACAAGTATTTTTGAAAATTTCTGAACTGGATTTAATTCTCCTTGTAGACAAGGTTGACACTATTTTGCAGAAATGGTACGGTGGAGGGGATGGTTTTGGCGACCGACGTCAGTTGAGACTATTACAGACATCGATGCACGAAATACTGTGAAGAAATCGGAGGTTGGCCTGCAGGGCTCCAGCCCCTGCTGGATCAGCTGTAAGGAATATGAATCTTGGGGATCCTGGGTGGCTCAGTTGGTTAAGCATCTGACTTTAGCTCAGGTCTCAGGGTCCTGGGATGGAGCCCCGCGTCATGTTCCTCGCTTAGCAGAGAGCCTGCTTCTCTCTGTCCCTCTGCCCCTCATCCCCGCTTGTGCGCACACACTCTCTCTCTCGACAAATAAATAAAATCTTAAAAAAAAAGAATATGAATCGACCTGCAATTCCAAGAAATACTACATCAATGACATACGTATAAAAGTGCTAAGCCCGCCTTCTCTTAGATAAAAAATTAGAAAGGCTAAAAAAAAATTAGACTATTCTCAGGAAAAACACAGAGGGAAAGGTCATTTAAGGGTTGCATGCATTGTTCACCAAAAATAGGGGAGTGTGTTAATTTTCCTCCTTGGATTTAAGTCAAGGTGCCATAGAGAAGTTGTGTAACATTGAGTAGTTCTTTGTGTGCCCACCAAAGGCCTCCTCTCCATGCTGGCTACTACATTATTTCAGAAATTGATTTAGACATTTCTTTAATTATGTACAACCCCAAATGTTGGTGTTTCAAAGGGATTACACATGTGGCATTCTTTAATTCTTTCTGCTACTTGTCACAGTTGTTGTTTGAAGAACCAAGTATGTATTGCATGAAAACATTATGACATTTTTCTCTTGGCTAATAGAAGCACCAAAGCGACTGGGACAAAAGCCATCGATGATCTGCTTTCCCTTTGGTATGACTGTGAACATTTAGTCATGACGTTTCAGTTGTGATTTTATGTTCACTTCATATTTGGAAATCTCCTAATATTTATTTGTTTATTTAGAGAGTTGGGGGAGGGGCAGAGGGGGAGAGAATGAATCTGAAGCAGACTCCACGCCCAGTGAGGAGCTCACCGTGGGGCTCGATCCCACCAGCCCGAGACCATGACCTGAGCCCAAATCAAGTCAGACACTTAGCCGACTGAACCACCCAGGCGCCCCCTCCCTATATTTTTAAAAGAAAAGTGTCAGACTTATATGGCCTACCCACATATTTCTCACATCATTTTTATTTTGAAGAATTATGTCTGTACACGAAGATTGAAAGCATAATACTGTGAAAGCCTGCGTGCCCATTACCGAGATGCAGCAACTGTCAGCATCTTGCCATGTCTGTCTCTGTGCGGGTACTTTTTCTTTTTCATTTTCAACAACTTGTCATCTCTGTCTGTTAAGTAAATGAATAGAATCTTTAAAAAAAAAGATTTAAAAAAAATTTATTTGAGAGAGAGAGATCACAAGTAGGCAGAGAGGCAGGCAGAGAAAGTGGGGGAAGCAGGCTCCCCGCTGAGCAGAGAGTCTGATGCGGGGCTCGATCCCAGGACCCTGAGATCATGACCTGAGCCGAAGGCAGAGGCTTAACCCACTGAGCCACCCAGGTGCCCCGAGCTCCTCTTTCTGCTTGGCCCTTGAACATGGGCATTCTAAATGGCCCCAGCTCCATCCTTCATCTCAAACTAAGAACCAGGACATTATAAGGACATGTCTCTTATTAAAGGCTTATCAGGCACAAGAAGATGGAGAGAAATTGCTTCCTGTGGGAGAACCCATGAGACTGTCTGGCTCATTAACTGCTCACTGCTCCTTCCTTCTCTCCTTCCAATCTTATGTCTTCTGGCCTTCGCATGTTTACTGAGAAACTATACCCAGAATTATTCAGAGGAAGGAATGCAGGTAAAAAGCGAAAGCTATTTTGTGTGTTCGAGGCATAGGGGAAAGATTTGGTGGAGATTACAGCAGAACAAATACAGTCTTTCTCGATTACAAAGTTGCAGGATGTCATTGGTCCATGATAGAGTTCTGTCTCCCTGCCACCCCCAACAGATAATTCAAAGTTGACGATTCAAACCCCATTAACAGATTACATACACACAGTGCACATGGATTTTGGTCTTAACGCTTCACAGAGCTAATGAATCTGTTTTGCTCGAAAGGACCGCACCTAATCCTCTTAGCATCAAAAGGGAAAAGCTTGTTCAACTAACTCCCTCTGTTACCCTGAATGAGAGGCCAATGTTCCCTTCCGAACTTCTTTGCCGTTGAGGACTGAAGGTGCAGCTGTGCTGATTAGGAAGCCCTGCAGAGGGGACGTGGCCTTGAGAGTGGGAGGGAGAGGCAGCAGGATGCGGCACTGACGCCTCCGTTATAAGGAACAGGAGAGGAGGCGTGCTGAGCCCTGCCCTGGGGCGTTTGTTTGTTTGTTTGGTTGTTGTTGTTGTTGTTTTTTAAGTAGAATAAGAAATATGGATGTTTAAATCAACAAAATGCAGAAAATAAACTAGCATGTAAGATGACCCTTAATAAGCAATATATGTTTATTATTGGAAAAGACAAGCTTAAAAAAAGGAAGTAGCTTAAAAAGCAAGATAGTTTCCTTTTTCATTTTCTGTTATTTCCCAAATATGGCAAAACTGTGGCTACTGCAGACTTAACAGAAGTAAAACAGCTGATGTTAATAGGAAGTCACAAATGCATTGGTTTTGGTCTGGGTTGGCTTTTTTAAAATAAAACCGTTGCCTCTTTAATTTTCCATTCCCTTTTACGTATAGAATACTCTCAAATATCTAGCTTAAGAATCCCATTCGGACCTTTTTAATAATAAAATAATCTTGACCAGGCCGCTTTCTTTTGAATTCACTAAAACAGTTAAGAGGAAGGAATAGTTTAAAAAGGTATATATCCTGGGATTATAATATACTTTTAGTCTAACTAAAGACTAAACTAGTTATTAACCTATTATTATAAAATGATAGCACCATTGTAATAATTTACTTCGCTTTGATTATAAAAAGTGTAGCACACAAATGCCTGGGTGGCTCAGTTAGCTCAGCGTCTGTCTTCAGCTGAGGTCATGATCCCAGAGTCCTGGGATCCATTCTCATATTGGGCCCCGTGCTTGGTGGAGAGGCTGCCTCTGCGTGACACTCCCCTGCTTTTACTCTCTCTCTCTCTCTGGCAAATAAATAAATAGAATCTTAAAAAAAAAAAAAAAGTCTAGCACAGGTGAAGTCTGAAAAGAAGCCTAGAGTTTAATGATAATATACCAGTGTTGGTTTCTCATATTGGCAGCTATAGTACAGTAATGTGAAATGTTAACATTGGGGGAAAGTGGATGAGAATTAGTAGGAATTCTATAATCTTTGTGACTTTTTGTAACTATAAAAGTATGCTAAAATAAGTTTATTTTAAAAAAAATAGCCTGATGTGTGATGTTGAGTAAAACAGTGGACGTATGGCTAATGATCTGCTCGATATCATCCCAGTGATTACTATAATCATGAAAATTATATCTTAAAAAAGCTTGTTAATTAAAGATTTGACATTTTCCAAGTAAAATCCGTGTTAAAATATTCAGCTCAATTTTTTATTCTAAACTAGCAAGGAACAAATCAAACACAATCAGACTAAGAACAGTTCTCTAATATTTTGGGTACTTAGGACACCAGAAATACTGTCTTTCTTCAGGCTGAAGTAAGTTAGACGAGGCCATTTGAACAGAAGAAGGCTGTTATCTGCCAGTCTCTCCTGTGTTTCTGGTTAATTTGGAAAGAAAAACAAAGAACTGTGGGGAATTGGATGTCCACGTGTTCCTTCTTTTTCCATTTTCCGGTGTTTAGATATTACTGAACTTAGGGCAGTGGTAAGATCCCATTGAGATACAGGACTCTTTCAATAAATAATTCTGTAGCTAGAGCTCTTTGAGGATATCACATGCCTTCTCATTAAATAAACAGAACCACAGAACCTGTGTCCGTTAGGATTCTCATTGGTCCCAGCTCCGTGTTTGACATTCAGTCTCATAGACCAGACAGTGGCAAAGAATGGCCCCTGGGCCACGTCTGGCCTGTTGTCTTTTTTTTTTTTTTTTTAATAGTTCATGAGTTCAGAATGGTTTTTACATTTTTTTTAACCTTTTTTAAATGATTGAAGATAAAATGACCAAAAGGACAATATTTCATGACACACGAAATGAAATTCAAACTTCAGTGTCTGTAAATGAAAGTTTTATTGGAAGCTACCATAGCAGGATGGCCGCTTTCCTCCTGCAAAGCAGAACTGAGTGCCTCTGACAGAGACCGCATGGCTTCAAAGTCTCAACTATTTACTCTCTGAGACTTACGAGAAAAAGTGTGTCCGTTAGTTGTAGACAACTTCCCCCATGCACACACTCTTCCTCCTTGATTTTCCAAGCAGTGTTCCCATTTTTTGACTTTCCAACAGAGTGCCTGTGTGAGATCGAAGCAGCAATGGGGCAGGATTGGTCCAGTGAGGAGAGGCCAGAGAGGGTGGCTATCCAGGAGGAGGCTGGTAGACACAAACAGGCAGGAAGGTAAGAGGTCAAGTACCAGAAGGGCTAATATATGGCCAAAGAGGCTAGGCAGGTCCTGGTGATGTGACGGGAAAGGAGATGCCATGTTAGCAAGTCAACTGAGGAAGAGAAGACATAAGGTGTGAGTGGTCTACACAAGTCCAGAAGGTCAGAGTTTGCAGGAGCTGCATGAACAAGATCCAAACCCAAGATCTAATCTTAGGGCCATGGGGCTGCCCCATTTTACATAGCTCTCTGGGGTTGGACAGCCTTAGGTCCCAAACTACTAGAAACATTCAGAAGAAAGTCTGTGTTTCAAAACACAGACCTGGGGCGCCTGGGTGTCTCAGTGGTTTAAGCCTCTGCCTTCAGCTCGGGTCATGGTCTCAGGGTCCTGGGATCGAGCCCCACATCGGGCTTTCTGCTCAGCAGGGAGCCTCCTTCCCCCGCCCCTCTCTCTGCCTACTTGTGATCTCTCTCTGTCTATCAAATAAATAGATAAAAATCTTTAAAAACACAGACCTGAAGAGTGCCTGGGTGTCTCAGTTGGTTGAGCATCTGACTCTTGATCTCAGCTCAGGTCTTGATCACAGGGTGGTGAGTTTAAGCCCCATGTTGGGCTCCACACTGAGTGTGGGCCTACTTAGACACAGATCTGAGGGCAACTGCACCTTCATACAGATGAAGTCCTTTGATGGATGCTGGATACTAGACTCTGCTACTAGACTTTCCTTAATATTTAGTCCCACACGCTACTGACCATAAGATGCCGACACTTGTATGTGCCAGCAGGAAAACCTTGAGCCGGAGGCTAGTCCTTCCTTCACTAGGCTATGTATCTAGTTCTGTATCAAAGTGAAAAGCCATCTTTTTACCAATCTCCCAGGCAAGAAAATCTCCCTTGTATGTCACTAGAAGTTCCAAGTGCCTATATTCCAACTCCCATTTGACTAGACAGAAAGTATTCAGTGAACAATTCCAGGGAGAGGAAAAGTGACAGAAAGAAGAAGATCATTTAAGTTGTGCTGATTCAATCATTCTTAATAGCCAGTGATAACAATAGATCATTTAAAACTGACAAATCAAGTATTATAGAATAAGTATATTTAAAAAATATAAATACTAAAAAGAGCAGGAGGAGGGAAGTCATGTTAATATATTAATTAATATACTAATTTCGCTAGTAAGGAGTCATTCGTCCTGTCTTAAGGAATAGAGGAGGGTCACCTGGGGGGCGCAGTCAGTAAAGTCTCTGCCTTCAGCTCAGGTCGTGATCCCACAGTCCTGGGATTGAGCCCCGCGTCAGTCTCCTTGCTCTGCAGGGCACCTGCCTCTCTCTCTCTCTCTGCCTCTGCCCCTGATCATGCACTTTCTTATCATCTCTCTTTCTCTCAAATAAATAGAATCTTTTTGTAAAAAGATTTTATTTATTTATTTGACAGACAGAGATCACAAGCAGGCAGAGAGACAGGCAGAGAGAGAGTGGGAAACAGGCTCCCTGCTGAGCAGAGAGTCAGAGCAGGACCCTGGGATCATGACCTGAGCTGAAGGCAGAGGCTTAACCCACTGAGCCACCCAGGTGACCCTCAAATAAATAAAATCTTAAAAAAAAAAAAAAAAAGAAATGCAGGAGTACATGTAATGTAAGTAAATATGTATGTATGTAAATGTATGTAAAATATGAATTCATATTTATAAAAGTAATGACTAGAACAAAAATACAGATGGGTATTTCCTCATACTTTATTAGGAAAAACACCCACCTTCACTACATTCACACCCATACAAGAAAATAAAGTCCATGGAGTGAAAGATTTCAAAAGTTATAAAAAAACAAACAAAAACACCCAAAACCCCAGAAAACATATACAAAATCTGATGCAGAATCAAGACCAACCGTTTATGTGTATGGGCTAGATTCTCTGTGACAGAGTTACCTACCACCCTGCTTTCGTGGGGGGGGTATCCCCACCCCTTAGGATAAGTCACTAGTGGCCAGGCCTTTGTCAGCCTCCCTTACCCTAAGAGTAGCCAGGCCTGTGGTCTGTCTGCATGGCCAATGAGATCTGAGGGCACAGCCGCTGCAGGGCTACTGGGAAATAATATTTTTTCCCCTGATGAGAGGAGCGCCAGGAGGACAAAGGCTTTTACGCTAACTGTTTTCTCCCTTTGAATGTAGCTGAGAGGTTGGGCGCCACAGGAGCCATTTTGAGTTCATGAATCAGCCAGAAGGACTGACTGGCAGAGCAGGAAGGAGCCCACGTGCTGAGGCCAGCGCTGAGCCGTGGAGGGCCTGCCAGCCGCCAAGATGCAGTGACTCATATCTTCACTTCCAACGCTCATCTCTTTCTGCGCCTGCCACGCGTGGAGGTCTCCGTTAATGTTGCTTAGCAGAATATTCCTCTGCAAAGCTTTTAGCCGGTTGCCTTTTGCAGACCACTTAGATCCTTCGTTTGGAGCAGAGGCTAGTTGATTTTGTACTAAAAATCTTCCCAGCAGGGCCTCTGCCAGGCGTTGGAGTATATAAATGGCCCTCCGCTTGTGGGATGGAATTCCAGAACACTGGAAATGGCAGTGCAGTCACAGAAAATGATTCAGGAAGGAGCTTCTGGAGGTCACAGGAAGATTACGTAAACTGCTCCGGACAGCCGAGAATTCTTGATTCTTAGAAGTGCGTAAGCTCCACAGTCATGGGGTGTTACGAGGTCTCTTACTGATTTCTTATTGACTTCTATTAAATTCGTGATCTCTCTAACAGACTTTTTTCCTTCCCCCAGGCCCCTCCTCCCTCCCTGACCCTCACAGTTCTTGACTTCTTAATCAGTCTCAAGCTCCCGCAATTATCCTGACCCCTAGTTCCCAAGATCTCCACACCCTCTCCCCTTCTAGCTCCCTGGGAGACTCACCCTCCCTCCTTTCTAAAATACATCCGTTCCTTCTGCTCCCATCCTTCCGACACCAACTTGGGGGACTTCCCTTCTTCCCCTCTCTTTCCAACCCCCTTGGTTCCTTCCCTGTTTAGCCGCAAGGGGTCCTTGGATAGTCCCCCACCACCCCCACCGTGCTGTTTCTCCCCCGGGGGCCTTTCTGACCTCAATGCTCCTTGCCTCCCTCTCTGTCCATAGCCTCAACCCACTGCATACTTGGCAATCCGGTTTCCTTCCCCACAGCTACACTGAAACTGTTCTCTTAAAGGTCAACAATGACTTCTTTTTAGCTAAATCCATTATTCTTTTCTGGTTTCTCAATCTCTTGACCTCTCTGGTGCATTAAAAAAAAAAAAAAGATATTTTTCCTACATCAAATGCTCTGTTCTTGGCTTCCATCCTGCTAGCTCGCCCGCCGTTCCTTCTCTTTGTATGGCTTCTCCCCGCTTGGCCCTTCCTCTACTGGGTACTCCCTTTTTGCAGCCCTGGGTCCCCAGCCTCTCTTTGCTCTTTCACTCCAAAATCCCATCTTCCCTACAGCTGGTACCTCTGTGCCAGAAAGGACTGTGCCCTTGCTCACTTGGGCGTTAGCCCCTCACTGCTTCCTGTGGGTAAACTCGTGGCGAGCTCATTTGTACTATAATTTGACAGTATCTCTTTTCCCAAACTCACTCCTCCTTTCCATCATCCTGCCTTAGGTCATGGCAAGGCCATTTTCTTAGTCTCTGTATTAGTTTGACAGGGTTTCCATAGCAAAACCCCACAGAAACAACAGAGGATGAAGGTAGCTTAAAGGACAGAAATGTTCCTCCTATAGTTCTAGGGGCTGGAAATCCAAGATCAAGGTGCTGGCAGGTTTGGTTTCTCCTGAGACCTCTCCTTGGTGTGCAGACGGCTGCCTTCTTGCTGTGTCCACACACCGGCTGGTGCTCTCCCTGCTCATCGAAGGACACCGCTCAGGCTGGATTAGAGCCACCTGGTGACCTCAGTTCACCTTAATTGTGCCTTTAGGGCCTTACTCCCAATACAGGCACAATCTGGAGTACTGGATGGAGGACTTTAACAGAGACATGGGGGCACCGATCCCAACCATTACAGGGCCCCCAAGCCAAAAAATGTTCCTGTCCTCTGTACTGACCTCTGTCATCTTCTACCCAGACGTTCGGTCTAATGGGCTTTTTCTAAGAAATGGTAAGTCCGTCTCTTTGCTACCAGTCCCAGTGCTGTCATCAGGCGTAAATCTACTATAAATTTCCTCATCTAGTCTTTATAAGGCAATCTATAATCGGATCTACCTCACCTTTGCTTTCACATTTTTAAAAAAAGATTTATTTATTTATTCTAGAGAGAGTGCACGAGCAGGGGGAGGGGCAGAGGGAGAAGGGGAGAGAAGCATCCCCGAGCAGACTCCCCACTGAGTGCGGAGCCTGACGTGGGGCTTGATGGCTTGGTCTCAGGATCCCAAGATCACGACCTGAGCCGAAATCAAGAGTCAGATGCTCAATCGACTGAGCCACTCAGGTGCTCTCCTCTTTTGGCCTTTTTATCAAAGCCATTCAGGTACATAAAAAATAGAAATGATAATTTTTTTAAAAAAAGAAAGAAACAAACAAACAGAAAAACTGCTCCCCTAACCCCAGGCCCATTGCCCAGATGTAGGCTTCATGTAGTTTCCTTGATCTAGAATATGCTCGAGGAAATCACTCTCCACCGTCTCTCTTTTTTCTTGCCTTGCTGAGTACTCTATAGTTCTAAATAATAATATTACCACGTATTTTTAAGCAGCATGCGTGTCCTCATTTATCACACATTTAGACATCCTGCTCTTTATGAAACGTAAGAGTTCGGCTCGAAACACTGCCCCGTATCACCCTCGCCTCATTCTGCCTCCCAGTTTTTGATAGCTACAAATTATTTTTAGGCCTGAACTTTTTTGCTTGCTATCAACATTTGGGAGTATTTCTTAATTCCTTACAAAGTAAAATGAGATTACTAGTCCCCTTGCTCTTCCATTTTTCTTTCTCCTTCCGCTTTTTCACTTTTGTTTAAAGAATTCTTTTGGGGCACCCTGGGTAGTTCCGTTGGTTGGGTGTCTGACTCTTGATCTCAGCTTGGGGCTTGATCTTGGGGTCATGAGTTCAGGCCCTGCAGTGGGCTCCACACTGGGCATGGAGCCTACTTTAAAAAAAAAAAAAGAAGAAGAAGAAGAAAAAGAAGAAGGAGAAGGAGAAGAAGAAATTTTTTTGAATTATGGTAATTTTATAATTTATTATTATTATTTTAAGTAAACTCTATACCAACATGGGGCTCAAACTCATGGCCCTGGGATCAAGAGTCATGTGCTCCAATGACAGTTTCTATCAGTAGTTTCTACAGTTTCTATTAGTAGATCTTTAGCTTCACATTGTCAAGAATGATGACATTTATAGTCTGTGTGTGACAGTGTTTAAGAGCTACATATTTATGGGTTTATTCTGAAAGTGTGAAGTCAATACACAGGCCTTACAGTATTATGACTATGTAAGTATTTGTCCACAGTAGAGCCAAATATTGTGCCAGGACTGAATTTTCCCCCTCCAAGATCCATTGTTAACCATCCCGGGACCATTCAAAACACTGTGCTCTTTTTTTTTTTTTTTTAAGATTTTATTTATTTGACAGAGACACAGCAAGAGAGGGAACACAGCAGGAGGAAGTGGGAGAGGGAGAAGCAGGCTTCCCGCTGAGCAGGGAGCCTGATGTAGGGCTCCATCCCAGGCCACTGGGACCATGACCTGAGCTGAAGGCAGACGCTTAACGACTGAGCCACCCTGGTGCCCCAAAACATTATGCTCTTAACGTCTGCACAAATACATCCTCTTTTCTTTCATTCTACCGATTGCTCAAAAATCTTGCCACATTTTAGTTTGCTTCACATTTGGACATTTTGCTCTTAGCATTTCTAATTTTTTTTTCCTTGTTGAGAGGTATGTTTGTTTCCTGCTGATAACAGAGTAGGTGGTTTAAGGCAACATAAGTTTATTTACCTACAGTTCTGGAAGCCTAAATTCACAGCATGGGCAGGGCCATGCTCTGTCTGGACTCTGGGAAGAATCCTTCCTTCTTTCTGGCCTCCAGTGGCTCTGGCAGTCCTGGCATTCCTTGTCTTGCAGCTTCAATGCCTTAGTCCCTGCCTCCCTCTTCACATGGCCTTCTTCCCTGTGACTCTGTGTGTGTCCTCTCTTCTTCATAGAAGGACCACCCTAAATCCAAGATGCCTTCATCTCCAGGTCCTTAACTAGTTCTATCTGCCAAGAAAGACCCCATGCTCAAATACTGTCACATTTTGAGGTTCCACGTGGACATGAATTTTACGGGGGTACTGTTCAACTCACGACAAGGGGAAAATAAAATTTTCTCACTATATTATTAATATTTTTGGAGCTCCTGGATGGCTCAGTCATTTGGTTGTCTCACTCTTGGTTTCGGTTCAAGTCATGATTTCATGGGAGGTGGAATCAGTCCCGCCTTGGGCTCTGCACTCAGTGAGGAGTCTGCTTGAGATTCTCTCCCTCTGCCCCTCTCCCTGCTCATGTATGTGTGCTCTCTCTCCAAAGCAAATAGATATTTAAAAAAAAAATACACAATAACCAAAATATGGGAAGAGCCCAGGTGTCAATTGGCTGATGAATGGATAAAGAAGATGTAATATATATAGAGAGATTATATATATACTACACACACACGCACGCACGCACAAGCGCACACACAATGGACTATTACCCAGCCACCAAAAAGAATGAAATCTTGCCATTTGCAACAACACTGATGGAGCTAGAGTATTATGCTAAGTGAAATAAGTCAGAGAAAAGCAAATACCATATGATCTCCCTCATATGTGAAATTTAAGAAACAAGACAGATGAACCTAAGGGAAGGGAAGAAAAAATAAATTAAGATAAAAATACAAAAGGAGGCAAACCATAAGAGACTCAACTGTAGGGAACTAAACTGAGGGTTGCTGGAGGGACGGTGGGTGGGGGATGGGGTGACTGGGGGATGGGCATTAAGGAGAGCACTTGAGAGAATGAGCATGGGTGTTCTATGCAACTGATGAATCACTAAATTCTACCTCTGAAAAACTAATAATACACTATATGTTAACTAATTTGAATTTAAATAAAATCTATAAATAAATAAATAAATAACAAAAGATATTTTCTGCACCATAATTTAAGGAAAGAGAGAATTTTGATCCAAAATGAATCCAGAACTTCAAACACAGTCATTGTTTTTTGCCTTGTTTCTTCCTCTCTGTGCTTTGCCTTTGTCTCCTTCCAGACCAGCTTCATGTCAAGCAAGCTGACATCTCATGCTGGCAAGGATGGGTCCCAGCATCTCTCCACATTCATGTCTTCTTCACAGGCTGTGATCCTAGCAGAAATAAAACTACTATACTGAAAGTTCCAATAAAATACCTGAGGAAGCCTCTTAACAGACCTTGCTTGGTTCATGTCTGAACAATCACTGTGGCCCAGGGCATGAAGTGAGCTTACTTGGCCAAACCTGGCTCACCTGCCCACTCCTAAAGCTGAGAGGTAGGATGGCCCTACCCCATGGATGAGGAAAGGATAGTGTCCTAAGAGATTCTGGGTAGGCACAAAAAAACATGTGATCCCTTGCAAAGCGGAGAAGAGCTTTATCAATAACTTGAGTGATAGTTCAGCTGTACATAAAATTCTAGGTTTATAATTTTTTTCCAAAAGGTTGAAAGTAATATTTCATTGTTTTCTTTTATCCCTACATTATGAAAAAAATTTGAAAGTGCAGAAAAATTGGAAGAATTCTATATTGAGTGCCCATATATCTAATCATTGAGATTCTACCATTGACACTGTATTTGCTTTATTAAATATCCTTTTATCCATCCCTCTGTTTATCTGTTGATCTGTCTTATTTTGTCAGAATCTCCAAATAAGTCACAGACGTCCCTCCCCTTGACTCCCAGACCCTTCAGCATGCATGCATATCTTTACCTAGAGTTTAATATTTGTTTACAATTTTTTTCATTTGGGCTAAAATTTATAGACCACAAAATGCAAATATTTGAAGTGAGCCATTCATTGAGTTTTGACAAACCCATATCAAGGTGCAGAACACGACAACTTCCCTCCTGACCCTTCCCAGTAAATCCCTGCACCTGTCCCCCCACCCCAGCCCTGTAGAGGTAACCATTGTTCTGATTTTTTTCAACATGGATTCACTATGCTTTCATGTAGATGGACTCATACAGTAGTCACACTTTCGTGTAAGGATTCTTTCATTCAGCATCACGTTTTTGATACTCATCCATGTTGTAGTCTCTATCCATCCCACTCTATGAATGCACAACTGTTTATCCATTTTTCTACTGACAGACACACGGGGACTGTTTCCAGTTTTCAGCTATTGTGAAGAAAGCTGCTACACACATTCTTGCACACATCTTTTGGTAGGCATAGTTCCCATTTTTCTTGGACAGATCGCTGGGAGTGGACTTGTAAAGTCGGAGTGCTTTCATTTTATGAGGACCTTCAGATCTTCTGCCAAAACAGTCCTCCTGTTTTATAGTTCCGCCAGCAAAGTATGAGAGTTCCAGTAGCTCCACAACCCTTGCCAACATTTGTTGTCCGTCTTCCCAATTTCAGCCATATTGGGTATTTCATTTTGATTTTAGTTTTTAGTTCCTAATTTCTAACCATTTTAAGCAGTTTTTCATGTGTGATGTGCTTATTTACCTTTAGTTAGTATCTAATTAAATCTTTCACTCATTTAAAAATGTAGATTATCTGAGGCATCTGGGTGGCTCAGTCGGTTAAGCATCAGACTCTAGGTTTTGGCTCGAGTCATGATATCAAGATTGTGAATTTGAGCCCCACAGAGTCTACTTTCTCTCCTTCTCCCTCTCCCTCTGCTCTTCCCCCCTAATCTCTCTCTCTCTCTCTCTCTCTCTCACACACACACACACACATGCACTAAATAAATTAATAAATAAAATCTTTAAAGATAAATAAAAGATGAAAACTTGGATTATCTTTTTTGAATTGTAGGTCTCTTTTACTTTTTCTTTCTTTTTAAAATATTATATTTATTTATTTGACACAAAGAGATCACAAGTAGGCAGAGAGGCAGGCAGAGAGAGAGGAGGAAGCAGGCCCCCCACTGAGCAGAGAGCCCGATGTGGGGCTTGATCCCAGGACCCTGGGATCATGACCTGAGCTGACCCACTGAGCCACCCGTCGCCCCTCTTTAATTTTTTCTTGCAGGGTTCTTTATATATTATGGATTTTAGAACTTGGTCAAGTATATTTTGGAAAATTTTTTCCCCAGTCTGTGATTTGACTACTCATTTTCTTAGCAATATCTTTTGATTAATAGAAGTTTTAAAACTGATGAATTTATCAATTCATCCTTTTATAGCTTTTGCGTTCAGTGTCCTTCCTACCCCCAAGTCATGAAGATATATATTCTCCCATGATTTCATCCATCTTTTTGTTGTAGTTATTATGTTCAGTCAAGAAATCATTCCAGTTTTTATGTATGGTTTGAGGCAGGGCTCAGGTTTCTTCTTTTTCATCTATATGGATATCCAGTTGTTTTAGTATATCTTAAAATTTTTTTTAGTGTTTTCTGATGTCTAACAATTGCAGATAGCCTGTTACTAGTCTGATTTTTATTCCTTTGAAACTCACTGATTTATTCCCTCTTTCAGTGTTCTTTGGATCTTCTTTTTTCTTTAGTTCTTCTAATATTACCCTGCCAACCTTTCAGTATCCTCTTTCAATCTGAAGATTCATCGTATCAGCTTTGGTAGATTTTCTTCAATGGTTTCTATGATAGCTTCTATCCTTGCATTTTCTCCAGGCTCTCTTTCTGAAACATGTACTGGTTGTGTTGAGGACTTGGATCAGGTCTCCAGTTCTTTTATATATATATATATTCCCCCCCCCCACTTTTTGTCTTTCTCTTTTTTTCTCATGTTGTATTTCCACCTTTCTAGAAAAAATTAAAGTTTGACAAGCCAATTTTTTAATTTCCAAGTACTCTTTCTTGTTCCCTAATTGTTCCTCATTTATGGCATCTTGTTTTTACTTTAGGTATTGTATCTAGAATATCTCCAAAAATATTAATTTGAGGTTTGGAAAATTATTTCTCAGTTACTCAGATTGGTCGCTGTGAGGTCAGCCTTCACTTTTGCTCTTCTGTTTTGTTTTGTTTATTTTTTATGTAGCTGATTTCCCTCCTGTGCCCAGTGATGTGGGGGTGGTTTTTATTTTAAAAAAAGAGAAAATAAGCTGATTTTTTTAGATGTGTTTCCTGTACTATGGCATATAGAGCTGTTTTCCTGCTAGCTAATTACCCAGAAAGCAGAAGAGCCTGACAGGAAGTTCTGTGATCATGAGCAGAGCTTGCTACACAGGGAGGCTTCCTGTTACAGTGAAAAAAGTGGGGAGCCAGAGAAGGTTTTGCTGGGCTGCTGTGCTCACCACCCCCCCACATCACTCCATCAGTATTATAGAAAAGCTATTGTCTCCTGATTGCCCTTTTCTCATTTCTTACAGATGTTATGACTTTTTTCATTAAAAATATTATTTGCTATTCTTTTTAATTGTGTATTGTAAGGAAGGGGAGACAAATGGCTGCCTTTAGAACTAACGCTTCATTCTGTGTTGACTAAATTATTTCCTGCTCTAAGTTGGCATCTTTCATTGGATTTGGATGGATATCTTTACTCTCCCATGGCTGTGTCAGACTCGCGTCCACTTTCATGCCTTCGCTTAATGTGTTCCTTTATTTTTTTTTTTAAAGATTTTATTTATTTGACAGACAGAGATCACAAGTAGGCAGAGGCAGGCAGAGAGAGAGGAAGGGAAGCAGGCTTTCTGCTCAGCAAGAATCAAAGAGCAGAGAGCCCGATGCGGGGCTCAATCCCAGGACGCTGAAATCATGACCTGAGCTGAAGGCAGAGGCTTAACCCACTGAGACACCCAGGATCCCCTAATGTGTTCCTTTATCCAGAAACTTCCTTCTTCTCTCCCTTTCTCTCCCACCTTCACCTAGTGAAATTCTTCCCATCTTTTGAAGCGAACTTGAGCATATTCCTCCATGAATCCCATCTATTTAATTCATCTTTCATTTGCCTCCCTTTAACCTTGTACTATTATCCATGAAATGCCTATTGTTCACAATTCAGCTCTTAATTATACAGTCCAGTATTGTACACTCTCATGTCAAATGTTTATTATTATGTTGGTAACTATTAAAAAGCCTTTGGGGACAAGAATTTATTTTTCTCTGTCCTTCAAAACACATAGCACAATATGCATATATAATAGGTATTCAGTAAGTATTTGTAAGTGGTTAACTTCCCTGCTATTTGCAAGAAAGAAATTACCTAATAGCTTATATTTCTTTCTGCTGGAAACTGTAAAACACATATTTTAATTGAAAGCTGAATTATAGATGCTCCATTTCAGGCAAAAGAAATACTGATTTTTCTCCACTAAGGAAAAAAATTTAAGTTATAAAGCATAAATGTCTGCTGAAATCCATGGCAATAGACAGATCCACTAGAACTGAAGCAGTTGACCTAAGAGTGGTTTGGGAAAAGCAAAATAGCAAAATGTGACTTAAAAATAGACTTTATAGTTTTACAATTTTCATAATATTGCTAACATTGTCATCTTCAGGTGAAAAGGAAAGAGGTCTAGTGGTAGAACAAGAACAAATAATAAACAATAATATGCTTCTGGGAGCACCTGCATGGCGGAGTTGGTTGAGTGTCCAACTCTTGGTTTCGACTCAGGTCGTGATCTCAGGGCTGTGACGTTGAGCCCTGTTTTGGACTCTGTGCTCAGCGGGAGTCTGCTTGGGTTTCTTTCTTTCTCCCCCTCTGCTCCCCCCCGCCCCCAACCTGCATACTCACTCTCTCTCTAAAATAAATAAACCTTTATTTTTTTTTTTAGTAGTTTTCAATATTGAGTTACAGTTAAGATTCTTTTTTTTTTTTTAATTTTATTTATTTGACAGAGAGAGATCACAAGCAGGCAGAGAGGCAGGCAGCGAGAGAGGAGGAAGCAGGCTCCCTGCTGAGCAGAGAGTCCGATGTGGGGCTCGATCCCAGGACCCTGAGATCATGACCTGAGCCGAAGGCAGCGGCTTAACCCACTGAGCCACCCAGGTCCCCCATAAATAAACCTTTAAAAAAAAGAAAGGAAGGAAGGAAGGAAAGAAAGAATGAAAAAAAGAAAGACTCAAAGAGCAAGTTTCTGATAGTAATTACTGCCGTTCACCAAATGTATCAGCTTCCCTCTCCGCGGGGCACATTGGTGCGGTCATACTGCCTTGATCCAGGGAAGTTAGAGGGAGCCGTGTGACTTGCTTTGACCAAAGAAATGAGAATAGGAGTGATGTCACTTTCAGGTGGAAGACTTCAAAGCCTGTGAGGGAGACGCCATATTCCTGTTTTCTGCTTCTGTGGCAGTGGAAGCATGTGGTATTCCATAATTCTGAATTTCTTAAAGTCCATAATGAACAATCTTCCCACAGACCTGTTTTGGAAATAGTGTGACTGATAAACCTTTGTGGTTTAAGCCACAGAGTATAAATTATTATTGCTGTTCAGGGTCAGTAAACTCCCGCCTGTGGGCCCGCTGCCTGTTTTGGTGAGATTTGATTGGAACCCAGACATGCGTATTTGCTTATGTCTTGCCTCTGGGTGCTTTCTCGCTGCTCCTGAATTGTCTAATTATGAGACCATACAGCCTGCCAACTGCATATAGTTACTACTGCTATTTAAGAAAAAGTGTGTTGACCTCTGGCCTAGTCTATCCTAACTATGGTAGAACTGGAGGTCTTTGGTAAGTTCCCTCATCTGTTTCGTACACAACACAAAAGGTATTGATAGTACCAGCCTCCAAGATGGCACCAGTGATCCCCAACTCTGAACACAAGGGTATTCGTGTGTACTTCCTTCCCACCCAATAAAGCTGACTTATGGAGCTAGGTGGGAGTCATGGAGGGTGACTTCCAAGTCTGGGTCATAAAAGATAGTGTGGCTTCCATCTCTCTCTCTCTGAGATGGCTCACTCTGGGACAAGGCACTCTCATGTCCTGAGGGCACTCAAGAAGTCCTGTGGAAAACCCCACTTGGCAAGAACCTGAGTCTCCTGCCAACAGTTCATGAGTCAAGCCCTCAGATGATCGCAGCCTTGGCCAGCATCTTGACAGCAACCTCAAGTGTGACCCTGAGCCCAGATCACCCAATGAAGGTACTCCTGAATTCCTGACTCACAGAAATTATGAGATCATAAATATTTGTTGTTTTAAACCACGAAGTTTGGGGGTGATTTGTTATGCAGAAATAGATCATTATTGCCCTGCTCAAATGAAAAAGGGTACTAGTCCTCCATGTTTATACATATTTGCATGTGGAATTTTACACCCGCACACACATGCATTATTTATTATTTTATTACTGGACAAAGAATTTGTGGACTTCCATAATTAGGGTCTGTTGTGTGAATACAGGTAAGGTTCCCTTACCTGTGGAAGAAACTATTACACATGTATATATCTTTTCCATTTCCTTCTCAACACCTGATCTTTGTGGCATAGAAAGTGAAATGTATTCTGAGAAGGAAGGAAAAAGAACTCCTAGGGGCACCTGGGTGGCTCAGTGGGTTATGCCTCTGCCTTTGGCTCAGGTCATACATGATCCCAGGGTCCTGTGATTGAGCCCCACATCGGGCTCTCTGCTCAGCAGGGGGCTTGCTTCCCCCTCTCTCTGCCTGCCTCTCTGTGTACTTGTGATCTCTCTCTCTCTGCCAGGTAAATAAGTAAACTCTTAAAAAAAAAAAAAACCAAACTCCTAAAACTACATATTTCTTGATATGGTAGCTGCTCAGATTTGCCTTAAGTTCTTTGTATGTAAGAATAGAGTGGGATAAATGGAGCAAACTCTTCATAGTATTTTACCATTTTATTTCTAAGGTGATGATACAGAAGTGTCAGAAGCCACATTTTTCCAGTTAACTACTATAACTTTATATATGCTCCAAACGGAATAGTTCATAATAACACCTGGAATTGTAGGAGTGACATATGGAATGATAGTCAAGGGGCAAAAGTCAGTAGGAATCAGGGTTAAAGGAAAACTAAATAAATTTCTTCTCAAATGGTATTAGCAGATTTGTTTGGATATCAGTTTGCACATTTTTTAAGCCAACATATAAACAAGTGAGCTAAGTAGTATCTTCGGGTAATACTGGTAGGCATAAAGCACAAGAAGTAGAAAATAAAAAACAAAAGCTAGAGAGAGAGAAAGGGAGTGGGGAAAGAAAAACGGGTAAAAGATAAAATCTGTGGTGTGGTGTGAGTACTTACATGCATATTCCTTGGATTCTCAACCATGGCCCCAATCTGGCAACAATGCTAGTACCCTGGCCTAATCTCGTTTTCCAAGCCTCTGTCTTGCTCTGTCCTTCGGGAAACAAACAGTGCACTCCCAGCCTGCAACCCAGTACTGAGCTCCACAGCTCAGCCTGCAGGGAAATTAGGCTCAGACTAGAGGAGAAATTAAAAGACTTCCTGCTCCCCCACCCCTGCCCCAGCAAAGGCCTCAAAACATAGTTTCTTTTTCCTTTTTATATCATTTTTGTTTAGTAACCTTGTGACTCTGTTGTGGATGGGAAGGTTATATGTGCTAGAGGGTTCGCTGAGACTAAGCCCTGTTGGACTGTGCGGTTTTGTTAGTCCATATTATCATAGTTGTCTTAAGTGATAAACCCGTAGGGTTGAAATTGGGAGACCAGGTCGCTGGTGCTGCTGCTTCTAGGACACACAGTGGGGTACCAGAGAGCGTTCTCCAGGCCTGCCTCGTTTAAGCATCAACTTGTCCTGTATCTTGCATATTAATCTTTTTTTTTTTAAAGATTTTATTTATTTATTTGACAGAGAGAAATCACAAGTAGACAGAGAGGCAGGCAGAGAGAGAGAGGGGGAAGCAGGCTCCCTGCTTAGCAGAGAGCCCGATGCGGGACTCGATCCCAGGACCCTGAGATCATGACCTGAGCCGAAGGCAGTGGCCTAACCCACTGAGCCACCCAGGCGCCCGCATATTAATATTTGTATCATAAATACGGCCAAAAGTCAAGACCATGCCTCATAAACTTAATAGCACTAATGAAGGGACATAATATCTGAGAAGTCCTGAAAAGTCTAGCATGCTTGTTGGTTGTAAATACAAGAGGAAATGTTGAGAAAACCAGATCTTTTTCTAAGACAAAGGAAGGTGTGTGCAGACAATGTGTATTTTAAGGGAAAATCCTCTGGTTCTTTTTAGAAGAGTGAAGAACAACTGTTAAATTCTTCATTGGCTTTCTTATTGTCCTGTATGTAGGCTACATAAGCATACGCTTGAGTAATCACTTCCTGACTTGGAATGAACCCAGGAGGTGAACCCTTGCCTACAGGTCAGGAGGTTAGCCTTGAAGCACTCTGGATGCAGGAAGGAAGTTAGCACATAATCTTCATAAACTGTGGTCTTATTCAAAATATAACCTGCGGTGGTACCTACTTTTCAACTAAAAAAATGTTACACAGTATATCTAATGGTTCAATGCAAACCCTCCATGGGGAAAATGAAGAAGATATTTTTAATCAAGTTGCCACCATCATCATCCCACAAATCCCACTCTTGACTCAAAGAAGCCATTTCTAACATGATTGAGTGGTTTTTCCATCATTAACGAAGCTAAATTTTAACTGAGTTCTCCTTGACTTTTATCTGAATTTCATCAGAACATTACAGTCATGGCTTTTTAAAAATTTATTTCCTTTGATTATCCTTCGCATTTTACAGCCCTTCTAAATCATAGAGAAGATTGAGCTAGAAGTGTTTTCTTCCTCTGGGACACATTGCTGATATGACGTGGCTCATCTCACTGAGACCTGACACAGACCCCCAGCACACAGTGTCATAGGAGTCATTCAACTGTGACCGAGAACCTCCAGTTGTGTCTCATAGTAACTGATATGGAAAACCTCAATTTTTACCTTGATGTCTGCTCCATCCTGTGTTTTCATGATTCATGATTACAGCAGCGCAAAAACCTTTCAGTGATTTCTTAGATGAGACACCACAGGCATAAGCAACGACAAAAGAATAAGTAGACAAATTGGACTTTGTCAAACTTTAAAACTTTTGTGCTCCAAAGAACAGCACCGAAAAAGTGAAACAGAGCCCACAGAATGGGAGCAGGTACTTGAAATCATGTATCTGATAAGGGGCTTATATGTACAGTGATTAACTCTTGTACCTCAATAATAAAAAGACAACCCAACTTTAAAAAAAATGGGCAAAAATCTCTGAATAGAGGAAAGGACAGATGTTGGAGAGGATGTGGAGAAAGGGGAACCTCCTGCACTGTTGGTGGGAACACAAGCTGATGCAGCCTCTCTGGAAAACAGTGTGGAGATTCCTCAAAAAGTTAAAAATATAGAGCTACTAAAAATATATATATAGAGAGAGCTACTGTATGACCCAACAATTGCACTGCTAGGAATTTACCCAACGTTCATAGCAGCATTATCAACAATAGCCAAATTATGGAAAGAGCCCAGATGTCCATCGACACATGAATAGATAAAGATGTGGTGTATATAAATAACGGAATATTACTCAGCCATCAAAAAATGAAATCTTGCCATTTACAATGAGGTGGATGGAACGTGGAGGGTATTATGCTAAGTAAAATAAGTCGGAGAAAGATAATTACCATATGATCTCATTGATATGTGGAATTTGAGAAACAAAAGAGGATCATAGGGGAAGAGAGGAAAAAATAAAACAAGATGAAACCAGAGAGGGAGACAAATCATAAGAGATTGTCAATTACAGGAAACAAACTGAGCGTTGCTCGAGGGGAACAGGGTGTGGGGAGGGGGTAACTGGGTATGGACATTAGGGAGGGCATGTGATGGAATGAGTACTGGGTGTTATGTAAGACGGATCACTGATCTCTACCTCTGAAACCAATAATATATTATATGTTAATTAATTGAATTTAAATTAAAAAATAAATTTAAGGGGCGCCTGGGTGGCTCAGTGGGTTAAAGCCTCTGCCCTCGGCTCAGGTCATGATCCCAGGGTCCTGGGATTGAGCCCCACATCAGGCTCTCTGCTCAGCGGGGAGCCTGCTTCCCTTCCTCTCTCTGCCTGCCTCTCTGTCCACTTGTAATCTCTGTCTGTCAAATAAATAAAATCTTTAAAAAAAATTAAAAAAGAAGAAATTTCTCCAAAGAAAATAGAAAAATGGCCAAGAGCACATGAAAGGATACTTACATCCTCAATCTTTAGGGAAAGGCAAATCAAAACCACCATGAAATACCACTTCGCATATCCCAGGATAGCTAGAATGAAATAGAGGGATAACAACAAGGATGTGGAGAAACTGGAGTCCCCGTATGCCACTGGTAGGAATGTAAAATGGTGCCATCACTTTGGAAAACGGTCTGGCAGTTTCTCAAATGATTAAAGATAGAGTTAACATTTGCCCCAGTAATTTCACTGCTGGTCAATTCATTTCTCCCTGAAGAGAACTGGAAACATATGTCTCCACAAAAACTTTTATACAAATATTCACAGCAATATCATTCTTTGTGGCCAAAAAGCAGAGGGAAAAAATCCTTAAATATCCATCAGCTGGTGGGCGCCTGGGTGGCTCAGTGGGTTAAGCCACTGCCTTTGGCTCAGGTCATGATCTCAGGGTCCTCGGATCGAGTCCCGCATCGGGCTCTCTGCTCAGCAGGGAGCCTGCTTCCCTCTCTCTCTCTCTCTCAGCCTGCCTCTCCATCTACTTGTGATCTCTCTCTGTCAAATAAACAAATAAAATCTTAAAAAAAAAAATATCCATCAGCTGGTGAATGGGCAAATGAAAGACGAGTTATCTGAAGAATATGAAAGCACTACTTGGAAAAGATACATGCACCCTATGTTCATGGCAGCTTTGTTTGCAGTAGCCAGGCTAGCAAGGCAGTCCCAAGCATCCATCTGTGGGTGGATGGACACAGAGGTTGTGGTGTCTGGGCTACCGGGGTGGGTGGCTCAGTAGGCTGAGTGTCTCCCTTCAGCTGGGGTCATGATCTCAGGGTCCTGGGATGGAGCCCCATGTCAAGTTCCCTGCTTAGCAGGGAGTCTGCTTCTCCCTCTACCCCTCCCTCTGCATGTGCTTTTCCCCTCTCTGTCTCTTTCTCTCTCAAATAAATTAATTAAAAGAAGAAAGTTGTAGTGTATCGATACAGTAGAATACGATTCGGCCTTAATAAAAAGAGAGGTAATCTACCATTGCAGCGACGTGGGTCGACCTTGAGGGTGTTACGTTAAGTAAAATGCTCAGATGGAGAAGGACAAATCCTGTATGATTTCACTTATAGGTGAAACAAAGGAACCAACAAAGGGAAAACAAACTCATAGATACAGAGAACAGAGCGGTGGTTTTCAGAAAGGAAGAGGGTTGGGGGCTGGGCGAAATGGGTGGGGGGGCTCAGCTGTCTGGTGATGGGTAGACTAGACTCACGGTGGGGATCACATTGTAGTGTACACAAATATCGAATTACAGTGTTGTGTACCTGATT
Organism: Neogale vison; assembly: GCF_020171115.1. Classification (NCBI taxonomy): domain Eukaryota; kingdom Metazoa; phylum Chordata; class Mammalia; order Carnivora; family Mustelidae; genus Neogale; species Neogale vison. Next base: position 146,263,356 of record NC_058091.1, on the reverse strand, counting down.
ACGTTTACACCAGTTTACCTCAACAAAAAAATACGAACTATCCCGTGGACTACGACTGGGCATTACAGAGGAATCAAGGACTGACGTCCGCTACAGCACAACATGCAGGGTCCGTTAAGCTCAGCCGCCAGTCACAAAAGAACACACCCTGTGTGATTCCATTCATACGAAATGTGGGAGAAAGTCAGTCTACAGGGACAGAACACGGACTAGCGGTTGCCTAAGACCGAGGGAGAGGAAGGAGGGCAGTACCTGCTGATGGGTACAGGGTTCCATGTTCGGGTGATGAAAATGTCCTAAAATTGCGGTGGTGATTGGACTACTCTGAAAATACTAAAAACCACCACATTGTACACTTTAAATAGATAAAGTTTATGCTGTGTAAATTATACTTGTAATGTAGCTGTTATTTAAAAAAAATAAAAAAGTGGGGCGCCTGGGTGGCTCACTGAGTTAAGCCTCTGCCTTTGGCTCAGGTCATGATCTCAGGGTCCTGGGATCGAGCCCTGCATCGGGCTCTCTGCTCAGCAAGGAGCCTGCTTCCTCCTCTCTCTCTGCCTACTTGTGATCTCTGTCTGTCAAATAAATAAAATCTTTAAAAAACAAAACTCTTGTATGGAGATGACATGGGTCCAAATCAGGGCCAGATCAAGAGGCATGAAGCAGGGACCAGTTGTCATGGGGGAGGTGGTGGCACCTGGTGATGATTGGGCGCCAAGAGTGCCGTTGGCTCTGGAGTTGGTTGCGGGGGGCAGACTTGGGGCTTCAGCAGCTCCCAGAGAGGAGGTCCAGCACAGCTGCTGTCCTGACCCCAAGATCCTGTTTCACATCCCTAGATCGGAATGTGGCGCACCAGCCATCCTCAGACACCTCACTGAGGACTGAAGAGGAACCCAAGGCTTGGGGACATTATGAAACTTGTCCAGAGTCACACAGCCTGTAAAGGGCACAGCCAAGACTCAGAGCCAGCTTGGAGAAATGAAAATGAACAAACTATGGCAAAGTTTTAGGAGAAAGAAAGACGTTTCAGTTCCAGAAGCCAGCCGTCCACGTCAGGGGCAGACAGATGCAGAAGGGGTTCGTACTGGAAAATGTCCCTTCCCAGTGAAGGACCGTGGCCCGCAGAAGTTGATGAGTCAAGAGGAAGGCACAGGGGTGGAGATACTGTGGCAAGACTGAGAGCTGAAAGGCGGTTCTTCCAAGGCTTCTTCAGAACAACTGGAAAGAGAGCAGGGAAGGCGGTCGCGCGGGTATGAGCAGGAGGACCGAGTTTTGAATGAAGAAACTACAGACCTCACAGTTGAGCAGATGATAGAAACGGTTTCTCCTGTGTCCCAGATGGGACCTCTGAGAGAGCCTTTGCTGACTCAAGTCGAGACAGCACTGCTGGCCGCTGGCTCTGTCCTCGCTTCCTGGCCGTCAAGGACTGGACAGAGGGCTGAGCCCGGCAGTCGGCTCTGCCTTTGCAGCCTGTTTAGGACTGAAGCAGAAGTGGGAGAAGGAATATGGAGTGACTGCTACTTTTGATGCCAGTTACGAGAGAAGGGTCATTCCGTGTCACAGCAGCCACTGAGCAAGTGGTAAGAGAGGAGGAGATTATGAAACAAATCCAAGATGCCAAGAAAGTGCCAGAAGTAGGAGGGGAAAGCAGAGAATACTAGCTCCCCGTGCTCATGATCCCTACGGCCTTCAGCATACCCTCCCAGGAGCCCTTCTCTGCCCCAAGGACAGAACCTGTCACAGGGGTAGCATCGCAATCTCTTGCCTTTCAAGCCAGAACACTGACCCACCTTCCACGTGCCTGCTGCTAAGCTAATCCAAGCAGCATACTAACCCCTAACCCCTCTCCCACCAACCCTTTCTCTAGGGATTTGCAGAGGACATTTGAAATTGAGCTTTAAGCAGTCTCTATGGTTTCTGTATTTTGTCTGCACTTAGGCAAGGGCAGGGGCAGAGGTCAAAGGAGCAAAAGGAACTTTGTGTTCCCAATCGTTATACTTCTCACTAATCCCAAAGGTCCCAAAGAGCATGTACAGGCAGAATTCTTTGGGAGGTAATTTTGAGAAGAATGGGGGAAAAAAACCCATTCCTAGAGAAGAGCTGTTTTGCAGTTAGGCTAAAGAAGTCAAGGAAATGTTGCCCTCTGTTCCCTTCTGACTTCCGTAGCCTGTTCGAAATCTCTGACAACAGAGAGGCAGAAGTATCTGAACCGGAATCTGTATTCGAAGCATATTTACTGGAATGTAAAACAGTATGGGAAGCAAAATGATCTCCCTTTGTTTTTCAAGCCATTGACCTGCCACTTCTCAGTACTGGCCTGTCTCAGAGGTCAAGAACATGGTGGCCGGTGCTTGGGTTGGGGACAAGGTGCAGGCTATGCAAAATTCCCAGGAGGGCAAACCGTAGCCCAGCAGAGCTACATTTGAGGGGTAAAGTTGAGCTTCCACTTTGAGTAAGAATAAATATTAAGAATATTTATCAAAAAAGCCAAAATCCTTATTTTTATGCATTAATAATATTTTAGTTTGCAATATTAAAAAGTTGTAGGAGTTGTAAGTACTCTTGCTAAAGGTAAAAGGGTTAGCCATAAGGAATTGTCCATAAGATTGATTTATCAGAGATGCCTACTGAAGTAAGGAAAGGCTGGGACTTGGAGATGGGATTCCTAGCTTATTTGGAATCATTCATTTTAAGTAGCACATTGCAGCAACAATCATGCCTATGACCAAAAGAGCCACGAGGTTGGAGTTTCAAGGAAAATCAGGGGCGCCTGGTTGGCGAAGTTGGTTGACCAGCTGCCTCTTGGTTTCTGTTCAGGTTGTGACCTCAGGGTGGTGAGATTGAGCCCCATGTTAGGTGTGGAGTCTGCTTGATATTCTCTCTCACTCTTCCTCTGCCCCTCGCACTCGTGCACTCTCTAAAATCTTAAAAAGAAGAAGAAAAAAAAAGCAAATCAAAGAGCAGTATTGTCCTGGTTTTAAAACCTGGGATGAAATTCTGATATCGTTATTTGAACAGAATCAATCCGTAGAGAATATGTATTTTCCTTATATACTGCTGCAGTTTCCTTCTGTTAATCCTCTAACACTGAGATGACAAGGACAATCAGTTGACTGGAGAGCAGATCACTGTTGGATTGTCATGTGAGTCTTGGTTGGTTTTTGCTTTGCCCTTCGGATTTTGTCCCCACAAGTTTTGTGAGGATGGAGATTCTAGTTTTATTAGCTGCGTGTGCATCCATCCCCTGACTTGTGAAGAACAGAACATCCTCTTGCCAGTTGCAGCCCCTGGACCTCTGCTAACTGGAGATCCCATCTCGTTTTTACTTTTGAATATTGGTCTTACAAGCAAATGTAACCTATATATATTTCTACTGATGAGAATTTATAATCTGCTAGGACAGAAACAAATGTTTGTGGTGGAAAAAAAGACATGAACCAGTGTTAATTTTTTAAAAATCTTTTTTGGGGGTAACCAAATGTTAAAAACTACCCTAAACCTTCAGTTGTGATAATCTACAATTATTATCAGGATGTGACTGCGAAAGTTGACCAGGGAGGCTCGAACAAAATGTTAGCTTCATCTTTTCAAGGTTAGCCATAATTTGGAAACCGCAGGAATTTCATCCTTCAATTCGGGACAAGAATTTATATCGAAGAGTGGCTCCCAATTATTCTTTTGGCTCACGGGTGTAAAAAAAAAAAAAAAAAAAAAAAAAAGGTTATTGCAGGTAATCTATTTTGATTTTTCCAAGGGAATGGCAGTAATTGGAGGACCCAATAGACTTCTAAATTTGACCGCCGTGAGTAGTTCGTAGCGGAGCACAGCTTTGCTTCTGTTGAGTATTGACCTTTGCTGGTCATTGACCTACAACTGCGTTTATCCGCACACCAGGGCTCCAGGGCCTCCCGAGCCAAAGGCAATTCAGCGAGCGGCAAACGCGCAGAGGTAGCCTGTCCGCATCTCCAGAAGACGGTGAGCCACACAGGGGGCCGGGTCTCAGGTCCCGGCCGATCCCAACAGAAACCGCCTCCCGACACAGGGGACGAACTCGCGGGTCCCAGCGGCCACGCGCGCTCCAACGGCCGCTCTGACCTTCCCCAGAGCTCGCGGCGCGCCCGCCCTGCCAGCGCACGTGGCGAGGTGGGGACAGAGCCACGTGGGACCAGCGCAGGACCCTCTCGGCAGCAGCACGCTGCTGACACTCCAGGCGCTGGAGGTCACTCGTCAGCTGGTCGCGGCAAGATCCTGCGGGAGGTTAAACGTCTAGCGCAGCGGGTGACGCAGAAGGTCCCCCGACCTTCCAACGTGCGCTTTCTCTCGCCCCCCCAACTCCGCCCCCGCCCTCGTCTACCCCCCGCCCACAAGCTCTGCGCGGTCTTCACGCCAGACCTATCCGAGGGGCCGGCTCAGACCCCGGAAGAGCGATTCCATCCGGGTGCTTTGTCCGAGAGCGAGGAGGGCGTGGCTTTGTGACGACAGCGCGGGAGGAGCGAGGAGCCAACTCCCGAGCTGGGACAGCCTGCGGGAGGGGGCGGCGGGCGTACGGGCTGTCCCTTGCCACGCCCCGTGGGCGCTCCATCCTGCCCGAGAGGGGAGTCTCTAGCTTCAAACTGCCTTCTGAGCTGGGAGTTTCAACTAAGAGGTCTGGTGTCTAAGGCTCCCCCTTTTCTAAGACTCTTCCTACGCTCTCCCCCTGCCCGTCTCTCCTCTCTGCTTGACTGGGACGAAACACTCGCCGCCTCCAGCCTTCACTCCCCCCCCCTCGCTGGGCGCAGGTGGTGGCGGCCCGCGCGCCGCGCAGCCGCAGAGAGCACTGGGCGGTGCCGCGGAGGGGCGTGTGACGCAGCGGCCGTCGCTGCCATTTTAAGTTGTTTGTTCTTGCTTCCCTTCCCAAACACGACTCTGCCCCGGACCCGGGAGGCGCCCGAGGCCGCCGCCGTTTCCGCAGCCAGCGGTTGGTGGGAACGAGGCTGTGCCACCGCGGACGCTCACCCTCCGCTTCGGCTTTTGCCCCTCCGGGTCTCCTCGACCTACCTTCTTGAGAGCCGGAACCCGACCGTGGGGGGAAGAAAGACTCGAGAGCAGATGCTTGAACTGAAATAACTTTATTTTGGGGGGTTTGCTTCGCTGACAGACCCCTTAGCGCAGGGCTCCCCTCCCCTTCCTCCCCTCCCCCTCCGCCGCCAGTACCAATCCTACCCCTCTTTCTCCTCGTTTCTCCACCTCCTCTCTCTCTCGCCTCCGCCGCCGCCTCCGCGTCCTTCCCTCCGCCGCCGCCCGGGGCGCCGAGCCAGACTATGGGTCCCAGGTGGGGGCTGAGCGGCGGCAGCAGCGCGGGCGGCCCGGTCACAGTGCGCACTGCAGCGGGGATGGAGGGGCTCAGTTGGCTGGTGGTTTTCTCTTGACATGGCTCCTGCCCGAGCTGCGAGCAGCGCCCCCGCCGCCGCCTCCTTTTCTGCCGCCGCCACCGCTCCGCCCGCAGGCTGCGGCTAGAGGGCCCGAACCCCGCCCGAGAGTCGGTCAGTGAGTCCCGGTCTCCGCGGGGACAGGGAGGGGATTTCCCCGTCACCCGCCCCCGCCGCCTCAGTTCCATCCCCTGCCCCCTCGGGAAGCACACTAATGACCCCACCCTAAACTACCCAAACTCGGGAAACATGGTCTGTTCAACGTGAGAGCGAGCTAATCCGGAATCCGGGAACTTAAGGGTTTTTTTTTTGGGGGGGGTGGGTTGGGCATACTTTCGAAAAGTAATTAATATTAACACAACTATTTTCTTTTCTTCCTACTGGTCCTTCCCATTTACCCTCTCCCGCCTACTCTACCCGGGCGGGAATTGTTTCCACGATGAAATGAGTGAAAACCCGAGTGATCCTGTGTCTCCCGTGGTGCGAGTGAGTCGCTGCTGCTGAAGGCAAAGGGTGGGGGTGGGACCTGGGGGGTGGAAGGCAGGTGGTCCCTGGGCACTGCCTGGGATCCGGGAGAAGAACCCGCCACCTTTGCCTCAGCAATGCTCGCAGGAAGATAAGTCGCACTCCCCACGATCTTGAACGGGGGCAGATTCCTAGGGAAGGCTCCCTTGGGGAATGTAGGACTCACTGCAGGGCTGAGGGTGTTGGGATCCCGGGCATTAATCAGGTCTAACCACAGAGCCGGAATAATAATTATATCGTATTCTATACCCCCTTTCTCTCTGCCATCATGATTTTCCATGGCAGCAGCATTAGCAGCCGCCTGAGGGTGAAAATGTGGGTGATGGGGAAGTTGGTAATGACTCCGCTGTTTTTTCTCATGGCTCCTTTGGGCAACAGCTGTCCGCCCCCGGTATACACTGTAGTTGATTGCAGGGAAACTCTGTACCTCTCCCCTTCCTTCTCTACCGATTTTGCACTTTTCTCTTTGCTCACCATCAAGTGTAATCAATAACAAGCACTGACAGTTCATAGCAATAGTGAAATCTGAAATAACTTAAGAATTAATTAGGTACTACGGCCATGGATCTGGCTGGGTAAAATCCAATTGGATATTTCAGTTTCATTCACCTACCCTGTTTTGGTGTTTTGGGGGGGGGTTTGGGGGTTTTTCTTTTTCCCTTTTTCTTTATAATTTTTTTTTTTTTTTTTAAATTTTGGTATTTGGAAAGCAGGGATCATCACACTTACCCTTCCCTGTTCCTTCTCATAATCCCTTCTCTAAAGAGGGGTGGGGGGATAAATCCATATGGATTTTAAGGATTGGACTGGTGTTAGCTGTGTTTTATTGCACACCTAAATCCTGATAATAGGCTTTTCATTTCCCCCCAAAGCCTTTATTTTGGCATTTAAGCCAGATGTGTTTTCCAAAAAGTTAGTTCAAGTATTTTCTCCTCTCTTTCTTTCCTTCCTCCCCTTCCTTTTTCCCATAACCCCAAACGTTATTGTCCAAACATGACTGGACAGCAGCTTTTGTTTCTTGACCCTGTAATATGACAGTCTGCTAATATTGCCAGGAGGTGCAGTTTTTGGGTTACAGTCGTGATTTTTAGCTATTCAATCATATTAGCAGGAAAAAAAAAATGACTTGTTTCTGTTGTACTTGAGTCTTAAGAAAAAGTGCCCATAGTTTAGTGACAATTTCCAAAGGCTTTAGTACCACCTGTATTTCAAAATGGGGGACCCAAACTCCCGGAAGAAACAAGCTCTGAACAGACTACGTGCTCAGCTTAGAAAGAAAAAAGAATCTCTAGCTGACCAGTTTGACTTCAAGATGTATATTGCCTTTGTGTTCAAGGAGAAGGTAATTTAAAATTCTTAATGTGAATTAGCACAAGTGATTTTTGTAAGTGTATATTAAGTTATTTGTTACCCGTAAAATAACTGCTTATTAGGTTAAAGAGTGGTTGACAGAAGTCTACATGTGTGCTTTAACCTGCACCTTCCCGGGTAGTTCTCTGCATGTGTAGTTGTGGTATGACTGTGAAGGGAAGGCTCGAGTGCTCCTTGGCTTGGAAATCCTCTGTAAAGCTCGGTAGGGTCCTTTTTTAGGTGACCTGGGGTGAGCAACATCGTAAAACTATTCACGTAATGTTGCACAAGAAGTTTCATTTATGTGGAGTTACATAGAGAACATATAGCTGAATTTAAAGACTGTTTATAAAGTGGGATATTTGGAAGTGGTGAATTAGAATCAAAATGTTCACATGCTAAAAGTAAATAGTCTGTTCAGCTTCATGCTAAAAGTACCTTTTCTCATGGTACATTAGATGAAATACAGTACGGTTAATTTTTAGGAACAGTTACATACTGAAATGGTTTATTTGTGTTTAGAAGTGCAATTTATTAAAATTCAAAAGGACCTGAAGGGGAAATTTAAATTTTGAGGGGGGCTGGCGAACATAAAACAGAATTAATTCCACAATTAAATAGCAAGTAATGAGTTGTGAGTAGTCACAGAGGACATGATAAAAGCAGTATATTTCAACGATCTCCCTTTGACATGAGATTAGGTTATGAATATAAGGAAATGCTACTTTGATTTTTGCACCTAAGTTGTGAGCCAATTTCAGGATAGACATACATTCTTGGTGTGGTATGTACTTAATGTTTGGAAGTTTCCCAAGTATTTATCCCACTCTTAACTCTTTTAGAGGTTATTAGTACAGGCATACCTCGGTTTTACTGTGCTTCGCCTTACTGTGTGTGCTCTGTGGATATTTTGGTTTTTACAAATTGAAGGTTTGTGGCAACCCTGGGTTGACTTAAGTCCATCGGTGTCATTTTCCAACAGCATTTGCTCAGTTTATGTCTCTCTGTCACATTTTGGTAATTCTTGAAATGTTTTAGACTTTTTATTAATGTATTTGTTACAGTGACCTATGATCAGTTATTACAACTTGCTGAAATCATGGTGGTTAACATTTTTTAGCATTATTTTTCAATTAAGATACATATATCATTTTTTTGGACATAATGCTTATTGCACACTTAATAAACTACAGTGTAGGGTAAACATACTTTCTATATGCACTGGGAAACCAAAAAATTAATTCAGCTTCCTATGAGACTTTCTTTATTGCTGTGGTCTGGAACTGAACTTGTGGTATCTCCAGGGTATGCCTGTATCTAAGAATGCTCTTAGCAGCTGGAGTATAGCATTGTAAAGGGGTTTCAGACTGGTTTGTTTTAAAGTCATTGTTCCAAGATTGGGTAGTACAGGGAATTTATTTCTCCATTTTGTCATCTTGTTAATATGTTAACTGCAGGAGTGATACGATCAGGTTTTAATTGAAGATATTAGAATGTAAGTTCACTAGAAATCCAAGACCGAGGTGGTGAGATGAGTTCTTTATATTTATGTTAAATACCCCAAGTTGTACTGTCTAGTTCTTTAACACTGTAAAACCCAGTTTTTACTCCATGAATGGACAGTATGCAGGCAATTGTCCTGAGTAGTTCATGAGTTTTATAATATAAATTGATGAGCACTTGGTCACAAATAAATTTGAAACTCAATTTGGTAGACTTTTTTTTTCTTGTTTCATGTATTGACAGTTACTATATAGTATCTAAAAGGAGTAATGGAACTTGACCCTTTTAAGGAGTTAAAAAATGTTTAATTTATAAAGCTTTGTTTTTTAACTGCTGAGATTTTAATTTAGCTGTATATAGAATCAGTTAAATGAAAGTACATCAAGAGTAAATCCCTTTTTTTTTTTAAACATTAGGTATGTCTAGTGTTTCTCATACATAGTGTTTAAGAAACATTGTTCATAATGAGTTACCTGTTACGGATACCGTAATACTATAAAACCATGCAGTAAAACATTCTGATAATAGCCTGTTTGTGTGTGGTTGGGGTAATGGGGCTCAGGGAAGTAAGAGGATTCACCTATTTGAAAATCTATACAAAAATTAACTTGGTTAATAATTTTGCTGAGTTAGTATAAAAGTACCTGATGTTGTAATGTGAACTGGGTGTTAAAAGACAATGTGCTATTTGTGGGTTAATACACCTTTTTCCCCCACTTTTAGAAGAAAAAATCAGCACTTTTTGAAGTGTCTGAGGTTATACCAGTTATGACAAATAATTACGAAGAAAATATTCTGAAAGGTGTGCGAGACTCCAGCTACTCCTTGGAAAGTTCCGTGGAGCTTTTGCAGAAGGACGTGGTACAGCTCCATGCTCCTCGATACCAGTCTATGAGAAGGGTAGGTTCCGTTTTTCAGTCTCAGTTTGGTAAGTTTTTGTGAGTTAAACTTGCTCCCTCCCCCCAAGTATGGATAGTTACTATGGTCACAAGTCTCTTTAAAAGTTGACTTCAAAATCTTGGGGCGCCTGGGTGTCCCAGCAGGTTAAGCCTCTGCCTTCGGCTCAGGTCATAATCTCAGGGTTCTGGGATCCAGTCCCGCATCAGGCTCTCTGCTCAGCAAGAAGCCTGCTTCCCCCTCTTTCTCTGCCTGCCTCTCTGCCTGCTTGTGATCTCTGTCAAATAAATAAATAAAACATCTTTAAAAAGTTGACTTCAAAATCTTAAAAAAAAAGAAAAAAAAAGTTGGCTTCAGGGGCACCTGGTGGCTCAGTCTGTTTAGCAGCTGCTTTCAGCTCAGGTCAAAAATCTTTTTTCTAAAAAAAAAGTTGACTTCAGGGGCGCCTGGGTGGCTCAGTGGGTTAAGCCTCTGCCTTCGGCTCGGGTCATGGTCTCAGTGTCCTGGGATCAAGCCCCACATCAGGCTTTCTGCTCAGCGGGGAGCCTGCTTCCTCCTTTCTCTCTGCCTGCCTCTCTGCCTGCTCGTGATCTCTCTCTCTGTGTCAAATAAATAAATAAAATCTTCAAAAAAAAAAAATTGACTTCAGATAAAACATGGATAACTTTTCCTCTGTGGTATTATGCTGATAATGGTGTTTGTTATTGCTGGGAATAATATTTTATATTACTGTTCGTTAGATTTTTATTTTGTGGGGAGAGAACTAACATCATGCTTCTTATAAATAAGAAGCTTAAAGTAGAAGGAATTATTGTTCCCAGCTTTATAAACTTCTGTACCTCATTGAAAGTTAAAATGAACATACTTGAACAAGACATCCCCATAATTACTGGGATTGGGGAAGGCTGAAGATAACCATGTACTGGTCTGAAAGAGGTTTATTAACCTTTGAAAATTAATACACTGGACTAGGGTAATAAGGAATAAGAGTGGGAAAATAGTTCTGTATTAATAAAAATAGCAATTCAGCTGTAATAAGAATGTGAGTAATGGAAGACCCCTTTGCTTCAATATTAACTAGGTTCTGATTTTGAAGAATGGGAATAAAAATACAGGGACTTCATAAGAAAAAAAATCAGCTTTAGTTGTGGTTTTCACCATGTGCTGATTAATTTAGGTCTCAGTGTGAGGAATATTGGACTGGGTGGCTGGGTGGACCCTACAGGATAAAAATTAGAATCAGATCATGAGCTATTCTATGTATGTGTATATATATATATATATATACTGTCCTATTACCTTTTGGTATATAAAATGGTGCATAGTGGACCTTTTGTACTTGTGAAATGTTTTTATAGTCAGACCTATAATTCGTGACATGTCTTGTTACAGCTTTGTTTCTTTGAAAGTAATTTTTTTTTTTTCTTTTTTTATCTTTTTGTAGGATGTAATTGGCTGTACTCAGGAGATGGATTTCATTCTTTGGCCTCGGAATGATATCGAAAAAATTGTCTGTCTCCTGTTTTCTAGGTGGAAGGAATCTGATGAGCCTTTTAGGCCTGTTCAGGTATTTTATTCTAAGTGTGGTGTGCACTACGTGAGTAAAAACTCCTGGGATAAAAGCAAACAAATAACTCCTGGGATAGGGCCTAACATAAGAAAAATTTGGGGAATATGCATTATACTGATCAGTTTTACTTCATGAGTTACTCCCATCTGTTTGACTATTGTGCTGCAAGAGGAGAAGGCATTGGGGGACAGAATCTCTTGAGAATGAGTGTGTCTTTAAAATAATGGCCAGAGAAAATATTTCAGGGTAGATGTTTGTTGATGTGTAGAAGGGCCTATGAATGAAATTGAGAAGATCTCTCCCATGTACCATACACACTCCCGAAATAATATACGTAACCATCCGGCTCTCAGAGGAGTCTAGTCTAAGGAATGGCTTGAGAAACCCTTTTCTGGGGCCACCAGGGTGGCGCAGTCACTTAAGTTTGTGATCCCCCAGGGTCTTGGGATCGCGTTCTGCATGGGACTCCCTTTTTAGCAAGGAGTCTGCTTCAGACCCTCCCCACATTCGTGTTCATTCTTTCTCTTGGCTCTCAAGTAAAATCTTCAAAAAAAGAAAGAAAGAAATAAGGAAAGAAACCCTTTTCCAGGGGTGCCTGGGTGGCTCAGTCGGTTAAGTGTCTGCTGCTTCCTCTCCTTCTGCCCCCCCCCCAATAAAATCTTTTAAAAAATAGTTTTCTAAAAGTAGATTTGTGTATAAAACTATACAGGAGAGAAGTAAATCTGGTAGTGGTTCTTAAGTAATCTTCCTTCACATTGACTTCTGACTTGACATTTGATGTATTAGTTTCTAGTTTTTAAGAGCATATGCCCAATATGTATGGGCGTATGCTCTTAAAATGATCCTAAATTTATTTGTAATACTGTATTTGTATAAGAGAGAGTACTGTAATAATCCACCAAAATGTTAGTTGTGGTTAGTTCTAGGTCAGGTGTAGCTCATTTTTCTTTTTTGTTCTGTGCGTATGTAGGTATGTACATGTATATTTCATAACTCTACAATGATGATACTTTGGTTTATAACCGGAAACCTAAATAAAGACATTTAAAGATCACTTTAAGCATACTATATTACATATTAGAATGCCTGTTTTAGGCTAATTGCTTAGAAACACGAAAGTTAGGGGCGCCTGGTTGGCTCGGTGGGTTAAGCCATTGCCTTCAGCTCAGGTCATGATCTCAGGGTTCTGGGGTCAAGTCCCACATCGAGCTCTCTGCTCAGCGCGGAGCCTGCTTCCCTCTCTCTCTGCCTGCCTCTGCCTACTTGTGATCTCTCTCTGTCAAATAAATAAATAAAATCTTTAAAAAAAAAAAAGAAATACGAAAGTTAATTGAAAAAATTTTGTGTTCATCTGTTACCATGAACCATCTTTATGGTGTTTTGTGTATGATCGACAAGTTGGTATACTCCCCATGGTAATGTTCCTGCACATCCTCCTCCTAAGACTCACTTGACAGAAATAAGTTCTAAAGATAACAGATAGCCTAAATAGAGGTTGAAAGTATTCTATATTTATATCTGTCTTCAATGGGCACTATCTGGCTCATGTGAACATGCTGGAGAATGGAAGTTGGATATAAAAAAGCAAGAAGGCAGGAATGGTAAGGAATGTTTATAGCTGCCAGCGCACGTATTGCACCTCAACTGGAACTGCTCTCCAGAGGCACTCTTAGGATTTTTATTATTACTATTTTTTAATTCCGAAATCTTCATTGGAAAAATTTTGGTCCATTACTCATTGTATTTTTTTAAAATTTCTAATCCTCTGTCTTTCTTTCTGAGACATTTGGGATAGTATAATAGTCTAATAGTCTTGTCTCAAGTTCTGACTTTTGAAATCATGGCTGCTTATTGAGCGATTGCCTGTGCTAGGCTATCTCCTGAATACTTTGTATACGTTTAATCTTAATCCTTATAAGAGTTATGTAGATAGGAAGCTCCTTTTCCAAAGGAAGAAACTGAGGCAGTTAGAGTTTAGGTAAACAGCCCAAGGTCGTGCAGGTAAGTGGCAGTCAAGACATAAATCCTGTAAAGCTTGTGCTCTTAATTGGCTACTCTCTTTGTATTATGCTTTGTATTATGAAAGCCTTAAATTACGGGCAGAATGTAAGCACTATGTAGGATAGAGGTAATGTGGTGTAATTTTAGAGTCCAGCTATAGGAAAGAAGTACAGTGTAAAAGATGAATTTACTTCCCCAGTAATTTGAAATAAATGAATATCCTGAATGAGAGGCTTGAAATATAAACAATTTAGTTCTTAAGGCAAGTGAGAAAAGGAAAAGTAAACTTGAAAACTTTTTTTTTGGTCTTGAAGTACGTGAAATGAGATTTAGTAGGAACCACAGTAAAGGTGGTTTTTCAATAATGAGTTCGTGCTATATTTAGGGTATTAGGGAGTATTGGGAGGTGGTATTAAAATATCTCTTATTTCCTCTGTATCCCTAAATGCTCTTGGCTACAAATTAGTTTTTCATCACACTATTCAAATACTTTGTTATTTTGGTCGTTGCTTTCATGCCACTTGAATTAAGAATTTTCTTTTTGGTGTACTATTCCTTCCCGAATCTTTGTATATTCATTAGGGATACAGAGCAGGGGCCAGGGCAGAGAGTGAGGGACAAGTAGATTCACTGATGAGCACAGAGCAGAGCTCAACACTGGGGCTAGATCCCAGGACCCTGAGATCGTGATCTGAGCCAAAGTCAGATGCTTAACCAACAGAGCCACCCGGGATCCCCCTGCAGTATTTTGACTTTGACACAGTAGTGTTTATGTTGGTTCTGTTCCAGGAATGGCATTTCCCAAATTACCTTCTTAGTGTTTTCCCCAGGGAAAATTACTGTCTTCTTTCAAGGTCTAATCCAAAATTACCTGCTAATACTGTCCATGGTGTCCACTGTGTTTGTTATTTCTCCCTTTTCACATAGCACTTTGAAGATACCGCATTTCACGGTTTTACAAATAATGACATCTTATTCTAGGAAAGATCCAAATCAAGTTAGTTTTTATATTTGCACGTGCTTGTCCTTTTGGCCAATATAAGACCCTCTTAAGGGTGGAGTAACCTTATTCATATTTTTTATTATTTAATAACATTCCTTTCATATACTAAGAGTGCAGTAAATACTTGTGCAAAGGTACAGTTGAAGATTATTTAAACAATTGTATGTAGGGATAGTGTATCTTATGGCTTACAAGAAAAGTTGGGTGTTAAAATTCTAGATAACAGGAACTGATGAATTTTCTATGTTAGTATTTACTGTGGTTTTTGAAATAATGGGAGAAAAAAAATGGAGTCAAATGGACAGGTTTTTTTTTTTTTTTTTTTTAAATGATTCAGCAGTTCTTAAAGAATTGTTGATTCTTTAAGAGTTGTTTTTTGAACTCCGCAGTAGCCTAGTCATTTCACCCAGCATTTGGTCTCCGCAGACATTTTGTGGGAGGATAGAGTTGATCTTCCTTATGTTAAAAGAGTGTTCTGATTTGGTAATAGTTCTTCATAACTTAATTTTTTTAACCTGAAAAATGTGCATAACATTTTTAAAAAATTTGAGGGGTTTATATATCCTCCACCCCCATCTCTGTGAGGACTGGAACTGTATTTCAGGTGTGGACTTCAAAGCCCACTGTTGAATTCCATTAACTATTCTGATGGGTTATAACCCATTCATTTTATGAGAGGAAGCTGAAGTTTAGAAAAGTTAGGGGATATGTAAAAGGTCACATAAGTAGTAAGCTGGACAGCTAAGATCCATGGTGGGTGTTCTTTGTAAATAGAAAGGAAGCGGATGTTACTGGCTTAAAATACTAAGTTGGGAGTCTCGAGCCAAATAGGCTTGAAAAGTCTGGTTTTAGGGACGTCTGGGTGGCTCAGTTGGTTAATCATCCAATCCTTTATTTCAGTTCAAGTCATTCATCTTGGGGTCCTGAGATTGGACTCTGCAGGGAGTCTGCTTGAGATCCTCCCTCCCTCCCTCCCTCCCTGTCCCCCCAGTCTTCCTTCCCCACCTCCATATGTGCACTGTCTCCTTCTCTAAAAAACATTTTACAGAATGGCCTAAAATCATTGAGTATTAGGGTCTAGTCACTCTGATGCAGTTTTTCTTGGTCAAATTCTATAATGAATTTTATAGAACATTCTGTGATGAAGGAATACATCTCAATATTGACTGTTAAGAATGGGGACCACTGGCCACATGGGATTATTGAGCATTTGAAATGTGGCTAGAGTTACTGAAGAATTCAATTTTAAATTACGTTAAGTGAATTAAATTTCTGTAGGCACAGTTGACTCCCATGTTGGACAACATATGGATGCAAGATGTTTCAGGTGGGATAAGGTCTTTGTAGTTACATGTAAATGTATTTCTGCCTTAGGCCAAATTTGAGTTTCATCACGGTGACTATGAAAAACAGTTTCTGCATGTACTGAGCCGCAAGGACAAGACTGGAATTGTTGTCAACAACCCTAACCAGTCGGTGTTTCTCTTCATTGACAGACAGCACTTGCAGGTAAGCCTTGTTTAACTACTTAACAACTTGTTTGAAAAGCTTATTTGTTAGCAAACTATTTTCTGTATATGTTAATTCTGTTTTGCGACTTCAGCACTGCATTAATTTAGAAGTTATTTAAAAACCAAATAGATATCCTGGGCGTCACCCTAGAACAGTGGTTCCCAAGTTTTGCTGCATAGTAGAACTACCTGGGAGCTTTTAAATGTCATGATTCTGGTGAGCAATAGAGTTTTAAAAATGCCCCTGTAGAGCTTTTCTGATGTATAGTATGGTCAGCAGATCATAACAGATTCTTAAATAGGTAGACTCTCATGCCCTACTCCAGTCCTGCTCGGTCAGAGAATCAGTGTTTTGAACAAAATCCTTAGATGGGTAGTAGCACATTATATTTTGAGAAGGTTTGGCCCTAGACCTTTTAAATAGGAAAATCTAAAGGAACGAAGTATGTCTGTGTTCAGAAGATCCACATGTGTTTTAAGTAAGCACTTCCAGTTAAAGCAACCCAGGCATTCCAGATTATTTTTTATTCTCAAGAACGTTTTTTCATTATTATAAACCTGAATATCCTCACTTGGAATTTATAACAGATACCTTGTTATTTAACCTTAAAAATAGCATTTTAATTATCATTTATTCAACAAAGGAGTGCCTACTTACTGTGCCTGGCACTGTACAACAGTGAAGAAGACAGAAATCCTGTCCACGTGGATTCCTACTCCATTGTGGGGGAGGCAGTAGGGCAGAACAGTACGGAATCGGTGAGCGGTGAGCGCTCAGAGGAAATGGCTGCGGGTTCTAAGCTGTTGTGTGGGGACCCTGACGGTGCCACCAGAGGAGGCCTCTATGAAGAGGAGTTGAAGTAAAGGCTTTTAGAAGAGTATTTGTGATGCTAATTTTGCCCCCCCCCTTAAAAGATTTTATTTATTTGTTTGAAAGAGAGCAAGAACAGGGAGAAGGGCAGAGGGAGAAACAAACTCCCCACTGAGCTGGGGCCTGACATGGGTGGGGGTTGATCCCAGGACCCTGAGATCATGACCTGAGTCAAAGGCAGATAGATGCTTAACCAACTGAGCCACCCAGGTGTCCCTAACTTTGCATTTTAGAGCATGGGTTTATTTTTACTTAGAGTATGCAAGGCAGTAAGAAAACACAAAGGTGAATCATACTGTTGTGTTCCAGGGGCTGAGGACCACTGGGCAAGATTACACATTGACTTTATCTTGTATCTTACAAGACTGAATCTTGTAAGAAAATGTTAAGTAAATATGATGTTATAGGTACAAATAAGAGCTGTGGGAATTACAGAAGAAAGTTGACTTCAGTTGGGGGCATTTCATAAAACAGAAAAACCATGACTTGGTTGGGTTTGGGGGTTCTCTTTTCCATTTCTTCTTTACCTTAGCTGTCTTAGTGGTGGATATTTTTAAGTGGCTTTGTTTTTCATTTATAACTACTTGTGTAATTTGAGTAAATTTATTGAGATAATACTGTATAGCTGGCTATTGACTTACATTATGGAATCCACAGCAAAGACTTTGAGTGTTAGAAGATTTAATAATGACTGCATACTAATGTAGAGACTTCATTTTCCTACAGATAACATAGATCAGTAATATATAGAAATGACTGGTGACTTGAAGGAGTTACTTTGTTAAATAAGTAGTCAGTTGTCTTTTGTTTATATCTAGGTCAGATGTTTTCTGTGCTTTATGAAGCAGATAGGTTCAGTCCTTTTAATGAAAAGAAAATTGTAAGCTCATAAACTAAATTTGCATTGTAGGTAGGGTGACCAGCAGTCTGTCTGTCTGGAATGCCCTGGTTTTTGCACTGATGTCCCAAGTCCTAAAAACCTCAATCCCCAGGGCAAAGTGGGATGGCTGGTGTCACTTTCATTGTAGATGGATTTGGTCTTCAGTGCTCTTAGGTCCCCCTTCTTTCAGGTTCTTCTCTTGATCTTCATAAACCGGAGATGTTGCTGCATTCGTGCTCTATAGAAGGAGGGAACTGATAGAGTGGCCAGCCCAGAGCCTGCTACGTACCTGAGGCAAAGAGCTTTCCAAGTAGGAGCTCACTTAATCCTCACAACATGTGAGCTGTAGGTTTTATTACTCCCTGTTTCATAGGTGAGGAAATCAGGAAACTAAAGAACCTGATCTAGATCATCTAGCGGAGATCTCGTGCCCTTTATCGTAACACAAGATGTGCGAAGAGAGCTAGACCAAATAATTTTGATGGGCACGTGGGTAGACAGGCACATTGCTGGAGTCTGGATTCTAATCCACATGCAGCTTTCTACTGGCTCTGAAATCTAGAAGCAGTAACTTCTGTGAGCATGTTCTTTGTTGAGTAAATTATATGTAAGGTTGTCGGAACATTGAAAATGAAAAAAAAGTATGTGCATCATATATCAATTCATTACATATATAGACTGCTTTTGCCTTTTTTTTTTTTTTTTAAAGATTTTATTTGTTTATTTGACAGAGATTACAAGTAGACAGAGAGGCAGGCAGAGAGAGAGAGAGAGGGAAGCAGGCTCCCTGCTGAGCAGAGAGCCCGATGCGGGACTCGATCCCAGGACCCCGGGATCATGACCTGAGCCGAAGGCAGCGGCTTAACCCACCGAGCCACCCAGGCGCCCTGCTTTTGCCTTTTTTTAAAGAGGTGCTGTGGTGGAAAGAAGTACTTTGAAGGCGGATCTGGGGATAGCTTCCATTTACTAGCATTCTGTGCCATAAGTCAGATGTGAAATAGTAATGTAGTATCTTTGCTTTCTTCAAGTCCTTTACTCCAGGTTATGCTTCAGTTTTTTCTTTGCTACCTGTTTCAGACTGTTTCGTTCACTTCTACCCTGACCACATTTGTTGTCTTTTCTGTAAATAAACATCACTTCATGCCTGTTTGGATCAGTCTCTGTGAAATGCCTTTAAACCTTTCTTTCCATTAGCAAGTTGTCCATGGCTGACTTTCCGGACCTTAAATTTTTTGTTTAGAATAAATTCTCTAAACATTTATTTAGTTTATAATGTTTATTCTTTCTGTATTTTATATGGCAAGGTTTTGTCTTCCTGACCAGATTGAGATCCCTGTGGGAACAGACCATAATTTATTTCCTTATTCTATATGCTTTGTTACTGTGTCCTTAAGTGCTTAATATAATTGTGGGAGATTGCTTTATGTGACAATTGATCACTTATGTTAAAGCCTTATTAAGATTAAAATTATTCCCCTTTCAGACTCCAAAAAACAAAGCTACAATCTTCAAGTTATGCAGCATCTGCCTCTACCTGCCACAGGAACAGCTTACCCACTGGGCAGTTGGCACCATAGAGGACCACCTCCATCCTTATATGCCAGAATAGAGTGCTGACCAGCAAAATGGACAAGATCACAGAGTGCAGCAGCATTTTTTTTTTCTTGTTTTCTTACACTTTATTCTTTCAGAGTTTAAAGAAAATGGACTCATGCACAGAATACTATGCATTTTGAAACTTGTTCATCCTGGATTTTTTTTTTTTTTAATTATTTGTGTCTCAGAACTTAAAAAAAAAATTAGGTGTCTTCTGCACGGACTGTGTGAAAGAAGATGCTTTGCATATTTGCTGCACTGCATCAGCATCTTACTAAAATGTGAAATGAAAGGACTCTTGTACACTGAAATGCTTAAATGTATCTGAAAGCACAAGGTGATACTCATTTTTGATGGTCTTTCCATTTGTGCTGGTTTTTGCCTCTTTGACATCTGTCCTCAGTATTTAGAGGGTGAGAAGTGATGGTAAAAGGTATAAATAACATTTTAAAGAACTTAGCTTTGCTGCAATCACCGTCGTTCCAGAGCACTGTCAGATTCATTCTAATGACCAGAAGTGGTTGTTTAAAAAAAAATACGTGTAGATACACAACCACGGGAAAGAAATCTTTAAAAAAAAAAAGAAAGCATCTCATTGTAGGCATTCTTGCCTCATGTTTTACTGGGCCATGTTTGTTTCCTGGTACTCATAAATGTATGTATTTTATTTCCAGATCTCTTTCCCCAAGTTGCTGTTACAAGAGTATTCTGCTGAATGTGGATACAGTTTATGCTCATTGAGGCAGATCTGGAGTCTGAAGTAGCTAAAGCAGCTATGAAAGTGAGAAACACACTCATAGCTGCAGACACGGTGATAGGTAGAGGACTTTCCTTTTTTGTTTTGTTTTGTTTTAAAGAGGAGATCTTTTATTACAAAGAAAATCCAGTGAATTGTGCAGAAATACTGGTTTCTACACCATCCTAAAGGAAAACTTATAAGGATTTTTTGGAGTAGAAAAAAGTTACTAAAGTTGGGATCTTAAATTGTTTAAAAACCATTCAGTGTCAAAGCTCTAAAAGCAGAACTCATATTGTGCAATGAACATAAGGAAAGACTACTGTATAGTTTTTTTGGTTTGTTTTTTTCTTTTTAATGAAGAAAAGCTTTGCTTAAGGGTTGCATACTTTTATGGAGTAAATCTGAATGATCCTACTCCTTTGGAGTAAAACTTAGTGCTTACTGGTTTCCAATTGTATTTAGCTTCTGGTTGGAATTTGAAAAAATGAAAACCTAAATAAAATAGGTGAAAGTTCCCTGACTATTCAGGTGAATACACAAAACTTGAAGTGGTAACTTTTTTTTCCCAAGTCAATGGGTAGGTGTTACTGATGACCTTGGGGGTTATTTTAGAGTTCCATAGTTAAATGGCAATTTAGAAGGACAGAAATGGCAGGTGGGTTTGTAATTTCAGGACTAAGAATCAAGGACATTTTGTCAGCTTTAACAGTTAGCGGGTTGGCCTTGTTCCTTGCCTCACTGAAGAGAAAATTAGATTTTAAAGTAGGCTCTACACCCAATGTGGGGCTCGAACTCATGACCCCAAAATCAAGAATCACAGGCTTCACTAACTGAGCCAGCTAGGAGCCCTAGAAAAAAATATTCTTTATTTCAAAGGACTCTCACATGTTTTCTTCTCAACTGAAAATTAGAATCTGTTTGAAGCAGTGTCTCTGAATGTTTATTATGGGCAGGTCCTGTTCAAAGCTCTGTTCTTAACAACCGTGTGTGGAAAGAGCCACAGGTGTTTAGTAACTTGCCCAAGCTCACATCCAGGGTTGGGAAGGATTTAGGACCAGGCTGGCTGGCTCTGCAGAATGCAGGCTTTTAACTGTTCTACTGTATTGTCTTATACACATGCTATAAGTCAGGCACTTAAGCAGCCCTTGGTTTTTTAAGTTTTTTAGAATAAATTTAGAAAAGATGTAATAGAAAGCTCCTGTATAACCTTTACCCAAGTCTTAGCCACATTTTTTCCCCCACTGTTTTTCTACATATATTTATACATCGCTTCTGAATCATTTGAGAATTTGGTACATACATCATGCATACATCTTTACTCCTTACCCTCTAGTACTTAGCGTATGTCCCAAGTGCAAGGATATTCTTGCATAACCACAGTAAAGTTACCAAATTCAGGCAGCTTAATTCTGATATACCTTGATCTGTTGTCCATTTTCCAGTTCTGTTAATCGTCCTAATACCCTCAGGTCATATCATTCACTATGGGACTCTTGCTGTTAGTTGCCAAATCTCTAGTCTCTAATGTTTGTTTAATGACCTTGACATTTTTGAAGAGTAGGCTAATGTTTTAAAATAGAAAGTGTTCCTCATTTTGCGTTTGAATGTTTCTTCAGGGTTAAATTTGGGATTACGCAGTCTGGCCAGTACCCAATTCAAGTGACCTCACTCCCTTCTCCAGTTAATATCCAGAAATGCACTGTCACTTTGCTCTTGGTTGATGTTAATTTTGATTGGTCAAGGTCGTGTACTGTTTCTGCATTGTATTGTTACTTTTTTTCTCCTTGTGACTAGAAGGAATCTGGGCAACAACATGGATATGCCCTACTCTTTTTCAGAGCACCACTGATGATTTTTGATTTTTGCTTAACCAGTCTTTACCATGATAGCTGCAAAATCGTAATTACCTACCTCTCCCCTCCACACTGAGCAGCATTCTGTCATAAGGAGGAGCTCTCCTGTCTCTGCCACGCATTATCTCCCTAAATGATATTTCCTTTGGTTACAATTACAAATTACAAAAAAATTTTTTTCCTTCAATGCTCCATTTGTTTTCTTGAACACATGCTTATTTTCAAGCACAAGATACGTGAAGGTCAGTTTCCCTATCTCATCCTAGCACTCCTGAAATCAGCCATTTTCTCCAAGCCGCCCAGGTTCCTTTTAGAGGGAAATCCTAGAAGTTAAGAACTGGGTGCCCACCTTGTGTGCTCACTGCTCCTGGGAAGTCTACTCTGTCCTTTGAGCAGACAGCAGCATGACAAAGGATAAGTCAGCCTTTAACTGTGGACAGTGTTTCCAAATTCAAGTTGCTTCCTATATTTCTACCGGGCTTTAGTTTTAAAGTAATCATCTCTCAAAATGGCTTTGCTGCCTTCTTTGCTTTACCTGAGTTTTCAGAAACCCTTTCAGCTAAGAATTTTTTTGTCCCAAGTATCATCTATATAAGATTACAAATAAACCAAAGAGGTTTAAAATGAAAAATAGAGACAGTCCCGTCCTAGGTTCCACTTGGTTCCTATGTCATTTTCCCAAAGAAAAGAACTATTTCTGGTTGTGCTAGTTTATTTTGAAAGTTAACATTTGTTACAAGTCAGCTTTACACTTGGTCTTCATTGTTTGGTGTCTTTGAAGTCAGCCTGCAGGCCTTGGTTTCCCAGGTGTTTGGTGTGTCTGCCTTGTGCCACTAGTTTCCCCGTGGTCTTGTTCATCAGCTCCACAGAGGCAAATGCAAGTGTTTTGCCTTGCTTCAGAACGTGCGCTGTTATCACGATGTCTTCTCCTATTTTAGCAGGCGACATGTACCTTGAAGGGAAACAAATTTATAGTTAACAGCAAATAATTTTTTAACTTTTTGAATGTTAAAAAATTTTTAACAGCAATTTTTTATGAGGGGAAGTTGTGTGCATCTCTCACACAGCCTTCTTACGTGTTATTTTCCTCTACCAAGTAGTTTAGGAATAGTATCAGTAAGTTTTCTGTTCTACCAAATGTGGATGGCTGGTCCTGACCAAATTCATCTTCCCCATTCCATAGCCACACAAGTTTTCTTCTTCCATAAATAGGGAAGGCACCCCCCCCACCCCGGCCAAGTTTCCCATCTCATATTTATTTGGGGCTGGTGAAAGATTTTCTCCAGCTTTTATTTAGTCTACTTAACTTCCCCAGGTGAAGAATTGCCTGGGCCCTGTACTGTAGGTTCCCCCTTACCTGTGGTCCAGAAGGAAGTAGATGGTCCTCCTGATCTATTGGCACAAGGTCAACAGTAACCTAACACTGCACCCCTGCCTGTCTCTCTCCTCACTTCATCACGTGGGCATTGCATGTCCCGTCCTCACTAGAAGGCTGTGCACAGTACAAGGGAGTTTGAGAGACCGCACTCCTACAGCACCACAGTATATAACACGTGTTCTATTTTATTATCGTTAATCTGTGCCTGGCTTACAAACTTTATCATAGGTATGTGTGTATAGGGAAGAACACATATATGTGTATGTTTTGTATATATATTATATAAGTATATATAATAGGTTTGGTACTATCTGTGGTTTTGGGCATCCCCGGGGGTCTTGGAATGTAGCCCAAGAAGGGGGTAAGAAGGGGACTACTGTATCTCTTCATATCAGTATTTGGGATTCACTCAACTGTACTGGAGTAAATTCTGCACTTTACTGCACTCAAAAACGATTGAATGTAAGAACTATGAGAATTGATAGAGGCCCTTAAATCCTGGTGATAAGCTGCATGTATTTTTTAAGAGACACTTGCCTACCTACCTTAATTGTAAGTTGTCATTTATTTTGGAAATACCAAGAGTAAATCTCTTGAGACTATTTCCCCATTCAAATGAGCCCATTTTTGAAGCTCAGGCACTTCTTGACTGTGACCCGTATCTGACCACACGTGCGTGGAAGCTATGTGTGACTTACTACAAATTCTTCAGGCTCGTGAGAGCAGCAGTAGATCTCAGATCGTGAGGTGCCACGCTCGGCTGGAAGACCTCTGCTCTCAGCAGAGGCTCCTGAGGCAAAGTGGAGTCGGCAGCGGGCCTCACCCCTCACCAGCACGGGGACTAAGGTAAGAACTGCAGACCGAGCTCACCCGCACAGCAAGCAGAACCTTTGCGGATCTTAGTTTCAAGAGCATTTCTCTCTCGCCCTGGGATCTGCTTGCTGTGCCTCCATTTATTCCTATGGTAAAGAAGGGCTGAATTTTCTTAAGGTCGCCTGGTGAAAGGCTGAGACTGTATAAAACTCTCACAACTGACGTAATTTCCGTTGCCCTCATGTTGTGTAACACTGGCTTTCCCAGCCTGATCCCAGCCCTTGCCCCCAAGAAAAGTCATTGTTCCGCTGTGTCCGTGGAAAAAGCAGTTGTCGTGAAAGTGAACCCCTGGGCCTGTGCCCTCTGTTGATGGGACCAGCAGTGGACTAGTTAATGCTCAAAACGAGTTTTTTCCACTTGCAAACAGGTGACCCCTGCAGGCATTTTCAGGGTGGGCAGTGACAGCCTGGCCTCTGGGACCTGCTTCCCGATCGAGTTCCCGTCTGCAGAGCGCGTTGGCGGTTGCAAGGAGACACAGCAAAACTGGGCATTTGTGTTCGCCTTGTTACAAGGCAATGGCGATGCAGACTTGATGGACGTTTATCCAGCTCCCTCTGAATTTTAGTCAGGCTTTTTTCTAGGCACTCAGTACAACCCTCATGACGCAGTTGCGGACCACGTCTCGGCCGTGAGTCCGGGATGCCCCGCCCCCACCCGCCCCTCCGGTGTACAGACTAGGAGCTGAGTGTTTGCTGTTGGGATGTTTAGGTCATGGCCCCTTTATTCCTCTGCGGCACTTAGCTCCTCTAGTTCTAGATTCTGTGGCTGCGGGATCTTTCAGGGCACCTCTATAGCTGTACTTCAGGATGACCAGCTCAGGCCATCTCCAATTTTATTTATGTTATAAAGGTATTTAGTCTCTGTTGTTTGAAGTGAGTTTTCACATTTAAGAAAGTTACTTGTAGTACCGTCTGGATACATACGTTATGTTCATATCCACGCTGACTCCCGGCGCTCCCCTTTCAGTGCACAGCAGAGCTATTGTTGATATGTTATCCACTAAGGTGGCTGTCATACCACCATGCAGAGTGCCTAATCTGTTGGTGTGGGCGTCTTCTACTTTCATTTCACAAATCACTTTCCCAGGGACAGCAGAGACAAGAGTCACCTAAGTGTAAAAAAAAATTTTTTTCAACATTCTTTGGTATTAAGAAACCCAAACAGCCCATCAAGAATTATCACTGGAGGGGCACCTGGGTGGCTTAGTGGGTTGGAGCCTCTGCCTTCGGCTCAGGTCATGATCTCACGGTCCTGGAATCGAGTCCTGTGTCGGGCTCTCTGCTTAGCGGGGAGCCTGTTTCCTTCTCTCTCTCTCTCTCTCTCTGCCTACTTCTGATCTCTCTGTCAAATAAATGAGTGGAATCTTAAAAAAGAAAAAAAAAAAAAAAGAATTATCACTGGATTAAATGGAGTCACTCCAGGAGCACCTGGCATATCTCTTGATCTCTTGGGGTTGTAAGTTCAAGCCCCATGCTGGGTGTAGAAATTGCTTAAAAATAAAATCTTAAATCATCCCAAAAAAGTTAATTAGAAATTCAAGTAAGTTACAAATATTAGAAATATCAAGTAAGTTACAAATGATAGACATTAACCCGTATAGAAATTGTTCTTAAAGAAAAAGGAATACTGGGACGCCTGGGTGGCTCAGTCGTTGAGCATCTGCCTTCAGCTCAGGTCATGACCACAGGGTCCTGGGACTGAGCCCTGCATCACTGCTTCTCCCTCACCCACTCTCCTGCTGTGTTCCCTCTCTCACTGTATTTCTCTCTGTCAAATAAATAAAATCTTAAAAAAAAAAAAAAGACAAGAAAAAGGAATATTTAGGGAAAGAGTGGTTCTGGTTAATCTCTACTCTGCAGAAATTTTGGACCCACAAAGCTGGCTGGTCCCTGTGATCTATTAACCCATGATAGGTTTAACTTGGACGTTCCCTAGTTGTTGCAGAGAGTAATTTTTATGACTTTGTAATGAATGGTTTTAACAATTTAAAAAACAGACGAAGAAATTCAGTAATTCAGTGAGTTACTAGAATCAACAAACTTAAACCATAAATTCATTTTTTAATATAAAAAGCTCAACAATAGAATCCGACATAGGTGAACTGAGGTTTCAAGGTCCTGCCTGTTTATAGTATTATAAGGAAAAAGAATTACATGAGTGTCTCGAGCCTTAAATGGTTCGATTCTACCTGCTACCTTAGCATCTTCCTACGCTAGGTGCTGAGCCAGGCCCTAACGTGCGCTACACAATAAGGAAGGGATAATTTCCGTCTCGTAAGTAACTTAAATTCAGAGCAGTTTGTCGCAGGGTCACCTATGGTGTGGCAGGACTGACGGAGCTCTAGGTCTGTCTTTGAGTCTCCCTCAGCAGTGACGGTGAAGTGTCTGGATATGCGGTGTTCTCTAAGCTCCCACCAGCAAGACCCCTGAGAGTGTGACAAGCCACAGCTTCAGCGGTTTTGCTGCGGTTTATCCCCGAGAAGTAAAACGGAACAGAGCCATACAATATAAATCATCCTGAACAATTTTATGTCCTGTTTTGCTTAACAGGTACATCAGTGCCAAGTAAATATTAGAACAGGATCAAGTGTATTCATACAGCGAATGATCTAACCACAAGATGTCCTCATAAACTAATGAACTTATCAAGCAGGACCAAGGTGTAGGCTCCCCATACTTGGGCACTGACTGAGTACGGCAAGCGCTGGCCACGTGAAGATGAATGAAATCCAATCCCTGCTCGTCAGGGCTTCACAACCTGAAGGGAGAGGCGAGCACATGGAGCAGGGACTTCCTAGAGACAGAACAGATCCAAGTCACTAGAAGGGTATCTAACGGAAGTATGTCTTCAGAGAACAGACATTAGGAAGGGCTTCTTCAGGAACGGCAACCAAATCGTGATGGACTGAGTAAGCCAAGTAAAAATGGGGAAGGCAGCCAGGCAGGGCAGGGGGGAGAATGAAATCGAGCCTCACAGACACCAGAGGTAGTTTGGTGCCATGTAAGCGTGGGGTGTGTTCAGTAGAGTTTAGTTGTTCAAGTCCCGTTGGATTCTCCAACTTCAGCTGGGATGGGTGACAGGAGGGAATACAAACATTGACTTCCCACTGCAGAATACAGTTTTTAATTCTTTTTCTTTCTCCCAACTTGAAAGGCCAAAGGACACACAAGTATACAAGAGTGGTTTAAAATATACATTGGAAGAGAGA
This sequence comes from Neogale vison, assembly GCF_020171115.1. NCBI lineage: Eukaryota > Metazoa > Chordata > Mammalia > Carnivora > Mustelidae > Neogale > Neogale vison. The sequence continues at coordinate 146,236,190 of NC_058091.1, read as the reverse complement.
GCGTTTTGACAGTCAGCCTGACATGGCAAGAGAAATGCTTTTATGTGTGGCCGTTTCTCATCTCCCTAGATGAAGGGATTCAGCCAGTGGGAGCTAACAAAGGAATGTCCTAGACAACTGCCCAAAGCTAGTAAGTGATCTTGTTGGGGAAGAAGCCAATGGAGAGCTGACCTCTGTTTGATGAAAAAAAAATTAAAAAAAAAAAAAAAAAATCTCCGTTTCCATTAAGATACAGGCTGTAGGGGACACAGTTGTTTACAGGTCATTAACTATGGCCAACTTGGAGTTAGGGACTGCACTCAGCCGCCCCGCGTGCGCGGTCTCCATCCTCATATCTCAGGCGTGGACACTTGGATCCTCCTTCAACTCCGACATCTCCGGTTCAACCCCTGTGCAAAATCACCTCCCTTCACACCTCGCCTGGACTGCTGCAGACAACTAGGTCCTGCTCCATTCGGTGTCTTGTGGGAGGATGTCCGGAAAGCCTTTTGTGATGCAGTGGGTCAGGAATATATTTGCTGTGGCCCCAATGATAGAGAATTAACTGCCCAGATACTTGCATTCCCGGGATCCCACGGGTCGGGCAGCTGCAGGAGGCTGGCAAGAACCTTTATGGCTCAGCCCAGTCTGACGCATGGGCTCTGTGGTTTATCACAGAAATTAGATACGTGCACGTACAACCATCCATCTTTTCTAGATGGCTCACAGTGAACTGTGTCTTTCGCGTTCCTCGTGCAGTCAGGGGAGTCTGTGTGACTCGTGCGGCACGGCGCCCTCCTCTCCTCGCCCAAACACCTAAATTCCATCACACGGAACGTACTTGAGGTAAAAGTCTCCCCCTTCCTCCCTTAACTTTTCAGTAAAGACAGAGAGAAGGGATGCCCAGAACCAACAGCAGTGAAGGAGATGGTCCCCAGTAGGAGGTCTGAATGCGCCTGGCACAGAGTCGGTGCTCAGGTGTTTGCTCAGTGAGTGACTACGGTCCGACGGGGAGGGCACTGCAGGAGGAGTCCCTGACCAAATGCACGACATGGGGCGGCACCAGCACCTCACTGACTGGGCCGCAGGGAGGAGTCTCTTCTAGGAAGAGCCACCCTGCTGGGCCCCTGGCGGGAGGAGCCTCCACTATGGACTTGCCCCCAAGCAGCGCCCTCCCTGCAGAGAGAGAAGTAGGGAAATCAACAGACGCTCTCGCAGGATCCGCGGGAGGCCCCGCAGCAAACAGCGTCCACCGGGCCCCGCAGCAAACAGCGTCCACCGTGGAGCCGAGAAAGACAGCGAGCGATCCCGGGGACAAAGGTGGTGGAGGAGCCAAACTAAGATGTCCAAGTCCTCAGGAAGGTAACAAGGCAGCAGAGCTTGTAAGAGAAGGCCAGAAATAAGAGACATTGGCAAATGACTGCCACGAGAGGCACAACGAAGCCCAAGGAAGAGCGAAGTGGGCTTGAACGAAACAGTGAATGGGATTCAGCCAGCGGAAGTAACATCAGTTCCCTGGAGTGGTGGGGACAGTGACCGATGGGCTATGAAGGAACGTGAACCACCACTAGTTTTTCACAACGGCTGGTAAATGGCAGGTTTTACTGAATCATTCTAAAATACCTATAAATACGGACACTATGAAGGCCTCACATTAGTAAGCTTTCTGCCCTACACGTGTTCTCTGCCGCCTTGAGCCTGGAAAAGGGCTAATGGAGAAGGACCATCCCTATCCCATATACATTGAGAACCGGGGCAATGTCTGTTCACATCTCCTGATCTCCTCTCCGGGGGGAGACATACAAATTCCATAGAATTGTTGCAGGTGATCTAGTTTGGAATCTAGCATTTGAATATGGAGCCATTTACAGGAAGGGACAATGCCTTGCAGGTAAGTAAATATGGTGAGTCAAGGCCCAGCACACAGCTTCGTTGTCCTAGGACAGTGCCGTGAATCAAACAGCAACAAAGAAGTTTTAAGTAACCTCTCTTCACTGAGGAACAGCATTCCAGAAATTCCTGCAAGTGCTAGCCTGGTTGAGTGAATGTTATACTGCCTTTATTTTTTATAGTGTTCTGTGCTGAATTTTAAAAAAATATATATTTAACTTCTATCAAAGCTCTCAGTCACTTTCTGAGATCTTCAGAAAACAGAGGACTTGAATAAAAGGGCTTCTTAGACAAGTGGCAGAACATTTCAGCAGCACGCCATTTCCAAGTGTGCACGGAGTACTAAACCTTGACTATCTTCCATGGTGGAAGAAATGTAAATTCAACATTTCCTTCAACTGGGCCTCCATTCACCACTGCTAAAAGTACTAATCTTCCAGAATATTTATAGTTGCTCTGAATTGATGCCAAATCCCTTTCCCCTATAGTATCAGCAACTTCTGACTTGAGTCCATAATTTCACCAATTGTATCTTGACTCCTTAAATCTTAGCATCTAAACTGCCATGTTCCTTCTCATTAGATTTCTAATGACAACAATCATTCATTTTATATGAATTCATTATAATAAACAGTGTGGGGCTGCATTTCCGACCTAGCACTCCTTCGCTACTCTGTATCATTCACTGTCATTCTCCAGGCCTATTCAAACATGTATACATATATAGGGTTTCCCCCCTTTCTTTTTATAAAATTACAAAAACAGGATCACATTCTACATATTACTTTGCAGCCTCTGTTTTTTTCTGCCTAGTAAATCATAACCATGCCTGTAGTTCCAGTCACAGAACTCTCTCAATGGCTTTGTGCTATGCCCTACTATTGAATATATTCGATTTATTAAACTCTTGCTTGACATGTGTGTTCTTGCCATATTTTTTACCATTACAAAGTTACTTTTATTTGTAGAAGATCAATCACCAGAATTAGACAGCTGGGTAAAAGGTATGTAAATTTTTAACAAATCTGCCAGATTCCTTTTCAAAAGCAGTAAGAGTGCTTCATTCCCTAATCCTCATCAATAATGTATATTATTACTCTGAGTTACTCTTTTTACAATGTGATAGGTAAAATAATATGTTATCTCACAGTTTAAATGTGTATTAGCCAGATTACGAGCCAGGAAGCATGCTTAGTGCCTGACTTTCATGCTTATTGGCTGACACTACATCTCTTGTGTAAACAGCCGGCTGATACACTTTGGCCCACTTACGAAACTTTTTATAGCTCTTCTTACCATATCTGATTTTTAGCTCCTATTCATAGAGAAATCCTTTTCCAGATAATTCTATTTTGACTTTTATTGGGTTTTTCTTTTCCATGAAGAGTTCGTATAAGTGCAGAGTGCCTGACACAGTACATGCTATGAAAATTTCAAGATAAAAATTTCCAATTGTATAAGGTCATCCACATCATTTTGTGACATGCTTCTATGATAATACGTCATTTTTTAAACTGGGACTCCTTTACATGGAGCTACAAGTGATTTCTTTTACCCGTTCCTCTGTGGCTGAACATTTAACTTATTTCACATGTCTGATATCACGAATAATGTTACAACCAGTATTTTCGTATTTAAGTCTTTGAACAAAGCTTGCTGTATTATTTTCTTGTGCATTTCTTGGACCTAGATGATTTTAATGGCCAATAATGAATTTGGAAATAATCTGTTGTTCTGTCATGTTGACAAATTTTCTAAATAATAGAAATAACTGGGCTTTTGTGGTCAGTTCAAAGCCTCATGGTTCTTCTAGTAAGTATAAGGTTTGTTTATTTGTTTTAAAGATTTTATTTATTTCACAGAGAGAAAGCAAGAGGGGGAGGAGTACAAGCAGGGGAAGGGGCAGAGAGAGAGGGAGAAGCGGGCTCCCCGATGAGCAGGGAGCCCGATGCAGGACTCGATCCCAGGACCCCAGGATCAGGACCTGAGCCAAAGGCAGTCGTTTAGCCAACTGAGCCACCCAGGCGCCCAGTATAAGGTTTGTTCTTACCTTCTTACCCATTCCTGCAGTCTCTGAGGTTCTAAACCTTAATGAAGGTTTAACTAAAATTAAATCCTAAACCTTAATGCTTCTCTCTAGTCTGTGCTCTTCCTCTTGGGACATCTCATTTCCTTATACATCATCTCGTTTCTGTAAGGATGACTACGCAATTTTACCTCGCTTCGCAACTCCACTCCCTTATTTCTGCGCTGGACTCTACGTAGCCTTTCCAGACCCTCGCACGGTGCCTCTCACTTGAGCCTCCCAAGATATGTTCCTCCACATGTGTTACTGTGGGACTTAAACATGATAAAGTGAAGCATGTTTACTTATGGCAGAACTAGTCAATGTTTTAACGTATAGAAAGGCTAGATCATCTCCACTTACATGACGTACGTAGAGTACGTCAGCCATGGTTTTGCCATGGCTGGAGGAAAAGGGACTGGAGTTACTGTTTCAGGAAGACGGAGTTCCAGTTTTGCAAGCCGAAGAGGACTGGAGGTGGATGGTAGCGACGGTCGCACAACAGTATGAATGCCGCTAATACTGAATCGCATACTTTAACACGGTTAGAACGGCAAATTTAATGTTACGTATATTTTGTCGCAATTTTTGTTTTTAAAAAGAGGGGATACGACATCAATGTTTCCTGAACTTTTTTATTCATGGGACTCTTTTTCTCAGGGAACATCTGATGGCACTATGTTCCCTGGATCCCACTTTCCTTCTCTCCTAGATAATAAACTCCTCGAAGGCAAGGGACTGTGGCTGGTATTTCTTCATTACCTCACAGTACTTGGTTTGTTGCCTGATTTTAAGGCGATCTAATAGGAAGAGCAGGACATCTGACTGTTCTAATATATTAGTGTTTTATAAAAGATAGGTTTTGTGGGTGTTTATAAACACTGAGAATCCGGAGGTTTTTTGTTTTACAAAGGACAGCCTTAAAATAATAAAGATGTTCTAAGTTAAGATCTTGTGCATTAATTTGACACCCGAAGCAGGACTGAGTGCAAAGTGCCTTCTTCAACAGATCGGTTTTGGGGGAATACAAAGTCATCATCATTTAGCAGATTTTATATGCTGGTTCTAAACATCTGTCCAAGACCCAAAACTCCATGGGAATATTATGAAAATTTCAAGTGTTATCTTACTTAATTCACTGACTTAAAAAAAAAAAAAAAACTTTTAAAATGGGGCGCCTGTGTGGCTCAGTCAGCTGAGTGTCTGACTCCTGGTTTTGGTTCAGGTTGTGATCTCAGGGTTGTGGGATCGCATCCCAGGTTGGGCTCCACGTCTCAGTGTGGAGTCTGCTTAGACTCTCTCCTCTCCCCCTGCCCCTCCCTGCTCCTCAAAAGACAAAAACAAAACAGAACAAAAAGACCTTCAAAAGAATCAGAGGTTAGCACTCAGGACAGAATTGTCTTTTGTATATAATCAAGAAAAAAACGCACCTCTCTTTTGGCGAGCTGGTTGTCTCTACTGGGGTAGTTAGTAAGGCCACTGTAGGCCTGGATAATGGGGCAGACTTAAAGTGACAGTACTGCACAGCTCACTTGCTGCTTACACTCACTAATAAGAGGAGGGGCACCTAGGTGGCCCAGTCCGTGGAGTGTCTAACTTTTGATCTTAGCCCAGCTCTTGACCTCAAGGTCATGAATTCAGGCCCTACATGTGCTCCACACTAGCCATGGAGCCTACTTAAAAAGAAAAAGAAGAAACATTATTGCTTCTGATTTTTGCAAAGTAGTGATAAGAGCACAGGTGTGTCTGAAAAAGATCATGTATACCCTTATTCCAATTTAGTTTTAACAATACGCTTGCATTAAATGCTTAAAAATAAATATTCTTATCTTGAAAAATCTCTAGTTTCCCATTTAAATAACCAAAGGGACAACTATTTGACATAAAATAATTTCGTCAATCAAGGACCGGTGAGGCAAAAAACAACATGCTAGTTATTTTAACAGAGAATATAAGTAATTGTTTTATCCCATACCAAGACAAAGGGGATAAGAGGAAGTTCCATGATCTGAACAGCCAAAGTTCAGCACAAAGACATGGTTTATACTATGCTATTTATTTAGTTTTAACCCAGGATAGAGAGAATGATTAAAAAGGTTTTTCAATGTCAGCACTGTTGACGTGCACCGGATGACTCATTATTGTGGGGAGTCGGGGGCAAGGAGCCTGCGCACGGAGGACAGTATCTGTGGCCTCCACCTAGTAGATGCCCCCCATAGTGCCCTTTCCATCCCACGCCAGTCGTCTGCAAACAGATGTCCCACAGGGAACAAAATTACCCCTAGTTGAGAAACACTGGTTTAGGTCATGTTACATTTAAGTTTACAATAGTAGGAAAGGAACCAAATTCACAACTAGCTTTATGCATCACCATAAATATATATTCTAGCCCAAGCAACTGTGCCCACACAAGACACAAACACAGATCCTATTATAGATCAAATTAATAGAGAACACCTACACGGGTACTGACCTGTGCAGTTAGTACGGTAGCCACTAGCCTGATGTCAGTATTGAGCACTTGAAACGGCCAGTATGACTGGGATGTGCTAAGTTTAAAATTCACACGATTTCAAGGATGAAGTCCCCCAAACAAGATACTCTTGTGTGGATTACATGCTAAAATAATGTAATTTCGAACATAATGAGTTGCTTAAAATGTATTAGTAAAATTAATTTTACTTATTTCATTTTGCTTTTTTTATAGTTCTATATATGTGTATACATATACATATACATATATAAATAAAATGATACGTGTGGCTTGCATTTGTAGCCTGTGCTACATCTCTACTGGACACTGCTGGGTCTACAATCACAGGTACCTCTATTCAATCTTAACTACAACTTCTGAGAATCTCTGTACATCAGGTTTAACAGGCATATCCTCTTGGAAGACTTGGACCACCAAAGCCAACTCCAGCATAAGTGAAGTTTATGGTTGTTACAGTAAGACTGTTGAAGGTATGAGATTTTTCTCAGACTACTCAAAGGCAAATCCAACCCATAGCAAGATTATCAGGGGAGGACACACCCCAAAATTTGGTTGTTGAAAGTTTAATAATGAAAATGGCTATTGATGTTTTTAGGGAATTCAGTCTTCCCCTTAGTTCAATACTTCTTTTGTTGCATGTATCTCTCTCAAAACGTTACTGTTAAGAAGTAGCATATCCTTGGATTTTATAGTGTTTGCTATTTGAAAACACTGAATACATTTGAGCATGATTTCCTATGTTTTTCACAAAAGCCCTTGGCTATAATGATTGAAATACTGAAAATGTAGCCCAAATATTGTTTCCAGGAGGAGGACTTTGATCCAACGGTCTACATTCTTCGTACAAGTGACAGCAGTTGGTCTGTTTAAACTCACTTTTAAATTATGTATTTGCAAAGTTCCCAATACTCTTTCCTAATCAGAAGGAAAACAGGCAAGAGTGCCTGGGTGGCTCCGTCGGTCAAGCATCTGACTCTTGATTTCAGGTTAGGTCATGATCCTGGGGTGATTAGGTCAAATCCCACCTCCGGCTCTGCACTGGGCATGGAGCCCACTAAATTAAGATTCTCTCTCTCTCCTTCAGTCTCTCCCTGACCCACATGCCTCTCTAAAAGGAAAGCAGGCATGCATACTTAAAATATTTAGGAAAAAGCCTAGAAGTTCTTTGGCTGTCAAATGTCTTCCAAATCTGACATAACCAAGGGCTTCTGTTATTCGTGTTTATTTATTTATTTATTTATTTATTTTTAAAGATTTTATTTATTTATTTGAGAGAGACAGTGAGAGAGAGCATGAGCGAGGAGAAGGTCAGAGAGCGAAGCAGACTCCCCATGGAGCTGGGAGCCTGATGTGGGACTCGATCCCGGGACTCTAGGATCACGCCCTGAGCCGAAGGCAGTCGTCCAACCAACTGCGCCACCCAGGCGTCCCTATTCGTGTTTATTTATAAACGATTCCTAGGTAAGATTTCTACAAACACACCGAAAACTAGGAAATCTGGGCTAGTCTGTTCATGTGCCAAGGAGACAGAGGCTATCGCTGCCTGACTCCAAAGCACCCCTCCTTCCCCGAATCTGGCTTTCCCACCTTGCTACAATGATTTATTTTCTAATCCTCTAGGCTGCAAGTGCATCTTAAGTGTAGACATTGTCTCTTACTCTTTTCCTCAGAGCACTACCGGCCTCTGTACGTCGAAGGCCAAGCTTTCAAGTCCTTTCCCGCTCTGAAATCAAGAAAATTGTCTCCACAAGTGAGAATCGCTTCAACGTTCCCCGACTGACGACGGTTTGACTTAAGATTTCTCCACTTTATGATGGTGTGACAGCGTTACACATTCAGCTTCGAATCTTGAATTTCCATCTTAACCCAAGCTCGTCACACGCAGCACCCCGCTGGCCAGGTGCGGGGCAGCTCCCAGCCGGCCCCGACAGCAGGAGGGCTAGCAACTCTGCTTAAAATTGTACTGTAACGAGGGGTGCCTGGGTGCCTCCGAAGCTTGCGCCCGGGACTCCCGATTTCTACTCAGTCATGCCCACAGATCTCACGGGAGCTGCAGCCCTGCCTGGGCTGCGGGCCGGGCCCGGAGCCTGCGTAAGATTCTCTCCCTCTCCCTCTCCCCGTCCTCCGCGCCGGCGTTCTCTAGGAAGGAAGGAAATGATTCCCAGCCTCAACAACCACTCCGTTCCCCCCGTTCCTACAGCATTCAACCAACTAAAGAGATACTCGACACCTTCGACAGACGGGCTTTGCGTCGGATGATTCTGCCCAACCGCAGGCTACGAAGCGATCTGAGCCCACGGGGCAGGCGAGGCTAAGCGACGAGGCTCGGGGCACCGCACGCGCTGTCCGTCTACCGTGTTTCCACCCGGCAGGGGTGAATCTGGAAGGGGGCAGATCGGAACCTCGTAGCACACGTTTCCGTGAGGTCAACCCGGCGCCCGACCTCACACGCGGGACGCCAGGACGGCCGCCGTCACCGCTCTCCAGCGGCGTTCCCGGGCAGTCCAGCGGGATCGAGCCAGAGACACCCCGCGCCGCGCTTTCCCGAGAAGCCGCTCCCACGGCAGTACCTTGTCCAGAACTCTGTCAAAACCGGGGACACGGGCCATCGCCTTCATCACCTCCAGCACGTTCTGGGTCAAGCGGCTCATCGTGGACCGCTCCGGCTTCTGGACAGGACACAGCGCAAGAAGGAAGCTTGGGGAGTCGGGGGGACCCCCAAGTCCGCGAAGGGGTTAAGGACAGGCAAGGCAAAGACGGCCGCGTCCTCTCCGCCCGCTGGGCGCTCGGCGTCTGCCGCCTCTTGTACGCGCCGCCGGCGGCCCAGCGGCTCGAGCTCTCACGTCCCGCCCCCGCCTGCGTTGTGACCGCGCACGCGCCGTGGCCCCCGGCCCCGCCCCGGCCTGCTCGCCCGCGGCGCCATCCCGCCTACCGCACTCCGAGGGAGGAGCGCGTTTCCGCCCGGGTGGTTGAGGTGGGTGCGCCGGGACGGCGGGCGCCTGCGCAGATCCGGGCTTCGGCGCTCCGTCGCTGCGGGGGGGCGCGGGGGCCCCTGGGCGGGCCCATGGAGCGGCCGAGCGGCTCGGAGACGGAGCGGGCAGAGGGCGAGCCCGAGGTGAAGAAGCGGCGGCTTCTGTGCGTGGAGTTTGCCTCGGTCGCGAAGTGCGACCCCGCCGTGGCTCAGTGCTACCTGGCGGAGAACGACTGGGAGATGGAAGTAAGCTTCGTCGCTCTCTCTCATCCTCCTCGCCTCGGGCCGGGGCGCGCCCGGGTCTCACGGCTGTGTGTGTTTTCCAGAGAGCGCTGAACTCCTTCTTCGAGCCGCCCGCGGAGGACAGCGCCGCGGAGAGCCCCCCTGGCACGGCGGCGGGGCCCGAGTGCTGGTGAGGGGGCGCGCGGCCGGGCGGAGGCGCGGGTTGGGGGCTTCCCCCACGTGCGCTGCGGGCCGGGCGGGGCCCCTCCTCGGGCCGGTCGGGGTCGGGACGTGAGCGCTGCGGAGTGGGTGGGGGAGGCAGAGTTCTGTGCTCCGGAGCGGGAGCTTGGCAGACTCCGGCTTCCTGGCGGGGGGTGGGGGGGTCGTTCACGCACGCCCTGCCGGCGGCGGGGCGGGAGCTCCCGCGCTGCTCCGAAGTCGGCATGCGTCCACCTCCCCGCGGCTCGACCGCTGCCCGTGTTTCCCGGTGCGTCCGCTCCCACCCGCTTTCCTGCCCCACAGGTTGTTACCGGGCGTCCACCTTTCGCTCTCTCCAGTGGGCGTGCTCTCTTGCCTTGCGTCCCTCGTGAAGATACTTAATGATGTAGAAAAGGTTTGGGGTTTGGAGCCCGCGGCCGGGAAAGATTTTTTCTTTTTTAAAGATTTGATTTATCTCAGAGACAGCGAGAGCGCGCCCGCCTGAGCGGTGGGAGGTGCGGAGGGAGAAGCCGACTCTGGGGAGCAGAGAGCCAGGTGCCGGGACGGATCCCAGGACCGTGAGAGCATAACCTGAACCGAAGGCAGCCCCATAACTGACTGAGCCACTCGGGCGCCCCAGAAAGAATTCTTGAGACCTCTTTGGTGCAAATAAGTTGGTTTTATTAAAGCACGGGGACAGGGCCCCTGGGCTGTAAGAGCTGTACTGGGAGGAGTGGCCCATTACTGGCTTTCACGTTGGGAGGGGGTTAGAGTCTCTAAGGTACTTTGGAAGCAGGGTTTCCAGGGCCTTGAGGGGGCTCGCTGTTGTTAGGAAAAGGTCACTTATTACTGTTTAGTAAAAACTCCGTCATGAGACCCTTCAGATGGACATCGGTGGGTCATATGCTTGGGGGATGATTGCCAACATGTACCTTGGGAGAGAGTGGTAGAGATGGAGGAAGTTTCCAAGGGCGTTTTTCTGTGTTGAATTAGACTCACAGGATCCTGGGTACTGGGCTAATAAGACTGACTTTTGCCCTTAGCAAAGTATTAACATTAAGGCAGCTGAGTCCCCAGGGGAAGGGCACTCTGCTTCAGGGACTTGTCAATGGGCTGTAGGTAGTAAGGAAATTTAATTTTTCTTTCGCCTTTGTTTCCCACATTTATTACCTTTGCCTAGAACCTTTTTTTCGACTCTTTCCATGTTAAGTAGTATTTACCTGAAGGCCCAGCTTAGTCATGACTTACCTCCAAGAAGCTTTCCCTGATCTCTCAAGTCTGGGTAGGTTTTCCCTTGTGGGTAATCTTGCAGCATCCTGCATGAGCCGCTCACAGTAACTTAGTTTATATTATAATTGCTGTTTAATGTTTTCTGTCTCCCTCTAAACTACCGTTTGGCAAAGTTAGTATCTGTTTTGTACATTGTTAAGTCCCCAAAGTCTAGAACAATATTTGGCGTGTAATAAGCTCTTAATAAATGTATATAAAGTTCTCTGGGATAAATGGGCAGCCTGCAGAGTTAACTGTTCACAGTGAAGACACTTGTCCCTTTGATCTCTTCAGCTGCACCACCGTACAGATGTAATAAGATCATTTCTTTAGGCTCCTTTCCCTGACTGGCCTGTTGTTGGGGGAGTTGTCCCCTCATCCACGGTGACAGAGCTCTGCCTCTCCTGTTGAGGTATTTGCCTTGCTCAAGCTGGCCTGTCAGATCCTCTCTCCTGGGATTTCCAGATCAGGAGGAAGCGAGTTCAGTCTGAATCTTCCTGTGGAGCTGGAACAGTAACGTGAACCTAGTATTTGTGGGGAAGCTGAGAATGGTGCTCTGCAGGAGGAGGATGAAGCCCAGGGAAGTTGAATCAGTGGAGTCAGATCAAGAGAAAGCCTCGGTTGCATTTCCTGCATTTCCTCCAGGATAGCCGCATTCCCATACCTGGCTCTGTGACATGTTTCTGTTGCCTTCTAAATGCCTCTATTTTGCACATAGGAGCCTGAGTTAATTTTCATCACTTAAAACCTAAATTGTAACCAGGAAAGAGATTGGAACAGAGGCTCTTGATCTCAGGGTGGTGAATTTAAGCCCTCGCTATTTTGGGCGTGGGGCCTACTTAAAAAAAAAAAAAAAAAATGTACGTGCTGGGAGTGCCTGGCTGGCTGAGTTGGTAGAGCATGTGACCTTTGGTCTTGGGGTTGTAAGTTAAGCCCCATGTTGGGTATAGAGCATATTTAAAAATAAAATCTTAAGAAAGAAAGAAAGAAAGAAAAGACATTGAGACAGAGGAAGTGGATCCCTTGAAATAGTCCCACAGAAAAAATGTGAATCCAGCTAAGTAATGGCTAAAAGGAGGAGTTCCCTAGCTCAGAACTATAAACTGGAACGTTAGTGGCGCAATTGGCAAAATTTTGAGTAAGTCTTAAAATTATATGATAATGTTGTATAAGTAATAACTTTCTAATGTGCAGTAATGCTAGGTATACATGTAAGTCTGTCCTTGTTTATAGGAGGTACATACAAAGGTATTTCTGCAAACATCTCAATAAAAAGAGCAAAGCAGGTAAACGTTAAGGAAGTGAGATGTTAACATTTATGTGGGTGAATGGTGAAAAGAATTCTTAATACTGTTTTACTGAAAGTCTGTTATTATTTCCAAATAAGAAGTTAAAATAATAAGTTAACTAGATTGATCATGGTGATCACTTTACAACATATACAAATAGGAAATCATTATGTTGTGCATCTGGAATGAATATAATGTTATATGTCAGTTATATCTCAATAAACTTTTTAATTAAAAAGTTAAATTATTTACATTAAATTTATTAATGTTATAAGTATAAATCTTAAATTTATGTGTGTGTATAACTGCTTGTCAGTCACCTTTTAATAATGGTTTGTCCCGGGCGCCTGGGTGGCTCAGTGGGTTGAGCCGCTGCCTTCGGCTCAGGTCATGATCTCAGGGTCCTGGGATCGAGTCCCGCATCGGGCTCTCTGCTCAGCAGGGAGCCTGCTTCCCTCTCTCTCTCTCTCTGCCTGCCTCTCCATCTACTTGTGATTTCTGCCAGATAAATAAATAAAATCTTTAAAAAAAAAATAATAATGGTTTGTCCCTCCACTCAAATACCTGCCTTGGCGGGGATGGTGCAGAGTGGGTCAGGACCGTGGCCTGGGGCTTGTGCGTGTGGCCTCTCCAGCATGGTGGCGTCAGGCAGTCAGACTTCTTACGTGATCTCTCGGGAGAGCATGGTCAAAAACGCTTGAGTGAAAGCTGCAAAGTTTCATATGACCAAACCTCAGAAGTGCCAGGATTTCCTTTCCACCATATTCTGTTGGTCAAGTGAATCAGTAAAGCCCAGAGTCCGGGAGGAGAGGCGTTAGACCTCACCTTCCAGTGAGGGGACTGGTAAAGAATTCGCAGCTGTTACAGTGAGATCTTATTTCACATGTTTCATACATTTCACGTATGATTTAAAGTGAATCCAAATTTGGAAATCTTACACTGTGTAGTCTAATTCCAGGTTATAGTTTACAAAAGTTCTTTCTCCACAAGATGAGGGCTACTAATAGAAAATAATAATTTAAAATTAATCAGTTCAGAGATAATTTGCAGAGTTGTGTTTCATTGTGATCTTGCCAGTGTTGACCTAACAAATGAAGAGACAACTGATTCCGTTAGTTCTAAAGCCAGTACATCTGAAGGGATTCAGCAAGAAGACGGCAGCGTGTTCTCTTTCATTACCTGGAATGTTGATGGATTGGATCTAAACAGTCTGCAAGAGAGGGCTCGAGGGGTGTGTTCCTATTTAACTTTGTAAGTATTATTGCTTAGGTTCAATGGTGGCATGATTATGTGGCTTACCTATCTATAAAGAGGGTAATGGTCGAGATTATGGGTTTGGGAATCTGATCTGAGTTCCAGAAGAAACGTAAAGAATGGAGAGTGATTGCCTCTGAGAAAAAGAGTCTAGACGAGGTGGGGAGGGAACACTAACTTTTGTTAAAAGGCTTCTAGTACTGTTTCACTTAAACTTTGTATATAATTACTGCTCTGAATATTAAATTACCAGAATGGTCTGTATCTGCTACGCACTAGCTGTATGATCTTCTGTAGTCCCCTGTGAACCACCGGGGTTCTCTGCAGCTCGGTGTCCTTATGGATAATTGTTTCATGAGGATTCGTAACTTGGAAGGCATCTACTGTAGTATAGGACCCTGGTAGGCTCTCCATATACTGATTCCTGTTGTCAGGGATTCCAGTTCTTCTCACTTTAAAGTGTTAGGACGTATGTTTTCTAACTGAATTTGTTCTTACGGTATTTGTTAAATAGCACAAATCTTTCGCATTTTACAGTTACCAATTATCAGTATAAACATTGAGTGTTAAGGTGCCCTAGGGGGCAGTAGCTTTGTGTTTCTTTTATGTTGTGGTGTTCTGCTAATCTAGGTGTCAGCAAATGAAATAGTATACTTGGTATTTATTAAAATTGATGTTTTGAATTAGGTACAGCCCAGATGTGATATTTCTGCAGGAAGTTATTCCCCCGTATTGTAGCTACCTAAAGAAGAGAGCAAGTAGTTATGAGATGATTACAGGTAACGATTTTCCTGTTACTATCTTTGTCTTTGAAAAACAGTCAATGAAAGAGATAAATCAAGGTTAGCCCATACGAGTACACACAAGAAAAAGCAGAAATTAAAAAAGTTTGAGAAAAGTAAGCCAGATACAGGATACTAGAAAAACCATAAGAGAATATGTTATTCAGCTTAATATATGGGAAAAGTATTGGGAATGGATGGTTTTTCAGGAAAATATAAGTTGTCAAAATTTGAGACCTGGAGTAGTTTTTTGGTAAAAAATTAATTTATTAAAAATTTAAGTGTGATAATTGCATTTTGGTTATACTTTTTCAGAAAGTCTGTCTTTATTTCTCTTAATTGATTTTGGTTTTTTTCCCTAGCTTTTTGCCCTGGATAGTTATTTAAAAGTCTCTTCCATCTATTTTGTTTTTACCGAGTGCATTTAATGTACCACACCCTGGCTTCATTCCACAATCATTGGCTAAATCTTGTGTTTTCTTTGACTTTCACTTTTATGTAGTACGTGACTTTAATTTTGATTTATTAATAAATTCTCAGTTGCTAAGGAGAAGGTAATCTTTCTTTCTTTGTAGGACAACTTTTCTGCATTCTCTTGGGGATTCTTTTAGACTCTTTGCTGTTTTAGATTTCTTGTTTTCTGAATACCATGCTATTCCTCCTACTTGGTTTCCTTCCTCATTTTAGTGTGTGTGTGTGTGTGTGTGTGTGTCAGGTTTTTTTGTTTGTTTTGTTTTCCCCTCCTGTTTATTGTGCTGAACATGTGGTAGGAACTTTACTGGAGGATTGTGACCTTCAGTTCTGGAAAATTCTTTCCCTTTCTCCTTTTCTCCTTCTCTGTCCCCCTCCCCCTCCCCCTTCTGCTTACAGATTATCACTTTTGTAGCCACCTGCAGTCCTCCTTGGCCCTCCCTTTCCTTCCCTTGTTCCCTTCTTTCTCCTTTCCTCTTTTCCTGGTTTCCCTCTGCTCCAGTAAACCACTTTCCACTTCTTCAGCTATTTTGTTTTCTGGAAAACAGCTGGAAGCTTTTATTCACTGCCCCTCTACTTCTATTCTTTTCTCTAATTATGATTTTATACCTTTCTAAGTTTTTTGTTCATTTACTGTAGTTTTTCTGATGCTTGCAGGGTGAGAAGTGAATGCATGTTAGCTTGGCTCAGGGTCTCAGACATTTCTCAGATTTTCTTTCTTGATATTGGCATCATTAACTATTTTTGGCACTTACGTGAATTCTTTTTTATTTTTGTATTTCTCTGATACATCCAGCTACATTTTGGGAGGGGGAGGTAAACATAGGGACTCAGTTGGCTATCTTCACCTATTTTGAAGATTCAGATCCATTTAAGTATCTGTACCTATTATAAAACCTTCAGTAGGGGAACTTTGTGATAAACTACACTCTTGACTTCTCAGCCTAAATTCTTTCCCATAAACATTTGAAGGTAATGAAGAAGGATATTTCACAGCTATAATGTTGAAGAAATCGAGAGTGAAATTTAAAAGCCAAGAGATTATCCCTTTTCCAAATACAAAAATGATGAGAAACCTTTTGTGTGTGTATGTAAGTAATTTTTTTAGAATTTACTTTTTTTTTTTTTAACAATGAGTTATTTCTTATAGTTCCATTGTGGCGTCTTTTTCTTTTTTTTTCCCTAATTGCCGTTAGAGAAAATTTTATCTCTTCTACATCCTTTTAAATAGTCTTAAATGACATTGTAAATTAAGTTTTTACACAAATACAAATTTGTAAACATATAATCCTGATCTGTTAGATACCTTCCTAAGAATACTCAAAAATCTACCAGCAGTTCACATTTGGTTCCTAAAGTGATTCCCGCCCCCCCGTGCCCCGAATATATTGCATATGGTGTTCTGTTATACTCTGTAAGGCTTACAAGAATCAATCAAAAGATCTTCCTCTCCTAGAGTTTACAGATTAGCAAGGGAGAGATTGTAGTATATAGTAACTAAAGTAAAGGAAAGGCATAAAATGCCCCGGAGGAGGTGTGATGATGTGCCGTGGAAGTTTAGAGATAACTTTTAGCTAGATTGCTTTTAGTTTTGTTTCTTTTAATTGAGGCATATTTGGCACAACAGTATATACTTTCAGGTGTACAATGCAATGATCGGATATCTGTGTATGTTGAAAAATGATCACCACAGTAGTCCAGTTAGCAGCTGTTGCCATACACGGTCACATAATTTTTTTTCTTGTGATGAGATTAGCTAGGTTGCTTAGTGAAAATTTCATGAGGGAATTTATATTGGAGTTGAGCCCTGAAAAATATGCAAGATGTAGGCATTAAGAACAGAATAGTCCATGCGGTAGAACCACCATGAGCAAACTTCAGCAAATTGCATATTGTGCAATGTGTGTGTATAATATAAAAATATGTGAGAAAGGACATATACAAGTATAAATGAACATCACATTGAGTTGGATGTAGCGGGCATGAAAAGGAGTAGTGTGACAAGTTGGTAAAATAGGTAGGATCCACATTATAGAAGGTCATGAATCCCCAGTGTGAAGGAGTTTGGACTTGCTTCTGCAGGCAGTTTAAATAATTAACAGATCCTGCATTGTTAGTATCTTAACTGCAAAATGGTAAATGATTCTCAGTTATTCATTTAACTGACTTTTCTTGAGTACCTATGTGCCAGGCTCTTGATAATAGCAGAAAATAAAAGAGCCGTCTTCTCTTTCAAATGACTCATGACTTTGTAGGAGAGAAATAATTATGCTGTGGTTCAGTGTAGGGAACTTTAAAGGTAGTCTTTCCAGTATGCTAGAGGGATATTGTGGAGGGAGCCACTGATTGCCCGCGGACATTGGGGAAGGACGCGAGTGAAGGTGACATTTGAGGTAGGTCTTGCAGTATTAGTGGGTGCTTGCTAAATAGTCTTCTTCGGGAGCAGGAGTAGCATGTTGCAGCCTGACCTAGAAATACGAGCACGGTGCTGATCATACAGTGCTGCTTCGGTAAATATATACCAGTCCGTTGGACAATTGGTTGATTCTGTTACCAGATTTCCTCATTGGTGGTAGTGAATTTTAACAGCTATAATTATTTATCCTGTTTCAGGCAAGTGTGTCGGGAAATGAACTTTGCCTTATGACTTCTCATTTGGAGAGCACCAGAGGGCATGCTAAGGAACGAATGAATCAGTTAAAAATGGTTTTAAAGAAAATGCAAGAGGCTCCAGAGTCAGCTACAGTTATATTTGCGGGAGATACAAATTTAAGGGATCACGAAGTGAGTGACAAAGCCAGTTTTGTGCTTGTGGGCAGATTATTACTGTGAAACTAATTTAAGTTTCTTTTGACCAAAACTGTTATAATGTGTAAGCAGTCTTGCGGATGCAATTCAGTAAGTACTTGGCCTGTGCAGTAGGCTTGGCACTGGGGAGGTGGAAGCAGGAGGAGCTCTGACACTACTGGGGGAAAACAGAAGTATTACATCTGAAACAGACAACACAAAATGGTATGTGTTGATTAAAAAGAGGGGTATAGAGAAAACAATAGAGAGTTAAGGAAAGATTTAAGTTTTTTTGCAGAATCTTGAGTTGGAAGGTGAGGAGAACAGAAAGATTTGGGTATCATAATTTTTCCTACCTCTCTTCTGAGTTTTCTTTTGTCTACTTTTTTTTAACCCCCCCCTTTCCTGGTACTACCATCTCCAGGACTGAAACAGTCTCTTTCTCCTTAGTTCATTTGAGACATACTGGGATTTTTTTAGGATTTCTATAGACTTAGATCATATTAAGTGGTAAGCTGGCCTTGCTTTTTCCCCCATCTCTGGTTGAACTCAAATCAGATTAGAAGGGAAGTGAAACATTCATTTCATTGCCATGAACTCCAGGAGTAGAGGAAGAAGTAAAATGAGAAGGAAGCCTGTTGGGACTTGCGAAGTGAAGGCGGCATCCTAAATGCCTCTCCTTGTGATCTTGTGCTCCTGCACACAGATCATTTCTAAAAAAGTCCGACTCTTGGACTGTTCGCAAATCAGTGACTTCGTGGTAGCTGTTTTGTGGTACCTGGTTGACTAACTGACCTGTTTAAAAGAAAAATCCTGTTTTTCAACAACATGATTGGGAAAACTCGATATCCACATGCAAAAAACAAACAAACAGAAAAACCAAAGGTGCATTTTTGCCTTATATCCTATATAAAAATGTATTCAGGGGCGCCTAGGTGGCTTAGTGGCTTAAAGCCTCTGCCTTCAGCTCAGGTCATGATCCCAGGGTCCTGGAATTGAGCCCCACGTCGGGCTCTCTGCTTAGCGGAGAGCCTGCTTCTCCCTCTCTCTCTGCCTGCCTCTCTGCCTACTTGTGATCTGTCTGCCAAATAAATAAATAAAATCTTAAAAAATATATATTCAGAATAGATCAATGACCTGTAAGTAAGAGCTAAAACTATAAAACTCTTAGAAGAAAACAAAGGGGAAAAGCTTCATGACCTAGGATTTGTCAACTTCTTGGATGTGACACCAAAAGCACGACAACAAAAGCAAAGAGATGAGATGAACTTGATCGCAATGAAGAACTTGTGTGCATCAGAGGACATGATCACTGAATGAAATGGCAGCCCACGGGATGGAAGAAATATTTGTAAATCCTACAGATGAAGAGTAACAATAATATAATTAATATGATATTGATGTTATATGAAGAATTTCTACAAAAAAGAAACAACCTGATTTTAAAATGAGGAAAAGACTTAAGCAGACATTTTTCCAAAGAAGATATACAGATGGCCAACAAGTACAAGAGAAGACGCTCCACGTCACTAGTCATTAGAGACATGGAAATCAAAGCCATCATGAGGTATTACATCGGTTAGCATGAGTATTAGCAGAATGCCAGAAAAGAAAAGTATTGGCGAGGATTTGGATTAGAACCCTTGTGCAGTGCTGATGGGACTATCAAGTGGCATCGGTGCCATGGAAAATGATGTAATTCCTCCAAAAACAAACAGTTTCCATATGGTCCAACAGTTCCACTTTGGGTGTGTACCCAAAACAAAAGCAGGGTCTCGAAGAGGTGTCTGCACGCCTGTGTTCAAAGCAGCGGCAGTAGTCACAGTAGCTAAAACATGGTAGCGACCAAAGGGACCATTGACGGATGGATAAACAAACTGTATTCATGCGATGGGACTATCATTCAGCCTTAGACAGGAAGGAAACACTGACAACACGCTCCCGTACGGACAGACCCTGGACAGTACACTAAATGAAATAAGCCAGTTACAAAAGGACAAATTTTTTATGACTTCTCCTGTGAGTTTCCTAAAGTAGTCAAATTCATACAGAGTATAATTGTGGTTACCAGGGGCTGGGGAGGATAGAATGGGGAATTATTGGGTACAGTTTGAGTTTGTGAAAAGGGAAAGGTTCTAGAAATGGATGGTGGTGATGTTGCACAGTTAACGTGGATGTGCTGAGTGCCATAGAACTGTGCTAACTTTTATGTTGAGGAAGTATTGCAGGTTCGCTTCTAGACTACCGTAATGAAGTGCATACTATAGTAAAACGAATTTTTTAGTTTTCTGTTGCATATAAAATTATGCTTATTCTACTGGAGTCTATTATAAAGTATTCACGGGCATTATGTCTAAAAAGCAGTATATGTACCTTAATAAAAATACTTTATTGCTAAAAATGATAACCATCATCTGAGTTGTCAGCAAGCCATGAACTTTTTTGCTGGTAAGAGGGTCTTGCCTTGATGTTGATGGCTGCTGGCTGATCGGGGTGGTTGCTGAAGAGTGGGAGGGCTGTAGCCGTTTCTGGAAACAAGGCAATGACATTGGCTACAGTGATTGACTCTTGCTTTCATCACTTCTCTGTGCAGGGCAATGCCTTTTGATCCCATTTTACCCACAGTAGAACTTCTTTCAAAATTGGAGTTAATTCTTGCAAACCCTGCCCTGCTTTATCAATTAAGTCTACATAATTTTCCACATCCTTTGTTGTCATTTCAAGTTTTCACCAGGAGTAGATTCCATCTCAAGAAACCACTTTCTTTGCTCATCTATAAGAATCAACTCTTGGGGCGCCTGGGTGGCTCAGTGGGTTAAAGCCTCTGCCTTTGGCTCAGGTGATGATTCCAGGGTCCTAGGATTGAGCCCTGCATTGGGCTCTGTGCTCAGCGGGTCGCCTGCTTCCCTTCCTCTCTCTCTGCCTACTTGTGATCCTGGTCTGTCAAATGAATAAATCTTAAAAAACAAAACAAAACAAAACAACTCTTAATCATTTCAAGTTTTACCATCAGATTGTAGCTCTACTTCTAATTTTCTTGCTGTTTCTACACATGTGCAGTGACTTCCTCTGCTGAAGTCCTGAACCCCTCGAAGTCATCCTTGAGGGCTGGGAGTCACCTTCCAAGCTCCTGCTAATGTGGTATTTTGACCACTTCCCATGAATCATGAATGTTCTGAATGACATCTAGTATGTTGAATCCTTTCCAGGTTTTTTAACATTTTTTCCCAGATCCATCAGAAGAATCACTATATATGGCAGCTGTATTATGAAATGTGCTTCTTAAATAGTAAGACTTGAAAGTGGAAATGACTCCTTGCTTCATGGTCTGCGTAGTGGATGCTTTGTCAGTAGGCGCAAAGACAACATCTCTTTGTCCATCTACACTAGCTTGTGGGTGCATTGACCAGGTACATAGTCAGTGAACAGTGACATTTTGAAAGGAGTTATTTGTTTTGTTTTGTTTTGTCTTCCTGAGCAGTAAGGTCTCAACAGTGGGCCTAAAATAATCTGTCATATTTTAAACAGATGAGCTGTCATCCGGCTTTGTTGTTCCACATATAGAACACGGTAGATTTAGGGGCACTTGGGTGGTTCAGTTGGTTAAGTGTCTGCCTTCAGCTCAGGTCATGATCTCAGGGTCCTGGGATTGAGCCCCGCATCAAGCTCTGTGCTCAGTGGGGAGTCTGTTTCTCCCTCAGCCTCTCTCTGTGCTCGCTCTGTGTTGCTCATTCTCTCTTTCAGATAAATCTTAAAAAAAAAAAAAGAAAAAGATTTAGCATCATCCTTTTTTATTATTAAGCTTTTATTTTAATTCCAGTATAGTTAACATACAGTGTTACATGAGTTTCAGGTATAAAAGACAGTGGTTCAACAATTCCATACAGAGTTAGCATCATTCTTAAGGGCCCTAGGAGTTTTAGAATGGGGAATGTGCATTGGCTTCAACTTGAAAGTCAGCTGCTTCATTGGCCCCTAACAAGAGAGCCAGCCTGTCCTTTGAAGCTCTAAAGCCAGGCACCGACTTCTCTCTAGCTGTAAAGCCTTAAATGGCATCTTCCAAGAGAAGGCTGCCTCATCTACATTGGAAACCAGTTGTTTCCTGCAGCCACCTTTGTTAACCCTGTCAGCTCCATCTTCTGGAGAACTTGCTGCGGCTTCTCCATCAGCACCTGCTGCTTTGCCTTGTACTTCATGTTATAGGGATGGTTTCTTAAACCTCATGAACCAACCTCTCCTGGCTTCAGATTTTCCTTCTGTGGCTTCCTCACCTCTCTCAGCCTTCATAGAATTGAATTAGAGCCTGGTTCTGGATTAGGCTTTGACCTAAGGGAATGTGTGGCTGGTGTGATCCCGTATCTAGGCCCTTCTGACTCTCCATATCAACAGTAATGCTGTTTCAGTATCATTCATGTGTTCACCGGAGTGACACCTTTAATTTCCTTCCAGAACTTTGCCTGTGTATTCACAATTTGGCCTATCCTGGCTTTAGATACACGTTCTTCTCTAAGCTTGATCATTTCCAGCTTTCGATTTAAAGTGGGAGACAAGTGACTCAATTTCAATATTGTGTCTTGGGTTAGGGAGACCTATGGAGGGGAGGAGAGGAGGGAAAGGCTGGTGCGTGGAGCAGTCAGAACATACAACACTTATAAGTTCACTATCATGTGGGCACAAGTACAATAGTAGGATCAAAGATCCTGATCATAGATCACTGTAACAAATACAGAAATAGTAGGAGAGTTTGAAATGTAAGGGTTACCGAAATGGGACACAGAGACGCAAAGTGAGCAGATACTGTCGGAGCGATGGCACCAGTAGACTTGCTCAGTGCGGCGTTGTCACAGACCTCCAACTTGTGAAGAACACAATGTCTGTGGAGTGCAGTAAGTAAGTAAGTGTAAGTAAGTGGCATGAGAGCAAGAGTGGGACAGAATGTAAGAGTGGGACAGTAAGTAAGTGTAAGTAAGTGCAGTAAGTAAGTAAGTGTAAGTAAGTGCAGTAAGTAAGTAAGTGCAGTAAGTAAGTGTAAGTAAGTGCAGTAAGTAAGTAAGTAAGTGCAGTAATGCCTGTATTATACCACAATAAAATGGTGTTAAAATCCTGGAGTGTGAAGAGGGAGAAGGAAGATTTGATATAAATTTCAAATGAAACTCTGAAGGCAGTTAATCGTATTTGATCATAGAAATGCTGTACGTCTACATTTATAGACTAAAGTAGAGTAACAGTTTTGCCTACCTTTCACTTGGGTTCATTTTTAAAAAACGAATAGCAATAATAGAAGCTGCGGATTTTCAGCCTTCTAAGTTTTATCTACTACCCAGAGTTAGGAATCTGTTTATGGCAGAAGAGAAGGACAAATTCCAGACCTCTCTGGCTGTTTAGATACTTTTATATTACCTACTTATATTACTTTTATATTACCTACCATAGACCAAAATGCTTTTTATAATATATTTAATATTAATACATAATCTCACATTGGTACATTAATTTGTGACATTCTGATTTGAAATGTTGCACTTAGACATAATACTGAAACTTTTTTTGGTTAGGAGAAAAAGGACTAAAAGTTTTCTTTTTCTTTTCAGGTCACTAAGTGTGGTGGTTTACCCAGCAACATTTTGGATGTCTGGGAGTTCTTGGGCAAACCTAAGCATTGCCAGTATACATGGGATACACAAATGAACTCTAACCTTGGAATATCTGCTGCCTGTAAGCTTCGTTTCGATCGAATATTTTTCAGGACAGCAGCCGAAAGTGGCCATATTGTTCCCCAAAGTATGGACCTCCTTGGATTGGAAAAACTGGACTGTGGTAGATTTCCTAGTGATCACTGGGGGCTTCTGTGCAACTTAGATGTGATCTTGTGAAATGCTTTCCAAATAAGAGTTTTCTGCCTTCTGAGTAATTCTGTTCTGGATTTTTGCAAATGTAATTTCTACCTGTCTGGAAAGGTAGGTTATATGGAGGAATTAATATACTACATCATTGTAACAGAAGAAAATACTACTGGGATTCTTATTTTGTGGAATGCATCCTCAAATTTCAGAGCTAAATATTGATGTTGATTTAAACTAAAGTGTACAGAGTATGAGACTTCTTCATAAAGGCCGCCAAGACCATCAGAGCTTCTGATAACTGCCCAGAGCTGCCAGCTGGTTCTCGAGCAGGGCCGCGTTGTCTCTGGGCTAGCCTTTATATTCTGTTTTTAAAATCAGGCACCAAATAGTTTATATCTAAGTAAATCTTTAAAAATAAGACGTTATTGTGCTTGGAGGATTGGATCTTCCAATTCAGATAATCTTAAGTGAAAAAGCCATGATTATGTGCATTTAAGTAGGTGGCAACTATCCTATAGCAG
Organism: Neogale vison; assembly: GCF_020171115.1. Classification (NCBI taxonomy): domain Eukaryota; kingdom Metazoa; phylum Chordata; class Mammalia; order Carnivora; family Mustelidae; genus Neogale; species Neogale vison. The sequence goes on along the minus strand of NC_058091.1, from coordinate 146,212,155 downwards.
ACTTCATTTTTGTTAGCTAACAGCACATGAGCGGTAAGCCGTAAATGAAATCTGATTTGAAATGCCTTCACTATTTAAAATTCATGTTTGTCAACATGTTGCTCTTCATTTTGCCAAAATCAGGCTTGATAATGATTAAAGTTGGTGTTATAGCTGCATTGGACTTTTTTCCTAACAGAAAATAAATGTTTAAAGAGGAATAGCCTTTTAGACTTACTTCTTATACAGTTGAATTATTTTACAGGAGAGGGATAAGGAGCACTTTTCAGTGTGCTTTAAAGAAATTTTTTTCCCTCGTAAAAGGAATGTACTTTAAATAAAGAATTTTACTTGTTTATAGTTGGTTTTAGTATGCTTTTATGCCCATGATGGGATTGAAGTTTTTACTTGCTTCTTGTTCCTGGTCCACGGCTCTGACTCACTTTTGTGTGGAAGAAAACAGCTTCTATGAAGCTTCTCAACCCACCAAGAACTACCAAGCATACATTGATATCCTCAGTATAAAAAAAGGAAAGCTGGGGAGAATAATTAGAATGAGAAGTGACAGAGCCTCATTTTCATCAGGGATGTCAAAATTAACAGCTAAGACACTAAAAAAACAAGCTGAATTTATATATAATCTCTTTGTAGTCACAATGGAAAGGAGATTTGTGTATACTTATTTAATCCTTTCAAATGAGAATGCTAATATCTTAGCATACATTATGGAGGCAATAGTTAATTTATATAGGAAAAGGATGTTTTTGGCATAAATTATTTATTCACGTGGAAGAATAATTGTTGAAAGAACCATACCTTACATCATATTACAAAAAAAATTGAGTGAAAGGCTAATTATAAAAAATAGAATATATAGTACCGTGTATTAGATTAAGTGATTATTGTTTGAAAACTTTGAAAGGAGCATCATTTTTTTTCTTTCTTTTTTTTTTTTTTTTAGATTTTATTTATTTATGTGACAGAGAGAGATCACAAGCAGGCAGAGAGGCAGGCAGAGAGGAGGAAGCAGGCTCCCCGCTGAGCAGAGAGCCCGATGCGGGACTCGATCCCAGGACTCTGAGATCATGCCCTGAGCTGAAGGCAGCAGCTTAACCCACTGAGCTACCCAGGTGCCCTGGAGCATCATTTCTTTTTTAAGATTTTATTTACTTATGTGAGAGAGAGATAGTGAGAGAGAGCACAAGCAGGGAGGAGAGGGAGAAGCAGGCTCCACTAAGCAGGGAACCTGATGCGGGGCTTGATTCCAGGACCCTAAGATTATGACCTGAGCTGAAGGCAGATGCTTAACTCAATGAGCCACCCAGGTACACCAAAAGCATAATTTCTTTTCTATGACTCAAAGCATTCAAGTGAAGTAACTTCCAGTTTACTGTTTATAATAGCAAAATCTAAGAAATCAGGTTTGGTTTTTTATTTAAGATTTTATTTGAGAGAGCAAGCTCGAGCAGTGGGAAGCGGTAGAGGGAGAAGCAGGCTCCCCACTGAGTGGGGTGCACGATTCAGGACTCAATCCCAGGACCCTGGGATCATGACCCAAGTGGAAAGCAGATGCCAGAGTAGAAGGCAACCAACTGAGACACCCAGATCTCTAAAGAATCAGTTTTAACTGATGTGAATGGGAACAATTAAATCACTTTCTTAAAAAGTTTACTTATTTATTTTTGGGACGCCTGGGTGGCTCAGTTGGTTAAGCAGCTGCCTTCGGCTCAGGTCGTGATCCCAGGGTCCTGGGATCGAGTCCCGCATCGGGCTCCTTGCTCAGCAGGGAGCCTGCTTCTCCCTCTGCCTCTGCCTGCCATTCTGTCTGCCTGTGCTCGCTTTCTCCCCCTCTCTCTCTCTGATAAAAAAAAAAAAAAAAAAAGTTTACTTATTTATTTTTAAACAATCTCTACACCCAGTGTGGAGCTTGAACTCATAATCCCAAGATCAAGAGTCGCACATTCCTCTGACTGAGCCTGCCAGGGGACCCACAAGTTAATTTTCTTTTTTAAGTAGGCTCCACGCCCAGCTTGGAGTTGCATGAAGGACTTGAATTCCTAGCCCTGAGATGGAGACCTGGCATGAGAGCAAGAGTGGGACACTTCACAGACTGAGCCACCCAGGCACCCTTAAACAATTCCCAACGAATGCAAGAATTAAGAACCTATTAATAAGCAATATCTTGAATTTTTTTACTTTGGCTCTTGAATTTTTCCAGAATACTAGCTCTGAGTACCTTACTTCCCTTGGGGAAATGCCAACTCGGAATCTTGTATTTATTTCAATAGACTAAACACCACCATTGCCACCGATGTCGAATATACTTGAAGCTTGCTAGACCTTGGTAATTCCGGTCTTTGTACAGTCTGTTAGACAAATGTTCCATCCAACAGCATATAAACAAGAGCAGATGAAGTAGAAGAGCTATACTAAGGAAACATACTTTATCCTTAATATTTATTATAGTCTCTGACATGTAGCCAGACCTCAATAGATGCCATTAAATGCTGAAGAGAAGTGAAGGATAGTATCCTAACATTAGTGTCCTAGGGAGGCCGACTAACCTTTTCATGCAGTGCCAAAATAGATTCTAAATTTATATACGTATCAAAACAGGTATTCATTGTAATGGCACTGACTTAAAAGATGTTAAAAGTTGAATGTTCTGGGCTAAACCCATGCATATTAAAGATCTTTGGGAACAAGCCTGTTGGCTCAGTCAGATTATTGGTACAGTGAGAGGGCATTCAGGGTATTGTGGAATGTCAGGTGGGAGGAGAAAGGGCGTAAGGTGTGGGTTCCCATTGAAGTGGGTTCCCAGGTCTGGATTCTGTGAAGGGTCTTGGTATCAGAAATCGGTCCCTGTTGGTTACTTTTTCAGAGGCAGATTGGAAAAGAAAGGGGGTTAACTAGAGATTGGGTTCTTTCGTGAGCAGAAGAGAGTGTAGTAACTGGCATCACCAGTGTGCGTGGGTTGCAAAACAGGTGGTGTCTGGGGTAAGAAAGCAAGTCATTTACAGAGAGGATTGTTACCTCATTTATGGGGTGAGTTTAGGAGGTGAGTTTCTTAAGGTTCTTCTGACATCTGGGGAAGTCATCCTGATTGCATGACTTTCGGAGAGACCGTATTTCCTCTTAACTTTGCTCTGGCTTTATCTGTGTCTTCCCAGCCTGGTCAGTGGCACGATTGCTTTTTTTCTTTTTGGTTCAATCTGATTTCCATTCTTTCAGTCCTGGATAGCTTTCTCTTGCAGCGTTCATTATTGAATTCCCATAGTGGTCCTAAATGAGTGCAATTATCTCCACTTTGTAACTGAGGAAACCGAAGTTTAGCAGGGTTATGTAAGTCGTCCAAGGCCTATCCGCCCCCATCGAGAAGCCTAGGAGGGGCTTGCTCGTGGGGTCTGGTGACTCGGTGCCGTATGTCCCCCCGCCTTGGTAATGTGCTAGGAATGAATGCTCGAGGAACGCGCTGGCTTCTTTTTCCAATCTCTATTTAACCCCCCTTCTTTTCCAATCTGCCTCTGAAACAGTAACCAACAGGGACCAATTTCTGATCCCAAGAACTTCACAGAATCCAGTGTTACCCTACTTAGACATTTGAGCATCTTTATTGTACAAAAACAGAATAAATGCAAGAAAGGGTCTTCTTCCTCGTGAATTTTCTGCGATTCCGATCATCATCTTCCCATAAACGCAAATGTAGCCTAAACACGGTGGGCACCTAATTAACTTAGAATGCGTGGAGTTGACCGGGCCCCTCCCAGCACCCGCGAACCTAAATCAGAAAGAATCACATGCTCAAGACATAGTAGGGCCCAAAGAGGCTCCCGCCGGCGGAGTGGGACCTGTGCATGTGGGGTACCTTCCCTTCAGGGGACACATTCCTAAAGGGTCTTTAACCCAGGTGGTGTGCTCTTGGCTTCCTTGAGCCACTCTGACCCGGGCATATGAAAGGGGGCTCATCCCCCAGGGCCGTCTAGGATCATGGCGACAGGGAAGGGGCTGACGAAGGAGAGGCGGTGGGCCTCCAGGCCGCCTTCCCGTCCGAAAGCCGTGTGCAAAGTCGCGGGCACCTGGGTGCCGGCAGCTGGGCAGGGACCGCGGCCCGCCCCTCCCAGGGGCGCGTGCGCGCGCGTCGCCGTGGTAACCGCGCCGCGAAAAGGCGCTGAATCACGGGCGCGCGCTGCCCCGGCTCCCGCGGAAGCTGCTGCAGGGGGCCGGGCGGGGGTCCGTTCCGGGCCGGCGTCCTTGTCGGACAGCGGCAGAGCCCCGCGGACCCTGGGCTGGGCGTAGACGGGTTCGCGTTCGCGGCTGGAGGTCAGCGCGCCGCGGTCGCCTCCGCCGGTCCCGGGTTCGGACCACAGTCCCTCCGGCGAAGCTCTGTCGGGGGGAGAGCGGGCGGGGGCTTCCCTCGGCGGGCGGCCCCTCCCGTGAGGCGGCAGCAGCGCGCGCCTGCGTGGGGGGAGCGCGTGGGAGCGCGTGGGAGGGCGTGGGAGGGCGTGGGCACGTGCCCCGCAGCGGATTACGCCGCCGGCCGAGGAGCAGGTGCGACGGCAGGGGATGCCGTCCGGGAGCGCAGCCGGCCAGAGCGACGCGAAGCAGGGGCGGCGGGGAGCGGGCCCCGCCCGAGGCGCAGAGCCCGGGCGCCCAGAGTTTCGGAGGTGAGTTGCTCGGGGCTCTCGCGGGGGGGGGGGGCGGGAAGAGCGTCCAAGGCGCGGCGGGGCGCGGCGGGGCGCGGCCGGGTCGGGCGGCGGCGGGAGCCCTCCCGTCTTTCCCGGCCTCACGAGCTGCGTTCCGCGCCTGTGGAACCGCGTTCTCTAAACTTGGTTGAGTCCTGTTGGTGGGACCTTTGCCGGCCGCGGCGGCCTCGCCGGAACCCGAAGCTTAAAACCGCTTCACGCTTCTCTCGCTTCCCTTGGCGCTTGCTCCGCGGAACGGGGAGGAGTCACGGCGTCGCCGGCCGAGCGCGTCGGTCCGGTGGTCGGGGGTCGTCGCTCTCCGCCGCGCCGGCTCACGTGCGAGCGGCAGCGAACGCGACGGGCCCGGTCACGGCCGGCCTCGGCCCGGCTGCTTCCACCCGCGCTGCGGGCTGGCGGCTCAGAGAGCGCCGGCGTGGAAAGTCGAGGTGTACGGTCGTGGTAGAAGCGAATTGTGCACAGCCGCCTTCTCACAAACCAAACCAAACCAAAAACAAAACAAAACAACAACAAAACCCCCCAAAAACAAAAACAAAAAACAAACAAATAAACAAAAAACACAAGGATTTCTGAGACGAACGTCAGTATTGATTCCTTTATTCCTGAAATGCATGTTCCTGTCTGAACACTCCGCACTGTTCAGACGAGAAGACCGCAGTCATGGGGACCCCTGAAGTGGTGGCAAATACAGCGTCTTGTTTTGTGTTTAATATCTTACATCACTTTTCATATAAACGAGGAAAACTGGAGATAATCCAGTCATCGAGGTAAGAGTCCTAGAGAAAGCGGAATTCTTCTGTCACTGAGACGCAGATGACGTGGATCAAGGCTTTTTGCAGCCGCAGGAGACTCATCACCCTTGGCCCCGCATAACGCCCGTGCGGGGACGTCATTTTCTTCCAGAAAAACAAAAATAATTCGGCCAAAATCTTTATGTATTAAAAATAGTCAAAAGAGAGTTTCCGTAACTTCTCAACGTGAAAGAGTGGATTGGCTGTCAGATTTTCTTGACTTTTAGTTGTTTTGTAGCCAAGCAGAGAAAACGCGTGCTCTTTAAATAAATATGCAGAACCAGGCGTGACTCTTCCATGTTGGGGAGCAGGTGATGTAGATTTCCAGGTCAGGTGACCTGGGTTTGATCGTGGTCCTGCCGCTCTGTGGCTCTGTCACATTTGGCAAATTCCCTAGTCTCTGTAAGCCTCAGTTTCTTTATCTGTAAAATAAGGATAATAATAGGACTTACTGATAGAATTCCTCTAAGAATTAAATGAAGTTCTATGCATAAGGCGCTGTAACCCTTCAATAAAAGTTGTGATCATTCTTGAAATAAATTTTCTTTTCAGGAAGTATGTTCTGTCTTCAAAATAACTTGGCAGTAAAAGTAGAATTATTTTGATGTGACAAAACCTTCTCTGATTTATAATGTCAAACCATCATAAAGTACATAATTTTTCCTTGTAGTATTATTAAAACAACAACAATGCTAAACATAATCACAACCTTAAAGGCATGCAATTCCAGATAAGTATATTTAATACCGCAAGGAAGAGTTTTGCTTCAGTAGGCCTAGAGTAATTAGTAATTTCTTGTTCTGTTTGTTGTGGTTTTTTTTTTTTTAGTCTGTATTTTTAAACACTATTCATGTGAATTCAATAATGAGAAATTATTTCACTTGTTTCTACTAAGTGGTAAAAAGGGTTAGGCCAACATAACACCTACTTTTGCATCATTTTTCAGAATCTTTCAACAATAGATGCTTGAGTTTCAGAGCAAAGCCTCTCACAGAAATAAAAGGCAGGTAGATAAAGATACAGTATTGGAGTTTTAGCTCTGTTCCCTTCCAAATGACGTTGGTAGAATTACGTTAGCAGCTGGAAAGCTTTTCTCTGTCCAAACAGCTGCAAGTTCTTTTCCTGAAGTTCAAAAAAAAAGGGGGGGTGGGATTCTAGTAAACATCTATTTAATTGAAACAGTGTAGCTAGAGTAAGGGCATAATTCAGACCTCAACATGAATTTTTAAAGGTGGAGTCTTTCCATGCCATAATTGAAAGCACAAGAATTATGATAGTGGACGAGAAATGAACAAATTAACTCCAGTTAATTTGTGGAGTTAACTTGTTACATTTGTTAATTTGTTAATTTGTTGTTGAATTTGTTAATTTGTTAAATCTGTTGCCACCCTCAGATTTGATGTATTCCATTTTGCAGTATGTTTCTTCATGAGGTGAGGAGGCACACATTGTTCCCTTCTAGGATGAGGAGGACCCTGCTGTTCGAGGATCGTGACAAGCAGCATACCTTAGCATTTTCTTTGGCTTTTGTCCTGCCTTCTGGTCCATGTAGCACACTTGTCTTTTAAAAGAACTACCATCACCATCTCTCTCAAGTGTATTTCTATTTATCAGGAAGTTGAAATATCTCCTGTTAGTTCCGTATCTTCAATCTTATTGTCCTAAAAGACTTGAAACCTCCAAATTTTAGGTGCCCGTGCTTCATATGTTGCTGGAGTAAAAGACTTCTCTAGTCATAGCACTGAGATCCCCACTCCCTGTCATATATGTTTATGAGTCTGATGACTAACTAGTCTTCACCCTTTTGCACTGGACCTACCTGCCTGCCTCCTTCCCTTTTTAAAAGATCTCATTTGACAGAGAGAGATGCAGCGAGAGAGGGAACACAAGCAGGGGGAGTGGGAGAGGGACAAGCAGGCTTTCCGCTGAGCAGGGAGCCCAATGCGGGGCTTGATCCCAGACCCAGGGATCATGACCTGAGCCGAAGGTGGACACCCCATGACTGAGCCACCCAGGCGCCCCTGCATTGGACTATTTTATCCATTGCCACACTGCACCTGCTCTTCCAAATCTGGAGAAATTTTTTGACCTTATTATTCTAGTCTTCTTCCACTCAGTTGACCAGTCACACTTTTTTTTTTTAAGATTTATTTATTTATTTTAGAAAGAGAGATAGATTTTGCATTGCTTCTGCCTAGAAGTTTAGCCGTGTAGCCGTGTGTTAATAAAAGATCTGTTGCTGCTCTGTAGGCATGTGCTCCGCTTAGCCTGGGTTTGGAAGGTCCTGGGTTGTCCAAGCAGAGTCCCTGTGAGGAGGCATGCCTTGGCAGGCCAGGTTGCTTTCTAGCTCACCATGGCGTGCCTCGGACTTCTTCTAGACCCTGTGCATTAGTCTTTCTAAGCTGCAGTGACACGTGTGAGGGGCTCCGTAATATTTCATGATGTCAGTAGACGTCCACCGTCTCTCCTGCCGCACCAGTTTGCTGTTGCCGCAGAACAGAATAGCGCAAACTCTGGGGCTTAAAACAATACCTTTTTATGAGCATGAATTAGGGTCTCCCTAGACCCACATCAGGTTACCAGCGGAGCTCATTTTCATCTGGGGGCTGTGGGGAGGACCCTGCAGCCCAGCTCAGTCAGGCTGTTGGCAGAAGCCAACAGGACCGAGATCCCCCTTTCCTGCCAGCCGTCCCTGTGGTTGCTCTCAGCTTCTGGAGGCGTTCTTTCTAGACGCTCCCTTCATCATCAGAGCCAGCAGCAGAATGTTTCTGTCGTGCTCAGTGTCTTCTCTCTGACTTCCCTTTCTGTTAGTGGAGGGAGATCACTGTTTTAAAGGCTCTAATGATAGGTTCGGATCACTCCGATGGGCTCCCTGTCTTCAAGCCAACCGATGGGTAACCTTCATTATATCTGCAAAATTGTCCTTGCAGGGAATCCTCATGTCCTCGTGGCAGTAACACCCCGGGGTGAGGGTCCTGAGGCCACCTTCGAATTTTCCTGTCACCCTTGCTGATCACTGTTCGACTGTTTTCCTGATGGTGCACTGAGCCACAGTCAGCCTTCTTTTTCGGTCTTCACTGTGCTGCTCCTTCTTTGGTTTTGGTAGGTCTGGTAAGATCATTTGTACTTCTTTAGTCATCCTCTGTGGATTACCATTTCTCTGGAATACAGGTTATACCCCAGAAGAAGAGACTGCAGCAGATGCAATAAGATCTCATGTTCTAGAACTTCCTTGGAGTGGAGCAGTGTGTGTTACGGGGAGTGTGTGTGTGTGTGTGTGTGTGTGTGTGTTGTATCCTGCCTGGCCATTCGTCTGTTGGAAGGAGGGTCCCAGTGCTGGTCTGCCAGGCTCATCCTCGGCAAACCCGCCTTGTTCGTCTGTATATCCCCAGCATTGAGCGCTGGTTTCATTTATAGCAGGCATTAAATTAAGCTTTTTGGGGAACACTTTTTAATTCCATGGAACTTGAATATTTTGTGTTTATCTGCCTTGTATTTCTTAGTATCTAATTCCTTAATTGTCCCAACTTACTTTTGGCTCTGCATTTGGAACCAAATTGTGTTCCCTCCTTCTCCTTCATTTTTTCCCCTATTGACGTTATTTTGTCTTTCGAACATTCAGGTAAATCTTCCGCTCATGTGTAATGTAGAGTCGCCACAATAGCATTTATTACATCATAATTCCCATCCCTTTGTGTTTGGGTTGCGTTGTCATCGTTGTTCCTAGTTAGTTACGGAGTGAGCCATAATAAAATGTCATTTAGTTCCTATATTTTAGATGGCTTTTGCCTTATAATGAGTATTAGAATCTACCTTTGTTTTTTCTTCTAATTCCCCAAATATCCTTATATAGTTTTGCCTGTTTATTTTTTGCAAATGAATCTTACTTAGTACTAGAAAGCATTCTGCAGAGTTTTAATTCATACTCCATTCCTTTGCGAACATCTTTGACATCCGTTACCCTCCTAGGGCGAACCACGTCTCAGCCCGCACGCACTCTGCCATCATCTCTGTCAGTACGGCCTGTGTGATTCTGCTGAAAAAGAGACGGATTCTCTGTCCCATCTTTGTCACGCTGCTGGCCACGCCTGGGAATGGGATCTCTCACATTCGTGCCCGTCAAGCTGTGTATCTGTCTGCCCTGCGCAGAGACGCTGCTGCTTCGAGGAACTTTGCTGGTCGCCGGCAGCCTGGCCGTACTTACCCTGATGCGGGTGTTTGTTGCATTAACGCGGTGGATTTAATAACGCGGAAACCTCTCCTGCTGCACTCCCACCATCTCACCGGTGCCGTTCTTAGAAAGCTGACAGATGGCGGGGGAGGGTTGGTCCTTGCTCTCTGCCTGTATTTTCTCCACCTTGTTCCCTGATCTGCCCTCGGAGGGCCCCACAGAATCTGTTCTCTCCCCATTCCACACCAGTGCCCTTCCTGTGTTTAAAACCCAACACTGGCTGGATCGTGTTTCCCTTAAATCTGTTTGATCTCCTGATAGGGCGTCCTTTATCCTGTAATTGTAAGGCATTATCTCAGTTGCCAGTAAAATCCTGGGTAATCCTCTGTGTTGCTTGGCACAGGTTTTCTTGAACTTATTTTACCTTACCAGTTTCGAGTGGAGAAAGTTAGGGTGTAGACTGTGGTACTGAAACGCTGCCGAGTTTCTCAGCTTAGCCCCTAGCTGAGTGTATTATCTAGATCTCCTTCCGACTCCCTTGTTTGCTCGTGAGGATGGGGGTCCTGTGTGCACCCGGAGACGCAGCAGCAGCACCCTGACTGTCCTGCAGGGGCTCCCTGAGTGGCGTCTTCTCCACCCCTCTCTCCAGGGCCGCGCAGGTCCGGGGTGACTCCGGGACTGTTCCTCGCCTGCTGGGTCGAGGGAGACTGCTGGGAGTGAAAAAGATCAGGGCTTGCTTTTATCTTCTGTGTTCCCGACCCATTGAAAACTTCAGGACTCGTTTTGGAGAAACTGGAAACTGACTTCTTTAGCCAATTCATCCAAAATGTTCGTACACCTGTTGAGGGTCAGAATTTCTTACCTCTCAGATGGTTATGGGGAGGCTTGGCTCGGATGCTATGAAGTATATAAAGTTACCTTGTGACCGTAAGCACTATTATCAGTGGCTGTTCTGTTAATGATGGTGACGATAAATACTATAAACCATTTATTTCCTTGTTAGAAGGATAGACTGATAGCTGACAGTACTCTCTTTCTTTTGCGATCATAGGGAGTAAGTGAACAATTATTTGCTTAATGCCAGAAAGTTAAATTTTTATTTTTTAAATTTTTAAATTTTTTTAGAGTTTGTATTTCTAAGTAATCTCTACATACAACGTGGGGCTTAAGCTCATGACTCTGAGATCAAGAGTCACACACTCCACCGACTGAGCCAGCCAGGTGCCCCCAGAAAGTTAAATTTCTTTTTTTTTTTTTTTTAAGATTTTTTCTTTTTAATTTACTTGACAGGGAGCAAGAGAGTGCGTGCACGTGTAAGCAGTGGAGCTGCAGAGGGAGAGGGAGAAGCAGGCTCCCCGCGGAGCAGAGAGCCCAAGGAGGGACTCGATCCCAGGACCCTGAGACCATGACCCAAGCTGAGGGCAGATGCCCAACCCACTGAGCCACCCAGGTGCCCCAGGAAGTTAAATTCTAAAGGAAAACCTTTTGGCTAGCTGGTCATAGACTTGCTGATAAATAGAAATAAAAATCTGAACAGTCTCCAAATGGATGAATGGTTTGCCAGATTTGGAAGTTTAGTAACGAAGAGAAGGAAAAATGTTTCTCTACCCTTCAAGATCTTACACCTAGACTAAAAATTAAATTGACAAGAGACAGATTAACAGGAGAAAAAAAATCCAGGTTTTATTACATGTGCACATGGAAGCTCAGTGATAAAACTGAGACTTGAAGAAGTGACCAAGGCTGGCAGCTTTTATATTTTTTAGACAAAGAGACAATAAATCTTTGAGAAATTGATAGGACAAAGAAAAACTTAACTTTGGAAGCTTTGATTAGTAAGGAATTCTAAGCAGAATTCGGGCTGAGATAGTCAACTAGTCAGCAGTAACAAGAGGGGTTCATACAGCCTTCTAGGCTCTGAATTTCCTGTCTCTGGTGCTGAGGGTGTCTCCTTACCTCCCGGTTCAGAGAGGTGCCTTTCTCGTGGGAGATCTATTTCCTGCTTTCTGGGGGATGGAGAAACGTCTGAGTGTCCTGATTATACAGGCTGTCTCTTAAGTAACTTTTATTTAAAATAATCAACATGACAGTCCACCCTTGGACCCTACAGTAATCCCCAGCTGTGTTCAGAATTTGACACAAAGCAGATCCGCTTTCTCTGACACACAGAGCACTGAGCCCCGGCTCCCAGCTGTCACCGAGGACTGATGGGGCTGTCCTGTACGCCTGCTGGCCCACTCTTGCTAGGTGCTTGGAAGGTGCTGGTTTAATTATTATAGTGCAGGACAAAACATTTACTTGGGTAGCAGTGATGGCCCCGTTAGGTAGGGATTGAATTCAGGAAGAAATAGAAGTGCTGAACAATTGAAAACTAAGCTAGTTCCATAATTAAGGGAGATTATTTAAAGCCCCATAATGTACACTCAAGGTTTTACGTGCTGGAATTTTTCTTTTTAATGTAGGAGCAGAGTCTGCAAGAATACAAAACTGGTGTTATTTACGGTGTGAGGGCTGGGAGGCAATGTCTTAACTTAGCAAAGTTTAGGAAAGATGGTAAAATACTCTAGCAGCTGGCCAATGGATGCATAAGTAAATATGAATATAAATGTCTTTTTACCTTTTACTTTTTACCCTTCACCTTGGCTCTGTGTTGGCATGCGGACATGACAGAAAGCCCCTGGCATCTGAAGGTCAGAGTTCCTCTCTCTTCTCGCCGTGAGGAATTTGGCTTTTTTTACCCCTACACTTAGAAAATGCTCTCTGCTCTTGGTACTCATGGGTTAAGATAAGGGGGCAAATTCCAGGAAGCCTGTCTTTTGAAAAGTACAAAGGATGGTGTTCCAGGTTGGACTATGTCCCCCCAAAAGATAGGGTGAAGAGTTCACCTCCCTCCCTGTGGAATGTGACCTTATTTGCAAACAGAGCCTTTGCAGAGGTCATGGAGTTCAGATGAGGTCAGCAGGGTGGGCCCTTAATCCCTCGCACTGATGTCCCTATAAGAGAGATGTGGATGTAAGTGCATTAAGGCACACAGGGAGGACACCATGGGACAACAGAGGCAGAGCCAGGAGTGATGTCACTGTAAGCCAAGGGATGGGAGGGACTGCCACCCAGTGCCGGGAGCTGGTGGGGAGCAAGGAAGGATTCTGCCCGGGCTCCAATTTCAGACTGCTGGAACGGCATCTGAAATCCTCTAGAATGGCGATGGGACAGATTTCTCTTGCTTTAAGGCACCTAGTTTGTTGCATGTTATTACAGCAGTCCCAGGAAACTGACATAGACGGTAAAATGCAAGGATCGTATTAAAGAAGCACATACTTTCTTGAGTATCTAATGGGGACATAGAAATAAGAAGTGTTCTGGACCTTGGCTTTTAATAACAGCCTGCGGGGTGATTTTACATTTCGTAAGTTCTGTATGAGTCATATATGACGTATTAGAACTAAACAATTTAAAGAAGAGAACTCGAGGCTAGGAGATAGGCAAAGAGAGGGTTACTCTGAAAAATTATTGCTTTGAAAGCAAAAAAATGAAAATGCATGACATTTGCAACCAGTGCTTTCTGTAGAACAAGTTAGATTTTATAAAGACAACAATCTGCTAATTTATCTACGTAGGAAGTTTAGGTTTTTAGGAAGCTGGATGCCACTGTATGGTGTTTTCATTGCTTATGTTACCGATGCCTTCTAGCACTGCCTGTTCCCCCCTCCCCACTATTCCGGTGAACTTTTATGCTGTTTTACATGGTTTTTAAGACATTTTTTTTAAAGATTTTTATTTATTTATTTGACAGACAGAGATCACAAGTAGGCAGAGATCACAAGAGAGAGGAAGGGAAGCAGGCTCCCCGCTGAGCACAGAGCCCAATGTGGGGCTCAATCCCAGGACCCTGAGATCATGACCTGAGCCGAAGGCAGAGGCTTTAACCCACTGAGCCACCCAGGCGCCCCTATTTAAGACATTTTGAATAGTGAGTATAAATGACCCACCCAATTAAATGTTCCTCTTCCACGTCATCTGTGGGTTTTAACTAATAGTTTGTCAGATAATTTTATGGATTTTTAAAAATTTGACAGAGAGCAAGCATAAGCAGGGGGAGCAATAGGCAGAGGCAGAGGGAGAAGTAGATTCCCCCCTGATCAGGGAGCCCAATGCAGGACTCAATCCCAGGACCGTGGGATCATGACCTGAGTTGAAGGCAGATGCTTAACTGACTGAGCCATCCAGGCACTTCAGTTTTATGTATTTTAAGACCATGACATTGGTCCCTGAACTGGAATGAGCAGATAACATTGCTGGAAGTAGTGGCCTTTTTTTCTAGTCACAGAGTAGCCAGAATTACCATGGTCCTGGATGGAAACCCCAGTTTTCAGGCTATACATCCTGTTGGTTCTTAGTTCTGCCAGGACCGCAGCCCCTGACTTAGGAAGGCCCTTTGCTGTGGATCCCTCCCTGTATCATTCAGTCCTTCATCGTGATCTGTTTATAGGCAATGATCATGTCTGCAGGAACGTGGGAGGGAAGGAAATATGTTCACGTAGACCTGACCACCCTCCCTCCTAATTTATCCTCACTACCGTTCTGTCTATGGCTATGACTGAGCTCTAAATCCCCAGCAGACATTTTGAGCAGGAATGTCTCACGGTGCCAGCCGGCAGGGGCCTCTCACGGTGCATTTCTCCACCGCGCACGTAGGGTATCCTGTCATAGCCTGTCAGCCTGTCATGCCTATGGCATTCTTTCCATCTAGCAGCCTCCTAACAGTAGCCAGCTAAAGAGAAGAGAAAGTCCTCTTTTGTCACTGAAGATACATCACTGTTATATTATAGAAAATTTAGGAAACAGAAAAGTAGAAAGAAGAGAGAGACAATTGCATTCTGCTCTCCTGCCCTGAGCTTATGCATTGGTCATTGCTTCCCTTCTGAAGTGCTCTCCATCTGTAATTTCTAGAAATCCCCTTTATTGCCTTCCTGAAAATCAGAACTTTTATCTTAGAAGCTTCCTAGAGCCTCTTTTTTTCTTCCTCTGGAATCTCTCTTTTTCTCTATAAGTCCGCACGGTTTGCCAAGACTAATTGTACCGTCAAACCTGAAGACTCTTTGTGTATCTTGGGACGTACTCTGTCTGGGCCTCCCACTGGAATATAAACTCCTCAAGGGAACCGGATCGGCAGAGCCTAGAATACTGCCTTGTGTATGGAGGTGCACAATATACTTTTAAAAATTCCATTTTTACAGATTTTTTATTTGACAGAGAGAAAGAAAGAGAGCACAAGCAGGGGGCGTGGCAGAGGGAGAGAAGCAGGCTCCTCACTGAGCAGAGAGCCTGATACAGGGCTCGATCCCAGGAGCCTGAGATCATGACCTGAGCTGAAGGCAGACGCTTAACCAACTGCTCACCCACGTGCCCCGATACACTTTCTTTTAAATAACAGCTGCATTGAGATATAATTTACATACCACGAAATTCACTCTTTCAAAGTATATTATCAGTAGTTTCTGTATGTTCCCAGATATATACAGTTCACCCTAATTTCAGAAATCTTCACCACCTCATTAAAAAAAACCTCGGACCCAGTAAGCAGTCCCTCCTGTCAGTCCCTGGTCCCACTGATTTACTATATATTTGTATGGATTTGCCTGTTCTGGACACTTGATATAAATGAGATCACATGGTATGTGTGAGACCCTTTGTGACTGGCTGTTTGCACTTGACACAGTGATGTCAGGATTCATCCTCGTGTCTCTTTATTGCCTGTAACATTCCCTTGTCTGGACATACCACTGGATACTATATTCTCTTTACCCATTCTTTAAGATTTTATTTGTCTAAGAGAGTGCCTGTGTGGGGGGGGGGGACAGAGGGAGAGACAGACAGACAGAGTCTTGAGCCGACTCCCTGCTGAGCACAGAGCCACCCCCCCGCCGCCCCCGTGGGACTCGATCTCCTGACCCTGAGATCATGACCGGAGCCAAAACCAGGAGTGACCCGCTTAACCAACTGCCCCTGTCTATCCATTCTTGAGTTGTGCACACTTGGGTGATTTCTACTTTCTGGTTACTGTGAATAATGCTACTATGAGCATTCCTGCACAGGTTTTTGTGTGGGCATATATTTCCAATTCCATACCTAGGAATGGAGTTAGTAACTGCCTAACCTTTGAGGAAGCGCCCAAGGTGTTCTCCAGAGAGGCTGTACCGTTTTACATCCCACCAGCAATGTACTAGGGCTCTCATCTCTCCACATCTTCCCGACCCGTTTGTTAGAGGTATTGGATGATTCCATCTTGGTGGGTGTGAAAGGGTATCTCATGGTAGTTTGGGTTTGCATTTCTCTAATGACTGATAATGTTGAGCATCTTTTCATGTGCTCTTTGATCAGTATGTATCTTCTTTGGAGGAATGTCTGCTCGGATCCTGTGCCCATTTTTTTTTTTTAACTGGACTATTTGTCTTTGAACTGTCGAGTTGTAATTCTGAGTAGAAGTCCTTCATTAAATATATGGTCCGTAAATATTTCCTGCTGTCTGTCAGTTGTGTGTTGATGTTCTCAATAGTACGGTTTAAAACATAAATGTTTAAAATTTTGGTGAAATCTATTTTGTCTGGTTTTCCTTTTGTTATATGTGCCTTTGCTACCATACCTAAGAAACCATTTCCTAATCCAAGGTCACAAAGATACGTATGTTTTCTTCCAAGAGCTTTTATAGACTTCACTTTTAAAGTTTTGGTCTTTGATTCAAGTTAACTTTTGTATATGGTGTGAAGTGGGGGGTCCAACTTCATTCTTTTGCATGGACAATCCAGTTTCCCCAGAACTATTTATTGAAAAAACTGTTCTTTCCTTATTTGGTTGTTCCACCTTTGTTGAATATTAGCTGACCAGAAATATAAGGGTTTATTTCTGGATTCCCAGTTCTATCCCACTAATCTATGTGTCTTTCTTTATGCCCATGCCATATAGTCCTGATTACTATGGATTTGTAGTGAGCTTTGAAATTGGGAAGTGTGAATCCTTCAGTCTTGTTCTTTTTCTTTCCCCCAGATTTTTTTGGCTGTTCTGGGTACCTCTCTATTTCTGTATGAATGTTACAACCAGTTTCTGCAAAAAAGACAGTCATGACTTTGACAGGAATTGCATTGAATCTGTAGATCAGTTTGGGGACTTTTGTTATAATCATATTCAGTACTTCAAACCATAAAATAGGTTGTCTTTCCATTCATTTAGGTATTCTTTAATTTCTTTAAAATACTTTGTAGTTTTTGGGATGCTTGAATGGCTCAGTCTGTTAAGCATCTATCTTCAGCCCAGGTCATAGTCCCAGGGTCCTAGGATCAAACCCCACATCGGGCTCCCAGCTCAGTGGAGAGCCTGCTTCTCCCTCTAGCTCTGCCTACCTTTACTCCCTATCTCTGTGTCAAATAAATAAATAAACCCTTAAAAAATAAAATAAAATATTTTGTAGCTTTCACAGTACAGATTTTATACTTTGTTAAATTTATTACCAAATATATATTCATTATGATGTTATGGTAAATGGAATTGTTTTCTTATTTTTATTTTTGCTTGTTTATTACTATAGAAATACAATTGACTTATATATTGATCTTCTATCTTGCAACCTTGCTGAACTCTAGTAGAATTTCATAGACTCCTTAGGATTTTCTCAATGTGAGATTGTGTCATCTGCAAATAGAAATATTTTTACTTCTTTCTAATCTGGGTGATTTTATTTTACTTTCTTGCTAATGTCCCACCCAGCACTTCTGGTACAGTGTGGCACAGAAGGAGGGAGAGTAAAAACATCCTAATCTTGTTCCTGATCTTAGAGGAAAAGTCTGTCACCATCAAGTATGGTATTACTGATTAGTCTCTATAGATTCCATTTATCAAGTTGAGGAATCAATAGATATCTGAGAATGAACAAATTTGTATATAATCATTTCTGTATTGTTTATATTTTTTGCTTTTTGGGTCTTGTTAATAAACCTATTCCTAATCAAAGGTTATAAAGATATTTCTGTTTATATTTTCTTTTAATCTTAAAACTTTGTGTCTCACAGTTAGATCTGTAATTCATCTAAGATTTATTTTATATGTGGAATGAGGTCGACATGGTAGCTTTATCATTTCTCTGGAAAGCGCCGTTTTTATTCTTATTCTCCGCGGTGGACAATTTGATGGAGATGTAAAGGGAGACAGGACTTGCTACAGGATTGGTGCACTGTCCAGCTCTCAAGGCTGAGCCCAACCTTGAGTAGGACAGGACCATGTGGCCAAACCCCACAAGTTCACTGTTCCTTCCCTGTTGAGGGACATCAGGAGGGAGCCAAGGCTTCACGTCCAACTTCCAAGTCTCACTTGAATGTATTTCAGGGGTTCTAAACTGCAGTCAGAATCCTAAGTGCCAGGAAGTCTGAGCAACCTAATTTTAACATTTCCATCTCTACTCTGTGAAGGGATGTAGGAAGCTGTGCGAAGGGATTCGGAGTATCTGGGTTTGTCCATTTATCTTCTAAGGGTCAACTTCTGTTCTTTTTCTTTTCTTTTCTTTTTTTTTTTTTGACTATTTTGCCTTCTTCATTGCAGTGTTTCTCATAGATCAGGTCATTCATCTGTTTCTCAGATTCCCTTTTTCTTCTGTCTGTTCAAATGTCCTGCCTGCTTCTCCCTCTCTTGATTTTTTAATTTTTTACTAGGAACATTAGAAATGGGGAATAGATCTGTGTGCAGTCTGCCATTTTGAACAAGGAAGTTTTCTTTTTACTCTTAGCTTGCCAGAGTTCTTTTAATGAAGGTGATTTCCCCCCAGAAAGATTAATGTGAAAGTATTTGCTGCCTGTGCTGTGTCTCTGGACAGTCCTTGGAATAATGGTGACCCTTGTCTCCAGGATCTGCTTCTTTACAGAGATCAGATACTTTGAACAGCAAGGATGGAACCATCCTTCTGTTCTTTCCAACCATGAGATGAATCCCTGGGTATTTGGTCTGTTACTACAGCATCCTGGTTCTCTCAAGCTTTGATGATAACCTAGGCGTGTTAAGTAGTAGCTGTGATTAGAAAGCCTAAGACCAGCACCTGTCCCCCACACGTCTCCCATACCACCCTCTGCCAGAGACTCCTTTGGTGCCCAGGAATCTCCTTATGAAATTGCTAGCCTCCTCAGAAAGAGTAAGACCTAAAGGCTTCCTGACCCACAAACTACAGTGGCCTCCCGCTGCCTCCCTAACCTTATGTCCCTGTGCTTTCCCTTCTCTCTGGGCTGCCTTTCTTGCTGTTGCTGGAACCTGGGCATGTTCCCTCCTCAATGCGTGTACATTCGTATCCTCTGCTTTCAGATGCCCTGGGGATTCATTCTCTCATCTCTTCTCTTCGATCAGATAAGACTTTCTAAGTTCATTAATTCTTCAGCATTGCCTTGTCTAGGCTGCTACTTAACCTGTCTGTTGAGGTTTTTTTTTTTTTTTTTTTTAAAGTAATCTCTTCACTTAAGGACATGGGACTGAAACTCACGACCCAAAGATCAAGAGTCACTCACTCAACTGACTGAGCTACCCAGGTGCCCCCATCCATTGAGGTTTAGAGTTTTTCTCATTGTTGTTTTTACTGGTTTTTGTTTTGTGTTTGTTTTTAAGATTTTATTTATTTATTTGAGAGAGGAAGAGAGATCAGGGCAGGGAGAGGAGGGCAGAGGGAGAGGGACAAGCAGACTCTCCACTGCATGAATAGCCCGACACAGGGCTCGATCCTAGGACATTGAGATCATGACCTGAGTCGAAGTTGGGTGCTTTACCGACTGAGCCACCCAGCTGCCCCCACACTGAGCTTTTTTTTTTTAAAGATTTTATTTATTTATTTGACAGAGATCACAAATAGGCAGAGAGGCAGGCAGAGAGAGAGAGGAGGAAGCGGGCTCCCCACTGAGCAGAGAGCCTGATGTGGGGCTCGATCCCAGGACCCTAGGACCATGACCCAAGCTGAAGGCAGAGGCTTTAACCCACTGAGCCACCCAGGCGCCCCCACATTGAGCTTTTGATAGCAAAGATGATATCTTCTTATTTTTGGAATTTATACCTGGCTATTTTTCAAATCTGTCAGGGTCTTTTTGTTGTACAAATCTTACACCTTATTATTAGATGTTATTCCCTTAAGCATTTTTAACATCTTATTTTCTATTTCTCTGTGCCAGAATTCTGTTGTCTGAAAATCACAGAAACCTAACTCTCTTGTTTTTTTTTTCTGTTGCCTTTCTTGAGGGTGCCTATATGTTTTGAAATTTTGAATCCTAAGTTCAGGTTTGTCTGCTCTTGGGAGACCAAACTTAGAATGAAAAGTTGAGCCCAAATCTGTGGTTGCCAATTCTAAAAAGAAAAATTTTTCGTCATACAGAGCTGTGGGGCTGAATTTTTTTTCTTATTCACCCTTTCACCTGCATGGATCTTTCTCAAAGGTTTCTGGCTCCACGGGGCACTCTGTTAACCTCGGACTTGAATGTGCCCGGGGCTCTGGCTGTTCCCTTTCTCTGTCATCAAACTCAGGTCTCTGGGCTCTAGAAGTCTACAGTCTCTCTGGCAGCCTCTGCATCAGGGTTGGTTTTCCCCCCTGCTTTCCAGCCACCTGTTTGCTTTAGTGCTTATTCTCTGGGAGCGCAGGTTAGGAGTTTAACAGGCTGTTTTGCATCGTATTTTCCTCGGCAACCTAAGTAGTTTATTGGCTCGCCGCCTTGCTAGACCCAGAGATCCAGACTTACCTACACGTGTATGGTGCTATGTTTTCCATTCACAGTTCATGTCTTTCATGCAATATTGTGTCACTGACTATGTGGTAATACGTGAATATTATATGTTCATGGGATATTCAGTAGTACTTAACCATACCTTAATATAGGACATTTGAGATTCCAATTTATTATTTACTGTTACATTGCTTTTTAGTTATGATGACTAATTTTATTTAAAATACTGCTTTTTAATTATCAATTAAAGTATCAATCCTTAAAAACATCAAGATAAATTGAACTTTTACAGTGTTTGACTATAATGAATTTTTAAGAATGCCTTGAGGGGTGCCTGGGGAACTCAGTCAGTTAAGAATTCGACTCTTGGTTTTGGCTCAGGTCATGATCTCAGGGTCATGAGGTCGAGCCCCATGTGGGGCTGTGTGCTCAGGAAGGAGTCTGCTTAAGGATTCTCTCTCTTCTTCTTCTCTGCCCCTCCTCCTGCCTGCTCATTCTCTAAAATAAATAAATAATTCTTTTGGAAAAAGGGGTGCCTAGGTTGCTCAGATAGTTAAGGGTCTGCTTTCAGCTTGGGTTGTAATTTCTAGGTCCTGGGATCAAGCACCCTCTTGGGCTCTCTGCTCAGTGGAGAGTCTGCTTCTCCCTCTGCCTCTTCCCCTGCTTGTGCTGTCTCTGTCTCTGTATCTCTCTCAAATGAATTTTAAAAAAAAATCTTTTAAAAAAATACCTTGAGGGACACCTGCGTGGCTCAGTTGGTTAAGGTCTGTCTTTGGGTCAGGTCATGATCCGGGGGTCCTGGGATCAAGTCCCATGTTGAGCTCCTTGCTCAATGGGGAGCCTGCTTCTCCCTCTGCCTGTTTTGCCTATTCTGCCTGTAGCTCTCCCTGCTTCTGTTCTCTTTCTGATGAATACATAAAAATCTTTTAAAAAAAAAAAACAAACAAAAAACCTTGAGAGGATCATGCTGGATCTTTTATGTCAACTGATAGGGCTTAAAAGGGGCCCCTGGGTGGCACAGTCAGTTAAGCATTTGACTCTTGTCTTCAGCTCAGGTCATGATCTCAAGCTTGAGAGATTGAGCCTCATTCAGTGCAGAGTCGGCTGGAGATCCTTTCTCCCTCTTCCTCTGCTTGCACTTGTGCTCTCACTCAAGTAAGTAAATAAATCTTAAAAAAAAAAAAATCTTCACAGGCATCTGGGTTGCTCAGTCCCTAAGCGTCTGCCTTCGGCTCAGGTCGTGATCCCAGGGCTCTGGGATCGAGCCCCGGATCTGGCTCTCTGCTCAGCGGGGAGCCTGCTTCTCCCTCTCCCGCTGCTTGTGTTCTCCTCTCACGGTCTCTCACTCTGTCAAATAAATAACTAAAATCTAAAAAAAAAAAAAAAAAAAAAAAAAAAAAAAATCTTCCATCTTATACCAGTTTTTGTAAAACCTGGTATCCAAGCAGTGTTTCAGGAGAGCGTAAGGCACCAGGAGACGCAGGGAACGGCACACGCCACAGCAGACAGCGGCGTCTGCGGAGGGGTCTGGGAGGGCCTTCATTCTGCGGTGCTTTTCTTGGACTCCATCCGAGAACGCACGCCGCGCGTGGACACTGTTCTTCGTACCAGGAGAAACTGGTATTTTTTATCCTGTTCCTTCTGGTGTGAAGAGGGAGTCCCTTTCTGATACACTGAATGTAAATGGAGGAAAAAACTGTGATATGGCCGGGAGGGATGCTGTAGGGAGGGGGAGTGTGTGCGCACCGGTGTAAAGATGCGGAAGATAGTTCGAGATGGAAAACTCGAGAGGGAAAGCTAAGAACTGTCTTTTGAAAGGTGAAGGCGAGTACCAGAAAGCAGAGCTGCGGGCGTTGACAGTGGCCGGCCGCTCCTTCAGAGTGGCCCTGGGCATGGGGAGGGAGGCTGTTCGGGCTGCTCTCTGCCTTCAAAGTGGATTGACGTACCAGTCTAAGACGGAACGTCACATTACCTAGAATAAAGGTATATAAAAGCATACTCTGTGAGAAGTCTTGCTCCACCCACGTCTCCCCCCGCTTCCAATTCCTTTTCCTACCCTCCACATCTCACATCTGCCCCTTCTCTTGGTTTCTGTTATGTGCTTCCATGATTTCTTTTTGCAAATACAAGCAAGCAGGAATCTTGTCTTCTTCCGAAAGGTGTCTTACTGTAGACCCTGACCTTGCTTGCTTGCTTCATTTAGTATCCAAAGATCTTCTGATAATATCAGTGTGTGTGTATAACATACATGCTACTGTGTGTGTATACATGTATACATGTGTGTATGTATGCTTGTGGTCTATAATGTGCACTGTATGCGATATATACATAATACATATACTTGTGTATCTATGCGTATACATTCTATATTATGTTATACATAATAGTATATATACATGTATGTATCCATATAGTGTTTGTATATATGTGTGTGTATATAAAATTCTCTTTTATAACTGCATAGTATTCCATTACTATGATCTATCCCAGGCTAGATCATAATTTGTTAACTACTTTCCTGTCAGTTGACATTGACATTTGGGTTGTTTCCAACCTTTTGTTATTATTAACAGTGCTGCAGTACCGTATGTCATTTTGCATGTACGCAAATAAAAAACAAAGTAGAATTAGATACATAATGTAAAATAATTAAATCCATGTTAAAAATTCATATTGATTTGAATTTTAAAGTTAGGCATCGCAGTTAACTCTTGCTTATTCAAGGAGAGTGCTCTATTCAGCAGCACATATACTAAAAGTAAAACAATACAGAGATGATGATCGTGGCCCCTGCACAGGGCTGATAGGCAAACTCACTCATTCAAGGAAAGAGTTACCATTCATTCATGCATGCATGTATCCATTTAGTACATCTGAGCTCCTAGCATGTCCTAACCTCTCCTCTGGTTTCTGGGGTGAGCGTGGCAACCAGTCCAAGTCCCTGCCCCTGTAGTTTACAGTATGATGTGTGGAAACTGGGTTTTGAAATGTCTAGGGATGATGGCACCGTGAGGTCGCTTGGCAGAGAGGAGGAGTGACAGAAAGGGACTGGCAGGTAACACAAGACCTAGTTGCTTAGATTTTCTATTATACTTATCCCTTTTATAACTTAGAAGAAAATTCGATTAGCTGTTTGTTTGTTTTTTAAGTGCAGAGAGATGTAAGGCCGCACACAGTAGTGAAAAGAACATACTGTCTGGTATCAGCCACACTTGAACTGGGTTCCAGTTCTTGGACATTTGTATTTCTGAGCCTCCGTTTTACCGTCTATGAAATGGGGATGATAATAATGTAATGGGGAGTTAGAGCACCAAACTAATGCATGTACAATGTTGGGAACATGATGAAATAAATAGTAGTTTCTATAGTGTGAATTGTTTTTTGAATACAGCGTGTGACTTTTGGCGATAGTGTGGCCTCAGGACACCTCCTAAGGAGGGAGGCATGACTTTGGCTTGGAGCCAGCTGTCGACAGCGTGGGGGAGAGAGTATGGGGACACTGATGGACATCAGAAAGAAGCCTGGGAGGAGGAGGGCAGACGGAGAGGTGGTGTGACCCGTTTGCTGTCCAGTCCTGAGGTGTCTGTCCTGTCCAGGTATTTTTAACACCGGCTCCTCTCATCTTCTGAACAAGCCCATGTGACATATACACAATCCGTCCCAGTCCTGGGAGGCCGGCCAGTGGCCACTGGGGTGCTTCTTCCTTGACCTGAGTTCATGGGTGACAGCTCGTGCAGTGACTTCTTCCAGGATCAAAAGTGAACTCCACTGCTGTGAGATGGGTAACTGTGGGCAAACCTTACCAAAAAACAAGACCCTTAGGAAGTAAATATCAGGAATGTTGGATTCTGGCTGTCACATACCAGGTTTTATTTTTTCATACACTCAGCTCCAGCTGAGATGAAACCTGTCAGCTGGCTTTGAAAAAATATTTCAGAGAACCATGGTCACTGTATGTCTTTGCACTTGGGACTGCTGAATTTAAAAAGTTGAAAATTAAAATATGAAAATGTCTTATTTTTCCCCCATGGTCTGGGTTTCTAAGTCTTTCCCTCACTCTGGTTCTCCCTTTCTCTTGGAAGATGGTAACCCTTGTGCTCCGTGTTTTGTTCATAAGCCGCTCATGCCTACGTTAAACGATCTCATACATCAGTGGGGATTCAGGATGATGACGGGTAAGCTGTTACTACCGTGAGTAAAGAATCCATGTCACCTCTTTCTCTGGACAGTGTGGCATGTGGACCTTTCTTCTGGAGAGGGACGTATGCTAGTCGTGTTTCTGATCAGCTGCCCAGTGCAGCCTAAGCATTTTCTCGGAGCTAGAGTTGTCTGATAAAATACAGTGTAAATATGTCCTAAATATTGCATGATAGAAAAAATGATTTACCCAAATTTCACATTTAATTGGGAATCCTGTATGCTTATTTGTTAAGTGCAACTGCCCTATTCATCCCCTTTCCCTCTGTGTGTCACATCCACTTCCTGATTGTAACCTCACGTGGGCTCTCTGTTGCTGTTGGATTTACTGCGGCTCTTGATGCCGAGCAGATCTAAGCCTCCAGTGACCAAGCATAATAGCAAGAATATTTATTTATAAGATATTAAAAACATTCAGGGGACTCAAAGGGTACAAAAGGCTATTTGCTAAGAAAAAAAAAAAAGAGAAAAAGTCTCTGTCCCTGCCCTCTAGGGAAGGCACAATAAATATTAATGGTTTCTTGTATATTCCTCCAGAGGGTAATTCACTTTCAAGCAAATTCATATTTATATTTCCTCCCACCCCATTCTCTTTTTGCATAAATAGTAAAACCATAATCACCATAGAGCTTGCTCAATGCCAGCACGCTAAGCGTCTTCTCTTTCTTCACAAATGCAGGGGGTTTCATGATAGGAGTAGACTGTAATTCAGTTAACCGATTCCCTGCTTACGGAAGTTTGGCTGCTTCCAGCCTATAGGCTAGGACTAGGATTGTACCCAGGAGTAACCTACTGTGCATATGATCTCCTGAGCGCCCAGGCTTGTCTGTGCCACAAATCCGCACCAGTGGGATTGCTGGGAGTTCACGGTGCCACCTGCCCTCCGGAGAGGCTGCGCCAATTACACTTCCCTCAGCGGGGACTGAGAATGCCCGGGGGCGTGGGGGAGGGGCAGACTCACCAACAGTAGAACGCAGGAAGGTTTTCTCACATGTGACCATCACTAGGTGGAAAAATGAGATCTCTTAGTTTTGTTTTTTTTTTTTCCCCAATTTATTTATTTTCAGAAAAACAGTATTCATTATTTTTTCACCACACCCAGTGCTCCATGCAAGCTGTGCCCTCTATAATACCCACCACCTGGTACCCCAACCTCCCACCCCCCCGCCACTTCAAACCCCTCAGACTGTTTTTCAGAGTCCATAGTCTCTCATGGTCTCTTAGTTTTAGTTTATATCCTCTTTTTATTCCTGATTTTGAGCATCTTTTGGGGTATTTAAAAAGCATTTATATTTTCTTTTCTGTGTTCTGTCTCTTGATGGACTTTTTCCACTGGATGATTATTGGTTTGAGGCCATTCCTGTTTACTAGGGAAATTAGTCTTCATAATGTGAGTTGCAAATATTTTGCCCACTCTGTTGTTGACAATGACTTTATATATGGTGATGTTTCTATGAAAATTTTTGTTTATATCCCTTCCTTTTATTAATGGATCAATTTATTCCTATTTTTTGTTGGCTTCTGAGTTCACATCGTTCCTAAGCCTTCCTCACTTGAAGATTATATAGTTATATAATTATATGTAGTCTCCTATTGTTTTTCTTTAAAAACAAAAGCTTTATTGAGTGATAGCTCATGTAGCATACAGTTCATCAATTGAAATGGTGCAGCTCAGTAACTTCTTCTGTATTCACAAAGATGTGCAGCCATCACCACAGTCTGTTCTAGAACTTTTTCGTTACCTCCGAGGAAATCCTGTGCATGTTAGAATTCACTCCTCATTCTACTCCAGTCTCCCAAACCAGGCAGCCATTCACTTACCTTCTGTCCGTATGGATGTCTCTTCTGCTTATTCTGTATAAACGGAATGCTCTAATTGGAATTAGATCTGATGGAATGAGCTGACTGGCTTCTTGCATTTAATTTTTTAGCATAATGTCATCAAGGTTCATCTGTCTCGTAGAATAGATCCGTACTTCATTTCTTTTTATTGATGAATAATGCTCCACCTGTGGATAGAGCATGCTATCCAGTTTTCAGTTGGTGGGCAATTCGGATGGTTTCTACTCTTTGGCTGTTGTGCTTAATGATTCCGTGCCCACTCGTTCACAAATTTTTATGCGGACACGTGTTTTCATTTCATTTCATTTCTCTTGGGATGCGTACACAGGAGTAGAAATGCCGGATCATATGGTAAGTGTGTTTAACTATGTTAGGGGCTGACAGACTGTTTTCCAGAATGGCCATGTCACTTTACATGCACCAGGAATGTGTGAGAGTTTCGGTCTTTCCATATCTGCAACG
This sequence comes from Neogale vison, assembly GCF_020171115.1. Lineage (NCBI taxonomy): Eukaryota > Metazoa > Chordata > Mammalia > Carnivora > Mustelidae > Neogale > Neogale vison. Next base: position 146,185,277 of record NC_058091.1, on the reverse strand, counting down.
GTTTTTATTGTTTGCTTTTTTGAGAAGAGTCGTGCTATTAGGTGTGAAGTAGTATCTCTTTGTCCTCTTGATGTGCATTTCCCTGATAGCTAATGATGTTAACCATGGTTTCATGTGCTTATTGGCCATTTATATATTTTCTCGGGACAACTGTCTGGTCAGATCCTTGTCTATTGGAAAAATTGTCTTTTTATTTTAGAATTATAATAGCTATTTATGTATTCTAGATACAGTTTCCTTATTAGACATGTAATTTATAAAAATTTTACCCCATTCTATGGATTTTCTTTTTGCTTTCTTAATGGTGTCTTTTTAATCACAAAAGATTTTAAATTTTGAGGTCCATTTTTTCTATTTTTCTTTTTTTGTTTGTTTTGGTGTCATATTAAGAAACCATTGCTTAGTCCAAGGTCATAAAGATTTACACCTTTGCTTCCTTCTAGTAGGTTTATAGTTTTAGCTCTTACATTTCAGTTTTTGGTTCATTTTGAGTTGATTTTTGTATATGCTAGGAGGTAGAGGTCAAATTTCATTATTCTGTATATTGATACCTGGTCGTTGCAGTGCATTTGTTGGAAAGACTGTTCTTTTCACACTGAACTATCCTGATATCTTTGTCAAAAGCCAATTCAGTGTTTTATATTAGAGTGCTTTTATGGTTGTTTTTTATGTTTGGAATTTATTTTAGTATAAGGTGTGAGGCAGTCATACAACTACTATTTTTTTTAAGTGGCTAACCATTTTTCCCATATCATTTACTTTAATAATTAATCTTTCTCCATTGATTTGAGATGCCATTTTTAATCATGTCCTTTAGTCTTGTGACTGTTTGCCCATTGTGGAGTGTCTGTTCTATTCAGTGTCTATTGTTGCACCTATACCAGTCTGTTTCAACTATTGTCACTTTATAGTATGTTTCACTCTCTGGTAGGACTAATTTCCCCTTATTTCCCTTTTCTTTCAAAAAATTCTTTCCTCCCCTTCTAGTTTATTCTTCTATGGGAACTTTGTAACCAGCTCTGTCTAGTTTCCCATTCCCCCAATTAAAATTTCTGCCAGCATCATTCTTATTGGAAACATAGAAATGAATGGGTTAATTTAGGAAAAATTGACGTTTCTGATGTTGAGCTTATCTATCCAAGAACACCTATTCATGTTTTTCTGTATTTATTTATTGTGTTTCCCACAGCTTCCCATTTTTAAGTCTTAAAGTGGGCAAATACCTTGGTGAATTCATTCCTGGGTCTTCTGCTTTTTATTATTTTGTTTGTTTGCTGTTGTTGCTGTACTTTTGTGTTATATTATTTATGTTCTTTTCTTTTTTTAAAGTTTTTTTTGAAGATTGTATTTATTTGAGAGAAACAGAGAGAACACAAGCTGCGGAGGACAGAGGGAGAGGGAGAAGCAGACTTCCCATTGAGCAGGGAGCTCGATGTGGGACTGGATCCCAGGACCCTAGTCATGACCTGATCTGAAGGCAGATGTTTAACTGACTGAGCCACCCAGGCAACCCATTTATATTCTTTTCTCATTGCTATATTCTCCCATTATTTCTTTCTCTTCTTTTAAAAAAATTAACATACAATGTATTATTTGCTTCAGGGGTACAGGTCTGTGAATCATCAGTCTTACACAATTCACAGCACTCACCATAGCACACACCCTCCCCAATGTCTATAACCCAACCATCCAATCCCTCGCTGCTCCCCAGCAGCCCTCAGTTTGTTTCCTGAGATGAAGAGTTTCTCCCACCAACAGTGTAGGAGGGTTCCCCTTTTTGTGCATCCTTGCCAGCAACTGTTGTTTCCTGACTTGTTAATTTTAGCCATTCTGACTGGTGAGAAGTGGTATCTCACTGGTTTTGATTTGTATTTCCCTGATATCGAGTAATGTTTAGCACTTTTTCATGTGTCTATTGGCCATTTGGATGTCTTCTTTGCAGAAATGTCTGTTTCCCATTATTTCTTCTAACTGGTTATTATGAATGGTGAAAATTCTAAGAAAAACTAGATACAACTTAATCTTCTGATTTTTTTAAATTTAATCTTTGGCTTTTCGAGGTTTAAAAATAGATAATTATGTGTCTTCTTTCTACTATATAGTCATCTGGTTCACTGTGGGGGAATGCACAGTTATTTGTTATGTATACCAGCTGTCCTGAAATCGAGTGTTACTTAAGTGTTTTTAACTAAAATATCCATATTTTTATTTAAAATGTGTGCTTACAGTAAATAGTAGCTTTTTAAAAAACTAAAATCATTAATGTTAATTGGTGAGAAATTTTAAAATTAGAAATCAGAACATATCAACTTAAGTTTTAAGATTGACCTATTTCGGGCGCCTGGGTGGCTCAGTGGGTTAAGCCGCTGCCTTCGGCTCAGGTCATGATCCCGGGGTTCTGGGATCGAGTCCCGCATGGGGCTCTCTGCTGAGTGGAGAGCCTGCTTTCCTCTCTCTCTCTCTCTGCCTGCCTCTCTGCCTACTTGTGATCTCTCTCTGTCAAATAAATAAATAAAATCTTAAAAAAAAAAAAGATTGACCTATTTCCTCAAGAAGTTTATAATTTAGTTGGAGAGAAAATACACAGGGCGCCTGGGTGGTTCAGCTGGTTAAGCGACTGCCTTCAGCTCAGGTCATGATCCCTCAGTCCTGGGATTGAGTCCCATTTCAGGCTCCCAGCTCCATGGGGAGTCTGCTTCTCCCTCTGACCTCCCCTCTCATGCTCTCTCACTCTCTCTCTCTCAAATAAATAAATAAATTAATTAATTAAAAAAAATACACATATGTCTGAAAAAATTGATTGCCCCCATAAAGAAGCATATGCTACCTAGCATCTAAGTGGTTTCAGAATTCTATCAGCCACTTTAAAAAATTACTGAAAGTTCTCATAAAGTTTTGGTCTTGTATAGTATTTGAAATCTTCTTTTTAAAAGTTTTTTAAAAAGATTTTATTTATTTGAGAGAGAGAGTGAGTGAGAGAGAAAGAAAGCAGAAGTGAGGGGAGAGGTAGAGGGAGAGGGAAAATCGGGCTCCCCACCAGCAGGGAGCCCAGTGCAGGGCTCAATCCCAGGACTCTGGGATCATGACCTGAGCTGAAAGCAGACGCGTGGCTCAGTTAGTTAAGGTGCCCGTATTTGAAATCTTCTGATAAAGTTAATTCATATATTGGACCAGAAAATGGAGGCTGCCCTCTGGACCAGCCCGCATTACAAATTTAAACCTAAGTTACAGAAAACACCTGTCAAAGAATCCTAACGCATGCCAATGGCAGTCCTCCAACTCCGCTTTGGCTAACTTACCTCACCTAGGAAGTAGGACCTGCTAGCTGTAGGAGGAGATGCAGGACCTCCCAGCCAGATTCCCAGCTTCTCATGCCCTTTTATGCATTGCTGCTTCTAATGCTCAGTAAAACTGGCTCTTGCCCAAAATCTCTCAGGAAGGATGCTCCATTGCTTGTGGGGAACTATACTCCTCCAATCAATGGATTGGTTTTTTTTTCCTTGAATAAAGGACTTCAGACTTGTTGCTAAGTTGTATTATTTTTGTCATTTGACATTCCATAAAGCAGCTGTTTCTGTGTCTCTGCTGTGAGCTTATCTGCACCTAAGCATTTTATAACCCATAAACTGAACAACAACAAAAAAGCCCGAGTAATGTTACTTATTAACTAGCATGACATCTAGGTCCTTATAGTAGTTCAAGATAGGCAGTGGCTTAAAGGAGATAACATTTTATTTCTCCTCAGAAAAACTCAAAGGTTGGCACCCCGGGCTGCTCTGGCAACTCCACGTTCATGCCTTCTATCTAGCACTGGCTAACAATCTCGAGGTTTCTTCATGGTTGCAGAGGGCTGGCCACGGGAGTACTTTGTACTTTGCCCGTGCTTGGGCTCACCCTGTTCCTACATCTCCTTCATTCTCTGATCCTATTCCTGAGCCTTACTTAACCTCATCTGTGTGTCGTCACTATCATCCAGAGAGAAAGAATGTATTTGGGGCAAGGCTTCCAGCATGGTCTAGCGGTCATGGACACCAAACACTCAGAGAAGGAGGGAACAGAATGAGGCCAGAAATATCAAAGGTCAGAAATAACCGTCTAGGAGCACCTGGCTGGCTTAGTCAGTGGAACTCGCGATTCTTGATCTCGGGGTTGTAAGTTCCAGCTCCGTGTTGGGGGTAGAGATTACTTAAAAATAAAACCTTAGGAGAGGAGAAAGATGGCAGAAGACGAGGGGACCCAGTTTCAACCAGTTCCCTGAATTGAGCTGGATCCCTACCGGGCCATTCTGAACACCCACAAAATCAGCCTGAGATGTAAAAAGATATATTTGGATCCCTACAAACAAAATATCTCCAGCTGTTGCTCTCAAGGTATGAAGTGGAGAGCTGTGATTCTGCAGGCAGATACTGGAAGATAAACGGAAGGGGGCAGGAGCTGCCGTAGGCACCTGAGCCAGGAAGGTGAAATGACACAGGAGCACAAAAGCCTCCTGGGCTGGGGACCAGGCACAGACTCGCAGACCAGCAGCTGCGGGGAAAGGAGTTTAGGACAGGCCCCCAGACTGAAACCTGGAGCTGTGGAGGCTTGCGTGCTAACTGGGGGCGGCTGGAGGTTTTAGAAGCACAAAGAACAGAGACATGCCCAGACCCGGAAGTGAGGGCTGAGAGGGCTGCTTGGGATGCACAGCCCAGGCCCCCGTGGCTCTTAGCAGCACAGACAGAAGTGGAGTCCGCGTGGCCTAGAGAGCTCACTGAAGGCCAGACTTCAGTCTCTCTGTTCGGAGATGGAGGATTGGATACAGTCACTTCTGCTCTGACTCTCGGAAGAGACATGGAAAGCCACCGGGGAAAGCCACTAGAGAACAAAAGCCCCCCAAAACCAGTTTTCATGGGTGCCTGGGTGGCTCAGTCACTAAGCGTCTGCCTTTAGCTCAGGTCATGATACCAGGGTCCTGGGATTGAGCCCCGCATTGGGCTCCCTGCCTCTCACATTCCCTCTGGTTGTGTTCCCTCTGTCACTATGTCTCTCTCTGTCAAATAAAAAAACAAAAAACAAAAAATTGGTTTCACTGAGCCTGTCCACCCGCCCCCCACCACAAGGGGCAGGGCAACTCTGCCCAGACAGGGTTGCCTGAGTAACAGTGCGGCAGGCCCCTCCCCCAGAAGACAAGCTGGAAGAGCAAGAGGCAGACAACCCCAAAGTCCCTATAAAACAGATGCATCTTGCTTGGGTTGCGGTCAGCAGTTTGGACTGTGCATTCCCTCAACCACCCCTCAACAGAATGACTAAGAGGAGGAACCTCCAACAAAGGAAAGAACCAGAAAAAGTGGCATTTCCCCCAGAACTACTGGATATGGATATAACCAAGATGTCAGAAATTGACCTCAGAGTAACAGTTATAAAGGTGATATCTAGGCTTGAGAAAAATATTAGCGACAATATAGAATCTCTAAGGGCAGAAATGAGATCTAATCAGGCTGAACTTAAAAATGTGATGAATGAAATGCAGTCTAAGCTGGATATGCTGACTTCCAGGTAAACGAGGGAGAAGAACAAATTTGTGAGATAGAGGATAAGATGATAGAAAAGGTGGAAATCAAGGCAGTGTGGGAAAAACAAATTAAAACCCAAGGAATCAAACAGAGAGATTAGTGACAGAATGAAATGTTCCAATATCAGAATTATTGGTATCCCTGAGGGAGTGGAGAGAGAGAGAGGGAGAGAGAGATCTAGAAGATATATTTGAGCAAACTGTAGCTGAGAACTTCCCTAACCTGGGGAAGAAAATAAGCATCCGTGTCCTAGAGGCAGAGAGGACCTCCCCCAAAATGAATGAGAACAAACCACTGCCACGACATATACTAACACATTTGTAAATCTTAGAGCCAAGGAAATAATCTGAAAGCAGTGAGAGGGAAGAGATTTCTTTCGTACAAAAAGAAAAGGGAATCCTCTTACACTGTTGGTGGAAATGCAAGTTGGTACAGTCACTTTGGAAAACAGTGTGGAGGTTCCTCAAAAAGTTAAAAATAGAGCTACCCTATGACCCAGCAATTGCACTACTGGGTATTTACCCCAGGTACAGACGTAGTGAAAAGATGGACCATATGTACCCCAATGTTCATAGAAGCAGTGTCCACAATAGCCAAACTGTGGAAGGAGCTGAGATGCCCTTCAACAGATGAATGGATACAGAAGAGATGTGGTCCATATATACATTGGAGTATTACTCAGCCATCAGAAAGGATGAAGACCCAGCTTTTGCATCAACATGAATGGAACTGGAGGGGATTACACTGAGTGAAATAAGTCAAGCAGAGAAAGACAATTATCTTATGGTTTCACTTACTTGTGGAACATAAGGAATAGCAAGGAGGACATCAGGAGAAGGAAGGGAAAAATGAAGGGGGAAGCCAGAGGGGGAGGTGACCGATGAGAGACTATGCACTCTGGGAATCAGACTGAGGGTTTTGAGGGTTGGGAGAATGGATGAGCCCGGTGATGGGTATTAAGGAGGACACAGTTGGCGTGGAGCACTGGGTGTTATACGTAAACAGTGAATCATGGAACGCTGCATCAAGAACTAATGATGTACTGGGGCACCTGAGTGGCTCAGTGGGTTGAGCCTCTGTCTTCGGTTCAGGTCATGATCTCAGGGTCCTGGGATCGAGCTCTGCATTGGGCTCTCTGCTCAGTGGAGAGCCTGCTTCCCCCTCTCTCTCTGCCTGCTGCTCTGCCTACTTGTGATCTCTGAAAATAAATAAATAAAATCTTTAAAAAAAAAAAGAACTAATGATGTACTGTTTGGGGACTAACATAATAAAAATAATGTATATGAGAAAAAAGTAAAAATAAAATCTTAAAAAAAGAAGAAAAAGAAATATCCATTCTATTCTTTTTAAATAGCTACCATGTTGGAATCACCATGTCGAAATACTAAGTTTTCCTTAAAAATGAAAATTATAATTGTATCTTATGAATGCAAAGGTAAGATGTGTTTGGTTTAGGAAAAAGAAAGAAAATATAGGTAAGAAAGGAAGAGGAAAATTATTCTCACCAATTTTCACCTTGGGAGGGGCATTTCTTTCATATCTTTAGGTGTATTAAGTTGATCCATCCAGAGTTTTTGTAAGGTTATGTGGGTTTGTACTATTTATAACATTTTGAACTTGTTAAGCTTTCTTTTAAAAGTCCTATTTTATCACTATACAACCTAACCTTTGACAGAAATTTTTTTGGAAGGTATCCTTTACTGAGGACATAAAACAACAGGAAGGTGGCAAAAGGCAAGCAGCAGGAGAGAGCATGACCCTTATCAAGGGAACTGGCAATTCAGAGACTGAATAAATCAGTGAATCTTGTCAAGGAACCTGGAGAGGAATGTGCTTACTTCGCAGGACACAGATGTGGCCGGGGGCTGCTGCAGGGCGGGCTGTGCCCTGACTCTGAAACTCGGTTTCGTTTCATGTGAAGTGGAGATAATAAGAACTAGTTCAGAGAGGGTTGTTCTGTGGGTCAAATGGGAAGATATGTCAAAACATAACTTAGCCCACAACGTACTACCTATGTATTTAAAAATGCAAAACTTACAACGTGTCAGAGCTGAAAAGACTTGGTAACAGCTGGTCCATGTGCCTGTTAATGTTGAGGAAATGGAGGCCCATTGTTTGCTCATATTAATGTACTAAACAAAGAGCCCCTTAGCTGTGGTACTGAGACTAGGAAACAACCTTGTTACTGAGAAACGTTCGCCCTGAGAACATGGCAATGGATCGCCATCCAGGTACCATGTAATTGTGAAAGTATATTGCGCAAGTGTATCTGCCGAAGTGCTGAGGGGTTGGAAATTTGGCACACCGTCTGCTTGCCAGGCGGTGAACCTTTGGAGTGGTGCTGCCCAGAGCAGTGCCTTGTCTTAATTTGGCCAAAGGTACCCAAAGGTCCGGTGGAGGACTGGCCTTTATCCATGGGATTCTTGACCAGCTCTACCTGGCTGGCCAGCACTGGTATCATCTCGGGCAGCATCCTGGGCAGCTGACTGAATGCTGTTCCCGGAGACCCAGCTGCCCTTCTCTTGCCTTTCGGGTAGAGAGTGGTCAGTTACTGCTGACGGGAGATGGCCAGTCTTCCCTTCTATCCTCTTGCCATCTCAGACCACACTTCCCTTGCTGGACAGAAAGGAAGTTATTGGTGGCAAGTTGTTTGCATGATCGGGTTTTCTTCTTCTGGGGTCTTTGATGGGAAGCGTATGGGACTCTTACTGAATGCTGACCTTCCCCACTTCACTTTCTGGAAGTCCGTGTTCTGAGGGCCTCTCTTGTTGTGACCCGGAGAAGTGTTAGCCATCCCCTGACTTGTCCTTAGATCACCCGCACTCCTTTCTGGTTTCTTAGTCTATGTCAACTCAGTAACACAAGGCCCTTGGAGGCCCTAGTTGGCCTCCCCTGCGCCTGGGCCAGTGATGGTTGCAGGGTGGGCAGCAGCCTTATTCCAAGGGGTTGATGCAGAGCTTGTCAGCAAGGCTGAACAGGAGGCATTCTTGTGATCTGAGTTGTTTCCTGATAAAGACTCAAAAGCAAATTCTGGCAGTTCCAGAACCTTCCTTTTGTAGAATGCTGTTTTCAGTTTTGTTTGCAGACTCCTTGTCCTTTCCGGGTGCATCCGGTAAAGTAAATTTGTTTTAAGGACCCACAAATGGAGGCTGCCCAGTGGCTGAGGCCATCACAAATCTAACCCTAAGTCAGCGTGCACTTACAGAAACATCTGTCAGGGACTCCTAACATATGCCAGTCGCGGTCAACAGCTTTAGTGAGCCTACCTGACCCCAGAAAATAGTTCCTGCTAGCCTTATAAGAAATCCCCCGTCTCCTAGCCAGTCATGCCCTCTTCTTTTGTTGCCTCTTCTAATACCTGTAGGGGCAGGAAAATTTTCCTTCTAGCCTCCTAGATTCTTTGGCTGCTCTAATAATCGAATTGACACAAGGCAGATCAACAGGAGAAAAACTAATTTCATATGTGTGGGAGCCCCACAGAAATATGAGAATGTGAGACCCGAAAGCAAGCCAGGTAGTTAAGGCTTATATATAACATCCTGAGTTAAGGAAGAGAGGAGCAGTTTAGGGATACACAGTGGAGAAAGGCCATTGACGGGAAAGAGATTATGTTTGAAAAACAAAGTTTGTGCTGTTTTACAGATAAGTTTCTTAGGTAAAAAGCTGTCTCTAGTAATAGCTCTCTTCCTGGAAGCAGCTGCCTTTCCAAAGTAGATGTAGGCAGTTGAGGGGGAGGTATAGACCTTTTCCTGAATCTTCTGGGCATTGATGACCTTTAGCTCAAAATAGTCTTCACGCCAAAATGGCATGCTTTGGGATGACCAGTTCTCCCCTTCACACTCTACAGGCTTGCTTTGCCCACAGCCCTCGGGGAGAGTGCCCAGTGATGGCGAGGCACAGCGTGCCCCCAGCCCGTGGATTGTTTTCCCTCAGACTCACTTTGAACTTGTTCTAGCTTTGTCATTTGAACCTCTCCTGTCCCCTAGATTACCACATCGGTCCTGAATAATGGCCAGGAAGCCTGGGTTGGGGCATGTCCCACTCTTTGTTATTCCTCCCCCTTCCTCCTACGCTCCAAAATTTCTAAATGTTCTGGGTTGCTTCTAGAACGGATGGTGCAAGGGGGGGAAGCAAGGAGTCTTGTAGTCTCCTAAAAGGCCAGGTCTGTGGGTAAAGGGAAGGGAACTAAGGTGTGGGTGGGAAAAGAATGGTTTTCAGCGCAACTACAGCCTCCTTGATGAGGACATAGCGACCTGCACCCACAGCAAGGTTCCGACACACTCATGAGGAAACCTCTACCCAGGGGCACTTACTCCCGGAAGCCTTTGACGTACTCAAAATAGCAAGTACTTGTGTGACTAGCCTCTTGCTCAACCATACACCCCAACAGGTAAAACCTGAAGTAGAGAAGACCCCTTAACTGATGCTCTACCTGAGGCCCGTTGTTCTTATTTCTGAGGCATTGACAAAGATGTTTTGCGGTGACTAGAACGTTCCAGGCCAGAAAAGTTCTAAGTGATGTAATGCCTAGAAGTCCCTACCCCACACCCACACGTTCCCTTTCCTGCTCATGATCGTGTGCTGAACATCTGCCCATCCCTGTCTATGACCCCACGCTGTCTGCTCTCTTGGAAATACCCCCTTCCTTCAGGGGGAAATACCCCCTGAAGCTCTCGCCCTGTGAAGAGGCGTCTCTTCTGCTGGCGGAGAGGTCAGTTGGTAAGGCTTAAGCCTGCCACCTCCACCTGCTGCCGGCACCCAAAATAAACCTCTTCCATTCTCTTTTCCAAACCTTTCTCTCCTGACTGGCTTCTCTTGTGGTAAGTTTACTTGAGTTTGTTCAGCAGCCTTGTTGGAAAGCTCAGCCAAGAACTCTGCTTTCTATTTGTTCGGCATCCTTGAGATTGCCTGGGAGGGGACAGTGGAAGCAGGACAGCAGGCCTTACCCTTTTTTCCCCGAGTTAGTGATGACCAGTAACACTAGTACTGGTTTGTCAGCCTTGGGCAAATGAGTGAACTTTTTTTTTTTTTTTTTTTTTTTTAGATTTTACTTATTTATTTGACAGACAGAGAGAACACAAAGCAGGGGGAGGGGCAAAGGGAGAGGAAGAAGCAGCCTCCCTGCTCAGGGAGCCTGACAGGGAACTCAATCCCAGGACCCTGAGAACATGACCTGAGCCGAATTCAGACTCTTAACCAACTAAGCCATCCATGCTCCCCTCAGTGAAATTTTTTAAGCTTCAATTTCATCCTTTTTTTTTTTTCAGAGACGGAGGTGGGGGGAAGGGCAGAGAGAGAGGGAGAGCGAAAATCTCAAGCAGAATCCATGCCCAGTGTGGAGCTTATCATGGAGTTTGATCTCATGACCCTGAGATCATGACCTAAGCAAAATCAAGAGTTGAATGCTTAACTGACTGAGCTACCCAGGCACCCCTCATCATTTTTTTTCAGAGATTTTATTTATTTATTTGTCAGAGAGAGACAGAACGTGTGCAAGAGCACACAAACAGGGGGAACAGCAGGCAGAGGAGGAAGCAGGCTCCCCACTGAGCAAGAACCCCATTGCAGGGCTCGATCCCAGCACCCTGGGATCATGACCTGAGCCAAAGGCAGAAGCTTAACTGACTGAGCCACCCAAGCATTGAAACCCCTCATCATTTTTAAAACAGAGATAATAATACTGCCTGGGTTGTTATGAAGACCACACTGAAGAAAGTGCCAGACAAAAGGTGCCAATATTGCTACATTTTTTTGACACTATGATGGTAGTGATTATAAGAGGGCTTATTATTTTAAATACCACTAGGGAAGAAGAAAATTTCTATCAGTTACCCATAGCACATCATTTTCTTGTCAGAAAGTTTCTTCACATTGAAACAGATTTATTTGGACAGATTTATATAATAAATCATCCTTGTACATTGGTAAAAAGGAAATATAGGTGAATATAAATTAAGGTATTCTTAAATTTCCCTATAGTTTTGATCTACTGCTGCTGAGTCATTTGTTAAGGTGGTTAGTGCTATCAGAGTTTTTCCCACACAACATTGCCTGTGTATCATCGTGAGCACTGGGGATGCAATATTTCTTAGAAGAGTGCTTCATACTGTCTTTCTTCCAAGCCAAGATTACCAGTTCTGCATAATCAATATGTATGCATAAGCACTGGCGTCTGTTTCCTGCCCAGTGCTTGGCCAACTTAAGACATCCTGATTCCAGGGGTACTACAAGTATGAAAATATGTAACTGTTAGAATTGACAAAATATAGTACTATCATTGATTTCGTCTTATTTCATAGGTTTGGGTTTGTAAGGGCAGCAAGTGTTGGGGACAAAAAATTTCCTCTGCCATTTAAGGTCCTTCTAGCTGGACTAAGAGTCAAATTGACAGAAAGCAGATTAACAGGAGGAAATCAAATTTAATAGTGTACATATGGGGAATCCACACAGGCATGGAAATTCCAAAGACAGTCAGGCAGTATGAGGCTTATATGATGAGCTAAAGAGAGGGGAAGGGATCTGAGAATACCAAGGGAGAAAGACCACTAGCAGGAAAGTGAAAGAAGGTATTTGGAAACCACAGGTGCCCTATAATGTAGAGAAGTTTCTTAGGTGAAGAGGAATCTTTGTTAATAACTCTCTTCCTGGGGTGTCTGGTGGCTCAGTTGTTGAGCACCTTGATTTCAGCTCAGGTCATGATCCCAGGGTTGTGGGATTAAACCCCACATCAGGCTCTGTGCTCACTGCGGAGTCTGCGTGAGGTTCTCTCCCTCTCCCTCTGCGCCTTCTCCTGCTCACACATATGTGTGTTTGTGTACATGTGTTTGCTCCCTTTCTCTCCCAAATAAACCAGTAAAACCAGTAAATCTTCAAAAAAAAATTTGCTGTCTTCCTGGTACAAGTAGGCAGTTGAGAGGAGATAGAGTTTCTCCTGAGTCTGCTGGGTTTGGATTGCTTTTAACTCAAAATAGTGTTCATGCACAAGTAGCCCATTTTGGGGCTGCCTGCCCTTGGACCCTACAAAAACATGAAAGCCTCTGCCTCATCCCAGGAAGTGTCCTTTCTGTTTGCACAAACTTAGAGTGGACAGTTTGCCTGGAATATGACCCTGCGGTGTTAACAGGACAGGCTTCCCAGTGAGATGGATAAGTCATAGAAATTATCTTGTGTGTTTCCTCATTTACCTGTTCTTTTTCTTTTTTCTCATTTACTTATTCTTCTTCCTGTCTGCTTTCTGATTTTCCTTTGAAGTTCCTGAGTTCAAATCTGGTTCCTAAGAAACATCAAAGGAAGCCTGCACCAGAGGCCTCCCAGGGTCTTCTTGGAAATTGGACTCCATCCACTGTGTGAGACGGAATGGCACTCCCCACTAGTGTGCTCTCCTCTTTACTGCTGCTGGCCACTGTTGCAGGTAGGAAACCATCATCCTGGAGACCCTAGCATCACACATGAGCTTCCTATCTTTGACTTAAACAACTCAGATCAGAAACAAAACCTAGGGGATGAACCCAGGGGAAGGGAAAGAGGAATAGAGTAAGATGAAATCAGAGAAAGAGACAAACCATAAGAGACTCTTAATCATAGGAAACAAACTGAGGGTTGCTGGAGGGATTGGGGGTGGTGGGATGGAGTAACTGGATGATGGGCGTGAAGGAAGACACATGATGTAATGGACACTGGGTATTAAGTAAGACAAACGACTCACTTCAGAAAGTAATAAACAACGAAACAACTCAGATCAATCTGAAATGAAGGTTCTATGTGTTTGCTTCCCAACAGAATTATTTTACATGTAAAAGGCATAAAGGCCAACCTCATGCACCAGTGGTTTTCTGGAACTGGGAATTTAAATTGTTTTTTGTTGTCATGACGATTTTTTTTTAAAGACTTTATTTATTTATTTGACAGACAAAGATCACAAGTAGGCAGAGAGGCAGGCAGAAAGAGAGGAGGAAGCAGGCCCCCCATTGAGCAGAGAGTCTGATGCAGGGCTCAATCCCAGGACCCTGGGCTCATGACCTACCTGAAGGCAGAGGCTTTAACCCACTGAGCCATGAAGGCACACCTGTCATGAAGATTTTTGAAAACATAAAGTCACAGTTTGTATATACTAGGAAAACTTTATATATTTATTTAAAATAGTTGCCTAGTAGATCTTTTTGGAAAGCAAATGACCACACTCTTTTATCATAAATCTTTATTTTCCTATATTCTGCTCTGCTTGCTCAGTGCGGACATACCCGTGACGGGAAATACTGGTGGGCTGCAGTGCTGGTGCCTGGTGTCCTGGCTAGGCCAGCTAGGGCCCCGGGCCAGCTAGGGCCCCTTTGAATTTACCGAGGACTGAGAGTAGAGATAGGGCCGGGGAAACTAAGTTTGTGCGGGGGATTATCCAAGTGTGGTGAAGCCATAATGAGGCAAACCTGTGTTAAAACAGAAATTCAGCTGAGTAAATTTAAAGATCTAATTAGCTTTATTGAAGGATTTGTGACCCGGGCAGCATTCCGTCGAGAAGGTAGAAGGGAGCTTGAAGGAGCTGTACAAAACAGAATGATTTTACAGGGAGAAGTAGGCAAGGTCACTTTCCCTCAGGAGAAGTCAGAGGGTCTTACCATGCAAATGACCTCAGGTGTAGGATCTACACGATCCAGACTGAGGAGTTTTCGTTGCATTCGTGGAAGAGGCAGAATCTGCAGTTACAAATAGGTCATCTCAGTGGAGCTTAACATAAGTGATTCCATTTGGGGCCTGTTTCTTTTTAACACAGAGAGTGATCTTTGTTAAAATGCAGTTTCCTCTGCTCCAGACCTATGGAACCAGAGCACCTAGCAGGTGTGGCTCAGGGGTCTGAAGCAACGAAACCGTTAGAAGCACTGTTGTAGAGCATGGAGGGGCCCCCTCAGAACACCGTGCCACTGGAGAAGCCCTGTCATTGCCCCAGAGAGGACTAATATTTGAACACTTTTTTCCCCTCCCAAATCCCCACTTTTTCATTCCTTTCTGCCTTTTTCTTGTGATTTTTCCATTAATTTAAAATTCCTGAATTACTTTATTAGTAACATTATGTGCAGTTTGCCTGTCTTCCCTCTCTATCCGCTCTACCTTTAACAAAACGCTAACCAGTGATTTTACTGATTTGTCAGCAATCATGGAGTGACTATGGTCCTAGATTCGCGGGGACAATGGTAGAGGGTACGAACATGGGTGAGTCTTCTCTGGTCTCTTCAAGAGCTTTCATGGAGTGAGTCTGAGAGAGTCTGAAGTAATTATGGCCACTTGGCCCAACAGAAGCATGGTTTAGTTGTTAGAAACCCTCTGAGACTTCTTCACTGAGCACTAAGACCTCTGCGTTAGGTACTTCTGTCTATACAGATCATTCAGGTGATGTTTTTGCAAAACAAAGGGATTATGTTCTCCCAGAAGTGTATGGCAGTTTCCGCCTGATTGAAAACTGCTTTAAGCTCTTCCAAGTCTTCTGCCATGGCCAGTTCTCCGTAGCCACTAAAACAGTTTGCTTGCTTTAGGAGCAAAGCCTGCCTTCTGGATAGTGGTTTCTGACACAGTTTTATAAGTTGGTTTTCAGCTGCCTGGTGGCCAACACCAGAAATGAAACAAGGTCGTTTCTGTGGCTCACACTGTCCAAAAGAAGGTGACCTCACCATTTTCCCAGGGAAATGAAGCATATCTTACCATGTTTGTTTGAAAGAAGTTTCTAGCTTGGGTCTTCATTGAAAGGCCACTCAGGGATGTAGTGGTATCTTTACAAATAAAGGCAGTATTTTTGAGAGTACAGTGGGAGTCAGAGATTAACTATCTGCTGTACACCCTTCATCACTTGGTTTTCATTAGAGATGTTTTTTATGTTCAGCTGGAGGTCTTTTTTCCCTCTCTAGATCTGAAATTAAGCTTTTTGTTAGAAAATAAAAGGCTGAAACTACTAAATAGATTTGCATTCGAGAAAATATCCTTCCAGTTGAATTAAAGAAGTTTGTTGTTAGCTTATTCGTTTGGAAAGATACATATCTATTACATCTAATTCCTCTTAAATTGGACCGGTTAGACTTTCCTATAGAGTCAGTGTTTGACACTGAACAATTCTTAAAAGTGTATAATGATGCTCATGTGTACACAGGTAAAAATAAAAGGGACTCCATTTCTCTTCCCTCCAGTTAGAAGCTCTCTCTGATTGTCACTATGAGGAAAGTAACAGTAGTTTAAAAAATTGTCAGTGACGAGCCCTCACAAGTAAAGAGACCTCTACCAACAAAGAATAAAAGTGACTTTGCCTTTGGCTTTCGGGGAATGAGGGACTGCGGCAGAAGGTTCTGAAAGTGCCACTTGCTGTCACTGCATCTCATGGGCCTGCACCCCTGCATCTGCAGAACACAACTGGGGGTGGGGGATAGCATTGCCCTCACACCTGCCCAGTTTGCTAACTGGAAATATTTGTAGCTATTTAGAATCTGATTAGAGCTAGTTGCTGCAGAGGTACCTGGGTGGCTCAGTTGGTTAAGCAGCTGTTTTCAGCTCAGGTCATGATCCTGGTCTCAGGGTCCTGGGATTGAGCCCCACTTCTTTGTCTCCCTCTGCTGCTCCTCCTGCTTGTGCTCTCTCTCTTCCTCTCTCTGCTAAATAAAAATCTTTAAAGGAAAACCCAGTGATGGGTATTAAGGAGGGCACGTATTGCATGGAGCACTGGGTGTTATATGTAAATAATGAATCATGGAACACATCAATGTACTAATATGTACTATATGGTGACTAACATAATAAAAAATAATAATTATTTAAAAATTCTAGAGGGAGGGGGAGAAAACCAAAAGACTAGTTGTTACAGACCTATACTGAGGACAAGTTTTTCCTCTCCTTTGATATTTCCCTGTCAGTTGAGCTATCATCAGAATAACCTGTGAGATTAAAAAAAAAAAAAAAGAATCAGGGACATCTGGGTGGCTCAGTCATTAAGCACCTGGCTTCGGCTCAGGTCATGATCCCAGAGTCCTGGGATCGAGCCCCACGTGGGGTGGGCTCCCTGCTCAGCGGGAAGCCTGCTTCTGCCTCTCCCACTCCCCCTGCTTGTACTCCCTCTCTCGCTGTGTCTCTCTCTGTCAAATAAAGAAATAAAATCCTTTAAAGAAATCAGTTTAACAGCAGCAATAATGTGATATCCTTAAAGTAAACCTTTATAACTGAATTTTGGGTGAGGAGCAAAATATTGTAAATAATAGAAAAGCAGTAC
This sequence comes from Neogale vison, assembly GCF_020171115.1. Taxonomy (NCBI): domain Eukaryota; kingdom Metazoa; phylum Chordata; class Mammalia; order Carnivora; family Mustelidae; genus Neogale; species Neogale vison. Next base: position 146,168,486 of record NC_058091.1, on the reverse strand, counting down.
ACAGATGGCAAAGGATGCTTCTGGGCCCCTGTGAGAGAACATGGAGAGAAAGGATGGAGCATCCAGTGGGCAGGTGGGCGAGCGCCAGGACAGGTGCGGGGTGGGGGGGGGTATGGGAGGAGGACGTGTGGATGGGTGTGGCAATGGGGGGACTGTGAGGTATGGCAGGGGAATTTCTGCTGGAAATGTTGGTTGTTTATGGGCTGGCCAGACACGACTTGGCTCCTTTCCTCATCAGAGACTGTGTCCTTTGCAGGTTGTGCCTGTGGCCTGTGCAGTGAGGGGAGGACATTCACCAATGCCGTCATTTCACCAAACCTGGAAACTACCCGAATCGCATGGGTGCCTCAGATCAGCCCCGTGGCGGACTGCACGGCTGTGTGCTGTGACCTGGCCCGCTGTGACCTGGCCTGGTGGTTTGAGGGCCGCTGCTACCTGGTGAGCTGCCTGCACCCCGAGAGCTGCGAGCCCAGGGAGGTGGGCTCCATCCGGTCCTACCTCACCTTCATGCGCAGGCCGGCCCGCGGGCCCTCGCAGCTGCTCTGCTACAGGGAGATGGTGCTCCGCGGGAAGTCCCCCTCGGGACTCGGGGGGGACTTGCCTGAGGGTCTCAGAAAGGACTTGTCTCCTCTGGGCCCCGCTCTCCGCCTGAGAAGGGCATCGGAGTACCCAGATGACTACAGGGACCCTGAGCAAGACTTCTTCCATCCCCTCAGCCAGCAGGAGCCCAGAGGCAGTGCCGAGTACACCGAGTACACCAACTGGGGCCTGTTCCCGGGCAGCCCCTCCGCTGGAGACGGCCTGCCCTGGGCCGCCGAGGAGCAGGAGGTCCCTGAGTGGGGCCCAGAGGAGACGTCGGAGTACTCCGATGACTACAGGGACCCTGAGCAGTACTCCTTCCAGCCCCTCAGCCAGCAGGAGCCCAGAGGCAGTGCCGAGTACGCCGACTGGGGCCCGTTCCCCAGCAGCCCCTCTACTGGAGATGGCCTGCCCGGGGCCGCCGAGGAGCAGGAAGATCCTGTGCTCCGTCTGCTGAATGGGTCAGCACGGACCCCAGCCCCAAAACGGTCCTCAGAGAGCAGGACGTCGCCGCCCTGGGTGACAGCTCCACCTTCCAGAGAGGCCTTGGGAAAGGAGACTGTTCTGCTCCAGGACGCACCCAGCAGTGGCTCTGGAGAAGAGGTAGGCCGGGTAGCTCAGGGTGGGCTGTACGTGGAGGGGCTGTGCGGGCGGGAGGCTGGGGGCTGGATGCATCAGAATGTAGCCCTCAGGGCCTCCGGGAGCCAGACGCATCTTGTTCCTGGGCTGCACATTCGGGACCAGAGTGTGAAAAAGAACAGTGTTTCTGCCCTCACAAGCCAGTTATCTCATGATGATGACTCGGCACTTCTCCTGTGGGATGCCTCTCCCAGTATCCCCCGGGGAATAAGGATCTACAGACGTTTTGTTTTTAAGTAGGCAAGATCAGACAGACACCTGTACAAGAAGTTGTTTAGAAAGTAATTAAGAGGGGCGCCTGGGTGCCTTAGTGGGTTAAAACCTCTGCCTTCGGCTCAGGTCATGATCTCGGGGTCCTGGGATTGAGTCCCTCATGGGGCTCTTTGTTCGGTGGGGAGCCTGCTTCCCTCTCTGTCTCTGCCTGCCTTTCTGCCTGTTTGTGATCTGTCTGTGTCAAATAAATAAAATCTTTTAAAAAAGTAAGTAATTAAGAATAGAAAAAAGAAATGGGGCATTTGAGACTCTTGTTGTTGGGGCCAGGCGGTAAGCTGAAGGCCGAAATCGAAATGGGGGGTGGGGGTACCCACCGCTTCCACAGAGGATCCGTTTTCTTTGGGTGGGGTACGTCAAGGAGGACCTGCGTGCTGATGGCCTAGTCAGGAGCTCTGTGTGGAGGTCACGGAGACAGGGCCCAGGAGTGCGTGAGGAACTGGCGAGGTCTTCCAGCCTAGGGAGGCGCCATGAGCGGGAAGGAAGTGGTCTGGACTGGAGGCAGGAGTGGACTTGTTGTCCCCTCAGCCATGACCTGGCGGTGGCTGTGAACCCTTCGAGAGGTACCTTAATGTTTCCCTCCACTGTCTGCAGACTCTGTTCTTTATTTCAACTTGGTGGTAATTTTTCAGGACTCTTTAAAACTAAACAGAACTGGTTTATCTTTACAGAGGCTGTGGGGTCTCCCGATGGGATGGGGGGGCCACCAAAGTGGGGCAGGCTGGTCAGGTGGAGGCCGGGGCCTGGGCAGGGACAAAGTCACGGGGAGCAGAGCAGAGGGGGTGGATGTTTACTGAATGCCCTGCAGGGGAGCGGGGGGCAGGGCAGCCGAGCAGTGCGGTCTGCCAAGAGCCAGTGCTGGGGGCTGTAGCTGCAGGGGAGGGTGGGGAGGGCGCGGGGAGGTGTGGGGACAGATGCAGTTTTCCCTTTCTGGTACCTGTGTTCATGTGTTGGTAGCCCGCTGGTTACCTGGGCTTATGGATGTTTCTGGGTGGGTCGCCTTGGAACCTGTCTATTCAGCCGGGGATTGGGGGGTCACTGTGGGCCCTCCTACCTTACTCAGGGTTCCGTTGTTCCCGGAATTTGCTGTGGACAGTTTTACCAGTTGTCTGGTCCTACTTGGCGCTTTAGGAGCCACGGTGTCTGGTAGCCAGTGAATATTCGCAGTGATGCCAGTGACCAGGTGTCCAGTCACAGGAGGTGTGCTGGGTCTGCACGTCCCTCAGCTGCAGCAGGGTCACCAGCGTGCGATTTCCGTGGACACCACTGGCCCCTTCCCTGGTGCACGTCGGACTTAGAGCTCTGCTCTCTGTGACTTCTCGCCACACCATCCCCCCTGGGTCTCGTGCGTTCCTAGCCTGACTTTCACTTCCTTAGCCCTGTGGTCCCTGACAGATGCAGCTCAGAAGCATTTTATTATCATATGATGAAACTTTCCTCTCAGGCACATTGTATATAGTTTAAAAACTCTAAGTTAGCTGGGGCGCCTGGGTGGCTTAGTCAGTTAAGTGTCTGACACTTGGTTTCGGCTCAGGTCATGATCTTGGGTTGTGGGATTGAGCCCCGCATCAGGCTCTATGCTTAGTGGAATCTGCTTCTTTCCCTCTCCCGCTGCCCCTCCCCCACTCAAATAATTAAATAAATCTTTAAAAAAAAACCTTCTAAGTTGGCTAACTAGAACTATAACTTCCAGTTACAGTTTATACACAATAGATGGTACAAATAGAGATTATTTCCTCTAGAAGCCTGGTTGTTGAATTACCAGATTGCCTTCAGTTTTTGCCTTACTGCCTAGTTTAGAAGCCCACTACAGTTATTTTCTCTCTTTCATCTCGAGTGATTGCATGTGTATATTCACTTATAATAACTGTCTACCCCACAGTTTTCTTACATTTTTTAAAATAGATAGCAGAGAGAATATTTGAAGGAGTTGGTCTAGGGGTGCCTGGGGGGCTCAGTCAGTTAAGCGTCCACCTCTTGGTTCAGCTCAGGTCATGATCTCAGGGTTCTGAGATCGAGCCCTGTGTCAGGCTCTGCGCTCAGTGGGGAATCTACTTGAGATTCTTTCTCTTCTCCCCCCACCGCACACATGCACATACACTTGTTCTGTCTCATAAATTAATCTTTTTTTAAAAAAGAAAGAGATGGTCTAGAGTTCTAGCATTCTGTGATAGTAGACACGGTATTTTGAAAACCATTTATGTAAAAGGTCCGTGACATTGTGTTGCTCAACGAGGTCAACCATTTTTTGTTTTTGTTTTTGTTTTTTCTTTCTTTCTTAACAGTTTGTCTTTGTGATTAATCTCCTAGGTTCTAATGCCTTCCTGTCATCCTTCTCCAGCCAGACTGGAGTTCAGCCCAGCCTCCACAGAGGAGAGCCCACTTTTCACAGTCCCCACAAGGAGCCCGGATCATGGCGTCCCAACCCGTCCCGCTAGCCTCATCCCTGCTGAGCCCTCCCCGTCAGAGCAATCTGAATCTCTGACCACTGCTCCCCGGACAGGTAACTGTGGGAACAATACGGCTGGAAGAAAAGTAGCAAACCATGCTGTCGAATTACACTAGGGTGACGGTAAGGTTCGCTCGTTCCCTCCCAGCGCGTCGTCAAGCCTGTCTCCTGTGCTAGAAACAGTGCTCCACACCAGCCATGAAAACACGAACTTTGTCTTTTCCCTCAGTGATCTGTGAGGCAGCAAATGCGAGTGACAGGCGAATAGCTGGTTTTCATATCCTGTGGTAAGTGCTGTGACAGGTGCGATGGGGGCGGAGGGAGACGCCCCTCCTGACCTTCCAGAAGGGCTGGGAAAGCCTTTCCAGAGGCAGTGATGCTGGATAGAACAAGCCAGCTGACATGGGGTTGGCGTGGTGTACAGGTCAGGGCAGCGATGTGTTAAAGCAATAATGATGGTTCTAGTTGGTGAGAACCCGCTGAACGCGGGGCCCTGGGACATTTTGGGGAGCGCTGTCAGGAGGTCAGTCTGGCTGGAGCTGGGCGTGTGAGTGAGAGGGAAGGGCACGGCGTGAATCCGGAGTGGTGAGCAGGGTAAGACTTGGAAAGACCTGTAATGTGTATAAGGAATTTATGCTTTATCGGGTAAGTGTGGGCGATCTCTGAATGAGTTTAAGCAGGAAAATGAAATAATAAGATTTGTTTTCGAGAAAATAATGGGGAGTTGACTGGAGACAAGAAGATCCGTTAGGACCGGGGGGGAATGGTCGCAAGGACGGGGAGAAGGAAGCAGCCCGAAGAGCTCTCATGGGGCTGGAATCACTAGGATTTGGTGAGGGGCTCACTGGCCGGACCCCAGGACTCTGAGATCAGGGAGTGTGTGGGAGCGGAAGCTAGATGAGCAGCGGGCTGAAGATGGAGGACCAGGCGTCATCGGCACAGGGGCGATGACTGAAGGCTTAGGGCACATGTGGGACCTTCCGGGGATGGTGGTGGGAGAGCTCGAGAGAGGCCTGGGCAGGAACTTGGAAGACGTCATTACATCAGGAGCTGGAGGGCCAGAAGGAGTCTGCTGAGCTGGCTGAGTGGTCTTGCCAGAGAGGCCGGACATGAGGAGGAGGGCATGGGCTGAGGGAAGGAGCGAGACTTCCATGCAGGAAGGTGTCATGAAAGAGCCGGGGCTCACAGAGACCATGGGCAGCAGTGCGGAGCTCCCGTTAGAGTTACTAACGAAGGCGATACTGGAGACCTGCTTCCCAAGCCGTTCTGTGGGGATGACCCTCTCTGCCGTGTTGATTTACTTTGATCCTGAGCTAGGGTACAGAGAAAGAGAATAGCAGAAGAGAGGCTGTGTGGTGTTTAGGGAGAAGGAAACCAGCCTGGGAAGTAGGATCCTTGGGTTCTCATAGGACCTATTCAGGGAGGTGTTACAAGCTCAGAAGAAGTGATCATTTTAAAGTCCTTGGAGCCGAGCTTGGCACAGTGTAATCTGGTATGTGTGTTTGTTGAAATAAATACATTTAAATTAATTATTGGTGGATCTCTTATTGTTAACTATTTGTATAACTTTGAGCAATTACTTGACCTTTATAGGGCTTGTAAAATGATAGGTTGGGACCAGTGTCCCCTCTGGGTCCACAGTTGCTGAATTTCAAGGCAAAGAGTTGGGAGAAAGGAGCCCAAGACACCCAGGAGGCCCCTGCCGCTGGCCTAGGAAGGTACTGGAAGGACAGGGTACCAACTGTGAGGACAGGAGCAGGCGTAAGCGAGGCACCTGGCTCCCCAGCATCTCCAAGGACCTGGGACGTCTTGAGCACTCAGCTTAAAAAACAGAAGAAACCAAAGCAAAACTCTCCTTTTCTCTGGGTACTGTCTTGACATGTCTCAACTATATTTCACAAGTGAGACTGAAGCCAACTGAACATAGCAGTGTCCTGCTGCTTTTAGGGAAGGAGTATGAGTGCTCGCTTCGGCAGCACATATACTAAAATTGGGAAGGAGTATGAATGTGGTCCTGAGGGCTGTTTTCACGGTAAGTGCTTTGGACAAGCATGAATGGCCCATGGCCTGAGCTAAAATCACCTTTTTATGGAGGCCGACTGCGTTTTCTCTTGGAAAGCTTCCAAGAGCAAAGCCGTCAGCGGTAATTCACGAGGCCGCTGTCAGAAATGAACAGCGTGTGACTTATGATAGAGAAACACGAGTACACTCAGTTTTTAAATAAAAATAGCACATACCAGGGAGTCAAGAAGTGCTGATGGTAAGTGAGAAAAGAGAGTCAACCCACACAGGACCCTTGTTTCCCAACACTGTGCTCAGTCAACCTAAATCATACTTTCTTCACCTTGTCAATGCCCGTGGGTGAATGAAAACTGACAAAATCTGGCCTGCGATGGAATATAGGTCATGGTATGGTGACTAGCCAGAGGAAGGATATGTCTTAGATAAAATCAGAGAGAGAACGATTACAAAAATATGTTCGTTATCTAAAAAAAAATCTAGGGGCACCTGGGTGGCTTAGTTGGTTAAGCATCTGTCTTTGGCTCAGGGCATGATCTCAGTGTCCTGGGATCAAGCCCCGGGTCAGGCTGCCTGCTCAGTGGGGAGCTGCTGCTCCCTCTGCCTCTCCTCGCTGTCTCTCGTGAATAAATAAAATCTTAAAAAAAATGAGTACGTAAGTGACACATCTGTCGTCGGGCGGTAATATAACATCATTATTGTGTGTAAAGGACTGTACTGTTTCCAATCAACTTGCAGTGAAAGAACTCTCGGTGTGGGCCGGCGAGAATCGAATCGTGACTTTGCCGGAGCACGAGGTGGACCTGAAGGCTTCTGTCGTGCCCGCGCCGCCTGCAGGTGAGAGCTTGCCTCCCCTCGGTGACAGCGGAGCCCGGGCAGCCTCCGCCCGTCTTCGAGGGTTACTCACAGCAGCGTGGCGAGAGGTCGCCACCGAGGGCCGGAGGGTGCGGACGAGGCTTTGGTGCTTTTAAGCACTCGACCCTATGACCCTACGGAAGGAGCTGCAAGTGGAGGGAGAACGTGGGACCACAGGAACGAGCCTTCGTCAGTCAGGACGCAAAGTCACGCGTTGCTGAGGATGCGAGCAAGGGGCGTGTTAGAGCAGGAGAGGTGTCCCCGTCCCGGAGTGTGACCTGCAGTGACCCCCTGCAGCTGGGAAGATTGCACCGTGAGGAGACGGGCAGTGTGCCCGGAGCTCTGCTGACAGATGGGACAGTGCTGCCCACGGGGCTCTGAGGTTCTCAGGACACCCCACGGCAGCTCTACAAAACATGTTGCTCAAAATGCCCTTTCTTAGACTCGAGCAACACTCTCCCTTCAGCAAACATGGGTGCTGTGCCCTGACCCGTCGTAGGTATTATTTCTTAGGGTATGTTCGCTCTTGTTGTGTGGAACGCTTCTCATCCAGCTTCGTTCCTTCGCGTCCCCCCAGTCACATATGGGCGGCCTCAGCGCAGAGGTGGCATTTGGCATTTGCCTTGAAAGCCGTAGGCTGAGGCCCTTCCCCCTTGGACTGCTCGTGTCTCGTGGGGAGACAGCTCCGTCTTCATGCAGGAGGGTTAGTCCGTGTTCGTGTCCCTAAACCCCCACAACAGACGCTACAAATGGAGATCTCCTTGCCTTTCATTAAAAGGAGGAGAAGTACAGTGGGTTACACCGTGTGGAAATGTCCGTGTAGACAGTCACCCTGAAAGGAAAGCTGTCAAATGCTGCGTGTGAGATCGGGGACACGATTTTCTTTTTTTCACTTCCTCCATTTCATGAGTTCTCCATTAGCTGTATGTTCTTCTAATGAAACAGGAATTTTAACTTAAAAGGTTAGGAAACCTTGCTATCCCTTACCTGCATGAGTGAGGACGGCAGCGTTCAGAGTCTCGGGTACCCCTCCTGCTGGAGTCGGGCTGTCATCCTCTTCCCTCCAGATGGCCTACAGCGACCTTTCCGAATCTGTGACTACTCGTATTTCTTTTTTCGCTCTCAAAAACCACCTACAGCTATGAATGGAGTTTAGTAAGCCACCCTGGAGACTACCAAGATGAAATAAAAGAAAGACACACGCAAACTCTTAATCTTTCTCACGTGAGTAACTGGACACTGGTTGTCCCTGATGTCCCCTCAGAGAACTCTGTTACCGCTTTAGCTGTCGAACCTGAAACCTGTTTCATGACTAAGGTCAGAAGAAGGTGATAAGTGAATGAAGTTCCAACCGTGTAGACAGACAGAGCGAGAGGAGGAGAGATTTCCAGCTAGCTTGAGTTTACTTGAGTGACTTGGCGTATGGGCTTGGAGAAAAGCGGCCAGGTGTGCCCAGGGGTCTCTGGGGTGAGGCGGCAAAGGCTGCCTTCTAAGTCCCATTCTCTCTAGTTCACTCACTCTCTTTCTTTTTTTAAATTTCAAAGATTTCATTTATTTATCAGAGCAAGAGAGAGAGCGCGAGCAGAGGGGAGGGGCAAAGGGAGAGGGAGAAGGAGACCCCCCACTGAGCAGGGAGCCCGACCCCGGGGCTCCATCCCAGAACCCTGAGATCCTGACGTGAGCTGAAGGCAGACGCTTCTCTGACTGAGCCCCTCAGATGCCGCAGCCCTGTTCTTTGCAGGGGTGGGGACATGCCAGTTATCTCTGCTTCCCGAGCAGGCGCATTTCTGAGCTGCCAGTAATCCCACGCCAGCTGCCAGCTCACAAACTCGCTGTGAGATGCTGCAGGAGGTCAGCCCCCCTCCTGGCCCAGGAGGTTGAATAAACTGACTGAGCTGCCGGGGGTCTGGTTTCCCACCCGATGATTATCTCTTCTCTGTTCCTGAGGCCACACAGCGGCGGGGGCAGCGGGAGCTCCCCTCTCCCTGCGTCACGGAGCCCGGCTGCCCTGAGCGTGGCACCCAGACCACTGACTGCCGAGCACACGAGTTCACTAGCCGTTGCCCTCGGCTCCTCTGGCCCCTGAGCGACTGTGACGAGGCCGCGGGCCTTTCTGGGTGACCTTCGAGCCAGGGACAGTGTGTGCACGGCCCCGAGGAGACGCCCCCCAGCCCCTGCGCTCTGCTCAGCGCCGGGACAATGGCTCCTGCGAGGTGTTCGGACTTCCTAGGCCGCGGACCTGTCCTGTCTTTCGCGTGTTCACCTGCGTCACTTTCTCTGTGTTGCAGCTGTCGGCAGGACTTTATGCCTTCAAAGTAGCAGTTTCTAGTGACAGTGCCTTTGGAGAAGGATTTGTCAGTGTCACCGTTAAGCAGGTGAGCCTGCGGGAGAGGATGGCCTCACGTTGTGCGACTTTGTCTCCATTCCGGGTGCCCGAATAACTTCGCAATCTATTTCCCATTCTTATATTTCGATTCTCTTTTGCTCTTTTGTTTTCCTTTCGGAGTTCTGTGTAATTCTTAGTCCTTGCTTAACCCTGCTTTTAAGGTTGCCAGGTTACCGCTGGCCTGAAGGTAGCCATCTTCGGGGCCCTTTGCCTTCCCTGCGGCTGCCTCCCTCTGTTTCCCTTCCCCGTGACCCAGCCTTGCGTTCCGCAGGGGTGAGGTGCAGCTTTCAGACTCATCAGCTGAGCCCCCTGCCCCGGGGCAGTGAGCACTTAGGCCGTGACCCGCCCACAGGGCAGCGCATTTGTATGAACTAGACACAGGGGCCCTTAGTCCGGGTGGGCACAGCCTGCACACCCGAGGAGGCCCACCGCTCTGCCTGCTCTGCCTCCCAGCCAGCCCGTGGGCTCTGCACATTCCGCCTGAGCAGTTACTCGGGCAGAGCGCGGTGCTGGGGTGGGGTGGGGGGACCTGCGGTCGGAGAGTTAATCCCCAGGTGACCGTTGCAGGAGCTGGAACCGTACTCCACTCCTCCTCGCCTGCAGCTACCACTCATGGTCTGTGATGGCGCCCTGCGTTATTAATACCCACGGCCCCGAGCCTGCGCTTTCCTGCGGAAATGTAAATCTTCAGACAAGCCCCTAAAACTTAACGGGAAGGTTCCAGAACTTTGGGAAATAATCTCCACAGTTGAGGTCTGTAGAATAAATGCCTTTTTCTTTCTTCTTCTTTTTCTTTTTCTTTTTTTTTTTTTTTTTTAGATTTTATTTACTGGGACGCCTGTATGGCTTAGTCGGTTAAGCGTCTGCCTTCGGCTCAGGTCTTGGTCCCGGGGTCGTGGGATCGAGTTCCACATCAGGCTCCCTGCTCAGCAAGGAGTCTGTTTGTTCCTCTCCCTTAACCCCTTCGCTCTGTATGTGCTCACTCTGACAAATAAGTACAATAAAATAAGATAAAATAGAAAACAAAGATTTTATTTATTTGAGAGAGAGAGTGAAAGCGCAAGAGAGACGGGGCAGAGGGAGGAGCAGACTCCCCGCGGAACGGGAAGCCCCATGCAGGCTCAATCCTGGGACCCCGGGATCATGACCCGAACCCAAGGCAGATGTTTAAGTGACTGAGTCACCCAGGCACCCCAGGATAAACACCTTCTGACAGGGTGTTTTAAACCAACTGTCATTTATTTATTTTACTTATTTTTTAAAAGATTTTATTTATTTGACAGAGAGAGCAAGATCACAAGTAGGCGGAGAGGCAGAGGGGGAGGGGGTAGCAGGCTCCCTGCTGAGCAGATCGTCCCATGCGGGGCTCCATCCCAGGACCCTGAGATCATGACCTGAGCCAAGGCAGAGGCTTAACCCACTGAGCCACCCAGGTGCCCCTATAACCAACTTTTAAAACGCAGATGATTTAACAGGGTTATGATCTGTGCTCAGTCAGTGTCCTTTTCTCTCCCACACAGCCAGAAGAGTCAACCTGCCCCCTACCGCGGTGGTGTCTCCCAAGACGCAAGCGCTCACCCTGCCTCTGACGTCAGCCTTCATCGACGGCAGCCGTGGGTATCTGTGACACTCAGGGCCTCTCTGCCCTGCGTGCTGTAAGGTTTTGTGGTGCTGGGAGCGCTCACACACCCGTGTGGATGCAGGGGCATCTTTTTCGTCGGGCGTGTGGCTCACAGCCCTTGGGCCCCTTCGTCACAGCCCCTGCCCCGTGCTCACCTTGCAGTCAGCAGTGTCCCAGCCGTCCATGGAGACTTCTTCAGGGCCTAGCTGTTTGATCTGGAAGTAAAGCAATTCTTAGAGAATCTCCTTTTAATGAGGTATATGTGATGAACAATGGGAAAATCACTTAAACAGAAGAATGGTTGCCTTCGCCTAGGGTGGGCAGTGCTTGTTCCTTCAGTCGGACATCATTCCTTCTCCTCCGTGTGCGAGGGGCCGCGTCTGACTCCGGGCATCTGTGCACATGAGAGTGGATGAAAACACTCCCTGTGTTTGACAGTATGTTGGTATAGACAGGTGCAGATCTATGACCGTGTATCACAAGATATGTTCAGTCTCAGTGTACCCGGTCTTTGCATTCACGTACATTTAACCACAAAGCTACTACCACACCCTGTGGCATGCAGAGTAGTTGCATTGGTCGGTGGGAGAAGGGTACCTGTCTGCTGCTGGGGCTGCTCCGCTTCGCAGTCTGCAGACACACGGAAGTCACACTGACATGATCATCTGCGCCCATTCAGATATAAAGAGCCTCCTTACATTTCCTCCTTACAGCATGGAAACAAAGCGTAGTTTAGATGAAAATATTTACATGAGGAAACGTAGCACGTTTTGATTTCTCTAGCACTGGACGGTTTAGGTACAGGAAACTGTGATGATTAATCTGTCACTTGAACTAGTTTGTTCTTTAACTGAGCTAGATGCAGCCGACTCCCTTCCAGCTCTGTCTCTGTGACTCTGTGTAACACTCCTTTTTTGCTCTCTCCTAAAGCGGAAAAGGGAAGTTTTCTTGTGGATATTCATTTTCTGTGGATTTACACTTTAATGATGTTGGTAGGAAAGGTGTATTATATTTATATGTAAGCATCTCTTAATTCTTTTTTTTTCTTAAAGATTTTATTTATCTGTTTGACAGAGAGATCACAAGCAGGCAGGTAGAGAGAGAGAGGGGGAAGCAGGCTCCCTGCTGAGCAGAGAGCCCGATGCGGGACTCAATCCCGGGACCCTGAGATCATGACCTGAGCCAAGGGCAGAGGCTTTACCCACTGCGCCACCCAGGCGCCCCACATCTCTTAATTCTTTATCAGTCTGTCAGTTCAGATATCTTTGGAAAATGCTAGAAAGTTATCACATGCCTTGTTGAGATGAGTAGAAGTAGCATTTCAATGTGGTACATCTGCTTGACTCCTGTTCTTAAAAAAGCAAGAGCGCCTGGCACTGTGGGTTTTGTTTTGTTTTGTTTTTGTTTTTATGGTTTAGTTCACAACTGAGTGAAAACAGCCTCACTCAAATCTGATGGAAATTCAGGAGGAATATAGTGATGACAGTTTAGGGAGAAGAAGAAGTCCTCCTGCTAGCACATAAGACATATCCATTGAAATCTATGTAATTAAATAATTTCATGCAAAACAAATTTAAGCATGAAGTTGATAAATTACAAAATTTATGTTTAACTGTTGTTGCATTTCATTCTAGACTTCACTTATTTTTTAAATTATTTTTATTAACATTCAATGTATTACTAGCCCCAGGGGTACAGGTCTGTGAATCATCAAGCTTACGCAGTTCACAGCACTCACCATAGAACAGACCCTCCCCAGTGTCCATCAGCCCAGCCACCCTATCCCTAGCTCCCCACCCCCCCAAGCAACCCTCAGTGTGTTTTGTGAGATTAAGAGTCCCTTATGGTTTGTCTCCCTCCTGATCCCATTTTGTTTCATTTTTTCCTTTCCTATGCCCCACATCCCCCTGCCCTGACTCTCAAATTCCTCATATCAGAGAGGTCATATGATTAGCCTTCACTTATTTTTAAATCTTTCTAGAAAGTACAGATGACACTAAAATCGTGAGTTATCGCTGGGAAGAAATTAGTGGCCCCTCCTGAGAGGAGAAGACCCCAGCTGACTCCCCTGTCCTCCGTCTGTCTAACCTCATCCCCGGAAACTACACTTTCAGGCAAGTGGTTTCCCTACCTTTGCTGTGCTTTCCAAACTTGTGTTGTGGCTGTTTGCTTGAACTGATGCCTCTACCCTACGCTGGGCTTCTTTTCATTGTGACCAAGAGGTCAAGGCCTCTTGACCTTGGAGTTTCCTTGGGAGTTTTGGTTGACACCCACTTTCAACTGACATGCTCGTGGATGACTCTGGATTAGAAGTGCCTGTTTGTTGCAGACATCTGGTTTTGGTTGTCAGGAATGTCCACGGATGGCATCTTTTTGCTGTGATGTTATGTGACAGAAATTGTATATCTTCAAAGTGAGGCAGGGTTGTATGATTGATGTGTTTCTTAATCTTTTTCTTTTCATAACTTTTAAAGATACAACTGAAGTGTAATAAAATGTGCATGTTTAAGGTATAATACTTGATGAGTTTTGACATGAGAATATCCGGAAAACCATCATCACAATCAAGATAAGAAACATGCCCCTCAACCTGGAAGTCTCCTCATGCCCCTTGGGTTTCCGACTCTCTCTCCACTCTGTCCTTGGGCAACCCTGAACTGCTTTCTGTCAGTTTAAATTATTTTGTACTGTCTAGAATTTTACATAAATGGAATCATGTGATATGTACTCCTTTTTACCCATGTTGTCTTGCCCTCTGCAAATGATTGCGATTCATTTGTGTTGTCTCTCTCGAGTCTGTTCCTGTTTATTGCGGAGTAATATTCCTATCTGTGGGTGCCACAATTTACTTATCCTTCCATCCAGTATGGACATCTGGGCTGTTTGCAGCTTTGAACTACTACAAATAAAGCTGCCACTGACCTTTATTTTAAGTCTTCACGTGGACAGATATTTTCATTTTCGTGGGGTAAATTGTGGAGTAGTGGCAAGGTCCAGTTCTAAGGTGAGTTTGTGTTTAACATTCTAAGAAATTGCCAAACTCTTTCCTGAGGTGGGTGCACCAAAGTACATTCCCACCTTCAGTATATGAACGTTCCAGTCTCCACGTCCTCACCAGTACTTGCTCTAGTCAGTCTTTTTAATTTTACTTAATTTAATGAGTGGTAGTATCTCATTATGGTTTTAATTTGCATTTTCCTGATGACAAATGATATTAAGCATATTTTCAGCTGCTTACTGGTCATTCATATACTTATTTTGTGAAGTATCCCTTTCCTATTTTATTTTTTTAAATGTTCCCTTTATTTTTTTAAGTGAACTGCCTCAACATGGAGCTCAAACTCATAACCCTAAGGCTAAGGATCGTACATGCTCTATCAACTGAGCCACCAGGTGCCCCTCCTTTTCTTATTTAAAAAATTGCATTGTTTGTCTTATTTAGTTTTAAGAGTCTTTATACATTTCTTTTTCAAAGGTTTTTATTTATTTATTTGACACAGAGAGATTGTGCACACAAGTAGGGGAAGCAGCAGCAGAGGGAGAGAAAGAAGATGTCTTCCTGCTGAGCAGGGAGCCCAGCATGCGGCTCGATCCCAGCGCTCTGGGATCATGACCTGAGCCGAAGGCAGAGGCTTAATCGGCTGAGCCTCCCAGGTGCCCCAAGTCTTTATACATTCTGAAACAAGCTCATTATTTTATATATGTGTTGTGGATATTTCCTGCCAGTATATGATTTTTTAAAAATTTTTTAATGTTTCGGGGCACCTGGGTGGCTCAGTGGGTGAAGGCCTCTGCCTTTGGCTCGGGTCATGATCCCGGGGTCCTGGGATCGAGCCCCGCTTCGGGCTCTCTGCTCGGCGGGGAGCCTGCTTCCTCCTCTCTCTCTGCCTGCCTCTCTGCCTGCTTGTGATCTCTGTCTGTCAAATAAATAAATAAAATAAAAAATCTTAAAAAAAAATTTTTTTTTCTCCCCGCCGAGCAGAGAGCCCGATGCGGGGCTCGATCCCAGGACCCCGGGATCATGACCCGAGCCGAAGGCAGAGGCCTTCACCCACTGAGCCACCCAGGTGCCCCATTTTTTTTTAATGTTTCAGTAGCTTCTCATCCTTTTGGCTAAGATCAACTATATTTTCTTATTCTTCAAAAGAGCAGGAATTTTGTTTTGATGAAGTCTAATTCATCAATTTTTTTTCTTTTTCATGCTTTTTGTGTTCTAATTAAGTAATCTTTGCCTGTCCTAAGATAGTAAAGAATTCCTCCTATGTTTTTTCTAGAACTTCTATAGTTCTTGGTTTTTATATTTAGATCTATGATGTCTTTTGAGTTACTTTTATATGTTGTGTGGTATTTTTGAATGTTTAATCAACCTTGCATTCATGGGGTAAATGGTATTTGCTCATGATATCTTTTTTATATAGCATTGGATTAAATTTGCTAATATTTTGGTAAGGATTTTTTGTCTACATGAGAGATATTGGTTAATGCTGTTCTCTCTCTTTTTTGCAATGTCTGTGTCAACTTTGGGTATGAGGATCACACTGGCCTAATGGAACAAGGTGACCTGTGATCTATCCTCTTCTACTTTCTGAAACATTTGTGAACAGCTGGTAGTATTTCTTCCTTGAATGTTTGATAGAATTCCCAGTGAAATCACTGGGTCTGGAGTTTTCTTTCCGGGAAAGTTTTGGATAGGAAATGCAATTTTTAAAATAGTTGTATGGCTATTTATATTTTCTGTTGCTTTTTTTTTCTTGTGTAGGTTTTTGGTAGGTTGTATTTTGCAAGAAATTTGTCTGTTCCTTCTAATTTGTCAAATTTATTGGCACAAAGGGTTTTATAGTATTTTCATATTATCCTTTCATAACCATTAGATCTGTGGTGATAACCCCCTTTTCATTTACTTTATTGGTGACCTATGTTATCTCTTTTTTCTGTTCAATCTAATTATGAATTTTGTTAATTTTGTTTATCTTTCCAAAAAACCCCTAACCAGAGCTGTGTTAATTTTGTCTACTTTCTAAGTTGTTGGTTTCTGCTCATATCTTTATTATTTCTTTACTTCTATTAACTTTTGATTCACTTTGTTCTTCTAAGTTCTTAGAGTAGAATCTTGGATCATTCATATTAGATCTTTCTTAAATGTCTGTAAAGCTTTTAAAACTTTAATTTTCTTCTAAGTACTCTTTAATTGTATCCTACATATTTTGACTTAACTATATTTTTAAGGTCTCATATACCCATTGAAGAATCTACTGGTTTCCAAGCAGTCCACCTGTCCATGCATCCATAGATTTATGAATCTCCCAAAGTCTGCGTAGGTTTAGAAACTCCCAAGCATCTGACTGGATTCATCTTTGACTAAACAGTTCACAGAGGTGCTCTGGTGTGTTTTACGTTGTACATGTGTCACGAAAACGTTTGTTTTGGTTTATTCAAAATCTCAGCGTAAGAAGTAGTTTACCCCATTAGGATGGCCATTATTTTTAAAACATGGAAAATAAGCGTTGGTGAGGATGTGGTGTCTTGGGAGCCCTTGGGCGCTGCTGGTGGGAAAGTAAAATGGTGCACCGTGTGGAGAGTCGCGTGTCAGCTCCTCACATACCCACCGTGGAATTAACCATGTCTGCAATCTCGCTTCTAGGTGTGTACGCGGCGGGACTGGCGGCAGGGGCTCCGACAGATGCTTGTACACTTGTTGTCTGTTTGGGTTGTTAGAACAAAAATACTGTAAATTGGGTGGCTTCTAAATGACAGAAATTTGTTTCTCATGGGCAGAACAAGGGCAGACTGGGCAGTACAAGATCAAGGTGCTGGCGGATTAGGTGTGTGGGGAAGGCCTGTTTCGTGGTTTACTGGTGGCCGGCTTCTCCCTGCGCCCTCACATGGCAGGAGGGGTGGGGTGTCTCCGAGGTCTCTTACAAGGGCCCTAATCCCATTCTCTGCCCTCATGACCTAATCACCTCTCGAAGGCCCCACTCCAAGTACCGGTCACATTAGGGATTAGGTTTCATCATAAGAATTTAAGTGTGGGGGACACAGATACTCAGTCTGTAACTTCACCAATGTTCACACCGCTTTATGAGGTGCTTTTGATTCTTTTTTTAAAATTTCAACATTTTATTTAAATTCTAGTTAGCTAACATATAATGCAATATGGGTTTTAGGAGTAGAATTCATTGATTCATCACTTACATGTAAAACCCGGTGCTCATTACGTCACATGCCCTCCTTAATGCCCATCACCCAGTTACCCCGTCCTCCACATTCTGCCCTCCAGCAACCCTCAGTTTGTGCTCTGTAGTTCAGAGTCCCCCATGGTTTGCCACCCTCTCTCTTAATTTTTTCTTCCTTCCTTCCCCTATGTCCATCTGTTTTGTTTCTTAAATTCCACAGAGGAGTGAAATCATATGATTTCGTCTTTCTCTGACTTATTTAACTTAGCATAGTACTTTCTAGCTCTATCCACGTCATTGCAAGTGGCAAGAATTCATCCTTTCTGATGGCTGAGTGATATTCCATTGTATGTACCACATCTGCTTTATCCTTCATCAGCCGATGGACATTTGGGCTGCTTCCGTAATTTGGCTATTGTTGATAATATTGCTATAAGCAATGGGGTGCATGTGCTCCTTCGAATTAATATTTTTGTATCCTTTGGATAAATACCTGTGCAGTTGCACAGGTGCAGTTGCTGGGTCATAGGGAAGCTCTATTTTTAACTTTTTGAGGAATCGCCATACTGTTTTCCAGAGTGGCTGCACCAGCTTGCATTCCTGCCAACAGTGTAGGAGGGTTCCCCTTTCTCCGCATCCTTGCCAGCATCTGTCATTTCCTGACTTGTTAATTTTAGCCATTCTGACTGGTGTGGGGTGGTATCTCACTGTGGTTTTGCTTTGTATTTCCCTGATGCCGAGTGATGTGGAGCACTTTTTCATGTGTCTGTTGGCCATCTGGATGTCTTCTTTGCCAAAATGTCTGTTCGTGTCCTCTGCCCATTTCTTGATTGGATTATTTGTTCTTTAGGTGTTGTGTTTGATCCGTTCTTTATAGATTTTGTATATTAGCCCTTTATCTGATATGTCATTTGCAAATATCTTCTTCCATGCCATAGGTTGCTTAGTCTTGTTGACTTTTTCCTTTGCTGTGCAGAAGTTTTTATCTTGATGAAATCCCAATAGTTCATTTTTGCTTTTGTTTCCCTTGCCTCCAGAGACATGCCTAGTGACAAGTTGCTCTGGCCAAGGTCACAGAGGTTGCTGCCTGTGCTCTCTAGGATTTTGATGGATTCCTATCTCACATTTAGGTGTTTTATCCATTTTGAGTTTATTTTTGTGCGTGGTGTAAGAAAGTATCATTCTTCTGCACGCAGCTGGCAATTTTTACACCACCATTTGTTGAAGAGACTGTCCTTTTATCCTCGATATTTTTTCCTGCCTTGTTGAAGATTAGTGGACCATAGAGTTGAGGACCCACTTCTGGGGTCTCTATTCTGTTCCACTGATCTGTCTGCTTTTGTGCCAATACCATACTGTTTTGATGATTACAGCTTTGTAATAGAGCTTGAAGTCCAGAATTGTGATGCCACTAGGCTTTGCTTTCTTTTCTCAAGAATGCTTTGGCTACTTGGGGTCTCTTGTGGTTCCATACAAGTTTTATTTGTTCTAGCTCTATGAAAAATGCTGGTGGTATTTTAATGGGGATTGCATTAAATGTGTAGATTGCTTTGGGTAGTATAGACATATTAAAAATATTTGTTCTTCCAATCCATGAGCATAAAATGTTTTTCCATTTCTTTCTGTCATCTTTGATTTCTTTCATATATGTTCTGTCATTTTCAGAGTACAGGTCTTTTACCCATTTGGTGGTTAGGTTTATTACTAGGTATCTTGTGGTTTTTGTTGCAACTGTAAATGGTATTGACTCTTTAATTTCTCTTTCTGCTGCTTCATTATTGGTGTATAGAAATGCGACAACTTCTGCGTGCTGATTTCTCTTTTATAGTGCCTGTTCTCTTGTGTAGTGGGGTCTTTTTCTGTTTTTTCTACCAGGGTAATGCTGGCCTCAGAGAGTAAGTTTGGAAGTTTTCTCTTTATTCTTTGGAACAGTTTGAGAAGAATAGGTATTAAACCTTCTTCAAATGTTTGGTAGAATTCCTCTGGGAAGCCTGGATTTTTTTTTGTTGGGAGATTTTTGATTACTGCTTCAATTTCCTTGCTGGTTATGTGTCTGTTCAAGTTTTCTGTTTCTTCCTGTTTCAGTTTTGGTAGTTTGTAAGTTTCTGGGAGTTTATCCATTTCTTCCAGGTTGTTCAGTTTGTTGGCATATAGGTTTTCACAATATGCTCTTATACTTTTTTTGTATTTCTTTGGAATTGGTTGTTATTTCTCCCCTCTCATTTGTGATTTTATTTAATTGGACATTTTCTCTTTTGTTTTTGGTAAATCTGGCTAGGGGTTTATCTATTTTATTAGTTATTTCAAAGAAGCAGATCCTGGTTTAATTGATTTTTTTTCTCTTTCTTTCTTTCTTGTTTTAAGTTGCTATATCATTTATTCCTGCTCTAATCTTTTTACTTCTCTTCTCTTGCTGGATTTAGGCTTTATTTGCTCTTCCTTTTCTGGGTTCTTTAGGTGTGAAGTTAGGTTGTATATTTGAGATTTTTCTTGCTTATTAGAGGAAGACCTGCATTATTATATATTTCTCTCTTAGGACTGCCTTTGCTACGTCCCAAAGGTTTTGGACTGTCATGTTTTTATTTTCATTCATTTCCATGTATTTTTTTTATTTCTTCTTTAATTTCCTGGTTAACCCATTCATTCTTTAGTGGGATGTTCTTTAACTTCTGTGTATTTGTGGTCTTTCCCAGTTTTTTCTTGTGGTTGACTTTAAGTTTCATAGTATTGTGGTCTGAAAATATGCATGGTCATGGAAATATGCATGCAATCTTCTTGTATTTCTTGAGGGTTGATTTGTGACCTACTATGTGATCGATTCTGGAGAATGTTCCATGTGCACTCAAGACGAATGTGTATCCTGCTGCTTTAGGATACAGTATTCTGAATATATCTGTTAAGTACATGTGGTTCTCTGTGTCATTCAAAGCCATTGTTTCCTTGTTGATCTGCTTAGATGATTTGTCCATTGATTTAAGTGGACAAAGTCCAAACACTACTTAGTGCCGGCAAGGCTCTATTATTATTGTATTGTTATCAATGAGTTTATGTTTGTTATTAATTGCTATATGTATTTGGGGCTCCTAAGTTGGTATCATTAATATTTACAGTTGTTAGATCTTCTTGATGGATAGACTCTTTAATTATGATATAATGCCCTTCTTCATCTCTTGTTATAGTCTTTGTTTTAGAATCTAGTTTGTCTGATACAAGTATTGCTACTCTGGCTTTCCTCTGATGTCCATTAGCATGATACATGGTTTTCCATCCCCTCACTTTAAATCTGGAGGTGTCTTTGGGTCTAAAATGTGTCTCTTATAGAAAGTACATAGATGAGTCTTGTTTTTCATCCATTCTGATACTCTATTTCTCTTTATTGGAACATTTAGTCCATATACATTCAGAGTGATTATTGGGAGATATGCAGTTAATGACTTGTAGAGTCATTGTTTCTGGAGATTTTCTCTGCTCCTTTCTAGTTTTTGGTCTTTCTTTCCCACTCAAAAAAGTCCCATTTAATATTTCTTGTAGGTCTGGTTTATCGTTCATGAACTCTTTTAGTTTTCATTTATGTGGGAAACTCTTTAATCTCTCCTTCTGTGCTCAATGACAGCCTTGCTGGATAAAGTATTCTTGGCTGCATATTTTTCCCATTCAGCATGTTGAATGTATCATGCTGCTCTCTTCTGGCCTGCCTAGTTTCTGTGGTTAGATCTGCTGCTAACCATATTTGTCTTCCCTTATATGTTAGGGATTTCTTTTCCCTTGCTGTTTTTAGGATTTTTTCCTTATCTCTGTATTTTGCAAATTTTACTGTGATATATCTTAATGTTGGCCTGCTCTTGTTGATTTTGATGGGAGTTCTCTGTGCCTCCTGGATCAGATGTCTTTTTCTTTCCACAGATTAGGGGAGTTTTCAGCTCTAATTTGCTCAGATAAACCTTGTGTCCCCTTTCCCACTCTTCTTCTTAGGGAACTCCTATGATGTGAAATGATATTGTGCTTCATGGAGTTGCTGAGCTCTGTATGTCTACATTCATGATTTAATGTATTTATTTCCCTCTTCTTTTCAGCTTCATTATTTTCCATAATTTTGTCTTTTATGTGACCTATTCTCTCCTCTGCTGTTTCCATCTTTGTGGTCATTTCATCTAGTCAGTTTTGCATCTCAGTTATAGCATTTTTTATTTTGGCCTGACTAGTTTTTAGGTCTTTTATCTCTGTGGTAAGGGATTCCCTGATATACTCTATGCTTTTCTCAAGCCCAGCTAGTATCCTTATGATTTTTGTTTTCAATTCTGGATTAGGCATATTGTTTGTATATATATTGATTAGATTGTGGCCATGTCCTTTTTCTTGTTCTTCTTCTTGGGATGAATTCCTCTGTCTTGGCATTTTTGGCTAGGTCTGTATCTTCTTCTTTGTGTTAGGAAAGCCTGTTATGTTTCCTGCTCCTGAGAGTAATGGCTTTGTAAGAAGAGGTCATGTACTGTCCAGGGCCTGGTGCTCCAGAAGTGTGTCTGGTCTGTGCTGTATGCACTCTGCTGCTGTATTTTGGCTGCTCTTTCCCTCAGGTCAGCTGTCTGCTGAGTTTTTCCTTGCCGGCACTAAGGAGTGTTTGGACTTTGTCCAATGTGTGTCAAGTTTTAACTAGGCATGCTTTGGTCTGCTTGTTAAAAAAGGCCAGATCCTGTTCCCACTAGAGCTGCAGCTTTGCAGAGCTCTGATCAGTGGACTTGGTGCATGTGGGGAATTTGTGCTGGTTTTCTGTGGGAGAGGCCTGTTGCCCTGACTCTTAGGCATCCTTGTCTTAGCATTGAAGCACCTGCAGAGGGCAGGGGTGGGGCTTTGTGTAAGTGACTCCAGCCTCCCCTGGCAGTGGAGGGGTGGGGGATGAGGAGGGGGTCACTCTGTTGCTCACTGAAATCTAGTGGTGCTGTTGGGTGGAGGAAAAAAATGGAATCCACCCTTTCCCTTGGTCCCTGACAGGTGAATTTGCGCCCCACTGTTCAGTAAGCCCACACAGAAGAATGAAGAATCTCCCCTCATGTGCCAGGTGTCCCTCAGATATCTGCCTTCACTGTGTCTGCATCAGAGCTGTCTGCCCACCTAGTGGCACATTGCTTCTATGTTTTACTTCTTGCACCTGGCAGAGTTTCAAAACTCTAAATTTTGGGGACTCAGCACTGCCTGGACCCACGATGATCCTCTGGAGGGGGGTCTTGAGGCACTGGGGCTGGTAGGGGTTTGTCCCAGGAGGGCAGTTGCAGGAATGTACAGGTGCTTGGAGTTTAGAATAAAGCACAGCAAAGAGCTGGCATCCAGGTTAGCTGCCATCAGCAGGTGCCTCTGCCCCTGTGCTAATGAGTGGGGCAGTGCAGTGGCACCCACCATCTCTTTGTCCCCAAATGCACTCCAAGAAGGGGGGCTGTCCCTCCCAGTGCAATGCAGGGGGTCCTCAGACCACACTGCCCACTCCTGGGCCTCTGCCCTCCTCCATAGGAGCACCACTGTGCTCCCAGGCTGTAGGCAGACTTCTAAAACTTCAGTCTTCGAGCTCTGTTGATTATAAAAACTCACAATAAGCAGCCTCTCTTGTTTTCTCAGTAACTGGCTTTGGGGAAGCATTTTTCTTGTTCAATACGTGTGCTGCATGCACACGCTCATGCTCGCTCTCTCTCTCTCTCTCCCCCCATTCTGTGATCAGGGCTCCCTACCCTCTGCAGCACCCGGGACTCTTTTCTCCCCACATCACATCTCTGCACCTCCTACCTTCCAAGATGTGACCTTTCTTCTCCCTCTTGTTGGGCAGTTTGTTCTCTTAGCCCTCAGATCGATTTCCTGGGTGTTGAGAATGATTTGATATTTACCTAGCTGTGTTCGAGTGCCAAGGCAAGCATAAGGTCCCCTTACCCCTATGCCATCTTAACTCCTCCCCATTTCATTTGTATTTAATTCATCATCTGGTTGAGGCACGTTACTGCTGCTGTCCCCATTTAACCATGAAGAAATTCCCTTAGGGGCCCGGGATGTGTCTTGACAGCCTGGCTGAAGAGAAGAGTTCTCAGATGCTTGGTTTGCTGTCAGAGCCAGAACCAGAGTTCAGATCTTGGTTGTATGGAGTGTGTGGGATAGTGTAAAGGGATGCACAGAATGCACATGCCCCATGCACAGACCTGACTACACGTAAGGCCTGTGTTCTTCCCATAGCTTCATTATCATATTCCTGTTAACACCTGTATAGAATTCATCACTGTTCAGAATTGGCATCTTTACCCCAGACGGATGAAGTGACCGTATTTCTTGATCTGTGACCTCATCAGTAGTGAGTTTACCACAGGAGGTCCTCAAGGAGTGTCTGTAGGGAGTGTTCTGAAAACATGATTGTATTAAGTCCTCTAGAAAAGTATAAAAATATTCAAAAGCTTTGTAGATGAAAATTGATGAGTGATGTACTGTCTCCATGTGCCTGAAGGCAGGACCCAAACCCAACACATTCTTTGTCTCAGGTACTAGAGGGAGGCTCCCGTGTTGGTTGAGGAAGACTTCTTCATCTGGCATCTCCAAGACTAGTCAGAAACCTTTATAAGAGAAAACTCCATCATGTGACTGTATTACTAGCAAAAAATAAAATAAACCAACACCAGCAGATTAAAAACAAAAAACCAAAAACCTCAGGTGCTCTGTTCTTTCTTAGTCTCATCCTCAAATTTCTGTTTACACCTCTGCTGAGTTTTTCCAAGTAGCGTATTGTGGGCAGACTAAATGGACCATTTGTCTTAAGACTTGGCATCTTCCTGCAACATGATGGCTTCCTCTTCTTTTTGTAGACTGACTGTTACAGACTCGGATGGAGCCACTAACTCCACAAGTGCAGCCCTCATAGTCAACAGTGCTGTGGACCATCCTCCAGTTGCTAATGCAGGACCAGATCAGACCATAACTTTGCCCCAAAACTTCATCACTTTGAATGGAAACCAGAGCAGTGACGATCACCAGATTGTCCTCTATGAGTGGTCCCTGGGTCCAGGGAGTGAGAGCAAAGAGGTGGCCATGCAGGCAAGTTCTCTATCCTGCCTTCAGACTTTTACTTGTCTATCCATCCACCCACCCATCCACCCACCTACCCATCTAACCAACCACCTACCCATCTACCTACCCACCCATCCATCCATCCACCCACCCACTCATCCATCCATCCATCTATCTACCCACCCACCTACACATCTATCCAACCACTTTCCCACCTACCTACCCATCCATCCATCCATCCATCCACTTATCCACCCACCCACCCATCCATCCATTCATCTACCCACCAACCCACCTACATATGCTATGCATCTATCTGTCTACCCACCCACCTACCCATCTATGAACCCACCCATCCATCCATCCATCCACCCACCCACCAATCTATCCAACCATACATCCATCTATTCACCCACCCACCCACCCATCCATCCATTTATCCATCCATCCATCCATCCACCCACCCACCCACTACCCATCCACCGATCTACCTATCCACCCATCCACCTACCTACTCATCTAACCAACCATCCATCCATCTGTACATCTCTCCATCCATTTAAAACTGTTTACACATCTATCTACCTTCCTGTCTACTTAAATTATTGTTATGTGGTATAGATCCAGAAAATATGTTTTATAAGATTGTTTGATTACAGCTGTTAGAAGAGCACCTAAAAGTCATAGATTCCAAATGAACATCCTTCCCCCTCACCTATTCTCTATTAGCACAGAATAGAAACTAAGTGGATCCTGTGTTGATAGGTTGATCTTGAGGCTAGTTTGGAGCAAGTCTGACCCAACATTTGCTACAGAAATAATATTATTTTTTTCAGAAATATTATTTTATTATTAGGAGAAAATTTAGAAATAATCCAACATAAACTTTATCATCAGGGAATTTTCCTTATTTTGTTTCTCACATTTTTAGAAACTTCATTTCTAAAATAGATCCAGAAGTTTCTGGATCTAGTGATTTCTTTTTAAGAGCTTTTAGTATCTAAAATTTAATTTGCTCAAATCTTAAAAATATTTGTCTAAAGACATACTACCTATCATAGACACTTTTGCCATGAGTGGTATGTGTGCACATGACTGTGTATAAGCTATTTGCTTCTTCTTTTGGTGATGACCAGACTATTTGGGTTTTTTTGCTAACCACCTTGCTATTTTTAAGTTATATTATTTGACAGTTTTCATTTTATTCTTTTTTTGGTTATTGTGTGTGTGTGTGTGTGTGTGTGTGTATCTAAGCCCTACACCTGGGCTTGAACTCACGACCCAAAGAGCAAGAGTCTCATGCTCTATTGACCGAGCCAGTCAGGCACCCCTTTTGTTTGTATTTTAATTCCAGGTAACATACAGCGTTATGTTAGTTTCAGGTTATTATTTGGAAGTTTAATGGGAAAAAGGTAGACTGTTATATTGCCACCTTGTACTTCTCCAAATTCCATCTCATCTGTCCAACATCAGTTTTCTTGTTAAAATTTTAGATGAAGTCAGATATTCCACGAACGCTTACCTACTTTACTTTCTGATGTTTCTGGACAGTATTTTGCAATTATGATGAATTTAAAATGACTGGTTGGGTTTATGGAACTTGAGGGCCATGTTGTAGTGTCCACCTCTGCCTAAGGGTTGTGGTATGTGTTGTTTGCTTCTATTGGGCTACGAATTCTGATTCAGAGGGCTTTGATTACAAAACAGAAGGATGGGGTATTTTGTATTTTCTTGGTTAAAAGAATAGTCCAGGGGCACCTGGCTGGCTCATTTGGAAGAGCGTGTGACTCTTAATCCTCAAGGTTGTCCGTTAGAGCCCCTCATTGGGTGTGGAGATTACTTATGAATAAAATTTTTTAAAAACCAGAGTTTTCTTTCCTTTAGTTCTTGAGAATTGTGTGCCCAAAGTTCACACCCCAGAATTCATCCATGTCTGCCTGACATGTGTCCGAGCTGCTCCACACCTACCCTTCTGCAGCAGACACTCTAAGATTATCCACAGTAGCAAGGTCATTGCCTTGTGACTGATCGAGGATGATGTTAAAAGGAGTGATCTTTTTATCAGCTGGGCAATCACCAAGATGACTCTGTAAACTGGAGTCTTGGTCTAAACATCATGCAGGGCGTCCTGCTGAGACCTGGGGGAAGTTCACTGCTATTACCTGGAGGGTATGGTGGCTTTGAGGGTGTTTGGGGATGTGTGTGAGTCTGCCCGTTTCCCATTTGCCACAACATTCCCTGTACTGTGTGCATAAGCATTTATGTAACCATATTAATTGTGAAGTAAGTACTAGGAAATTATAATTTCGTGGAGTTTTTCATAGCAAAATACTTTGCTTTATTTCAAAGTAAGGAAAATCACCTTCTCTAAGTTCTTAAAAGCGTGTATTTCAAGATTCACAAGTTCCCCTTGTGATAACACAATTGATTTTCTGTCAGTTTTCTTTTTCAATTTTCCATTAAAACCTTTAGCAAATATATACAGATACATTTATCTTTAGACAATCTTGGGATTTCTAAAAGTAAATAAATAATAATAGGATTTACAATTAAAAATCCTTTCCATGATGCCATGAATCTCAAACATAAGCAGTAATTGGAAATGTTACCAACAGCAACACAATAGCAACAAAGGGAAAGGTTATTAACCTGCAGACAAGTGTAGCTATTATATACTCAATTGAAAAAAAAAATCTTATTGAAAAATTTTATTGTCTTAAGAGTTTGAAAAAAATATTTTTATTTATAATAGTAATTCATGAATTGCTTCTTATAGTTAAAAAAATTAACTTCTGGGCACCTGGGTGGCTCAGTGGGTTAAAGCCTCTGCGTACCGCCCAGATCATGATTCCAGGGTTCTGGGATTGAGCCCCGCATAGGGCTCTCTGCTCAGCAAGAAGCCTGCTTCCTCCTCTCTCTCTGCCTGCCTCTCTGCCTACTTGTGATCTCTGTCTGTCAAATAAATAAATATAATCTTTAAAAAAAAGTTAACTCCTGATAAAGTACAAATACACCTTGATCGTAGTCTCCTTATGGAGGTGATTACTTTTATCAGTTTAATGTTTATCCTTACAGAATCTTTTCTATGTGTTCTGTGTATATGCATATGTATGCATAGAAATATCTGTCACCCTATATTCATTGTTCTGCAACTTTCTCTTTTTGCTTGATATGTCTTTGACATCTTTGCATTTCATTATTTATAAGCTATAGACATTTTTTTTTTCTTTAAGTAGGCTCCACACCTAGCATGGAGTCCCACTCCATTTCAGTATGTATAAATTTTAAACTTTCCCCAAACTAGCATTGTAGTTTATTATGGTGAGTCTGGCCATGCCCTGTTGATGAACATTTATTATGTATGTATGTATGTACATATGCATACGTGCATTTATTTAAAGAGAGAGAGAGAGAAATTCAAGCAGATTCCCTGAAGAGTGTGGAGCCCAAAACAGGGCTCGATCTCATGACCCTGAGCTCCTGACCTGAGTCGAAATCAAGAATTAGACACTTAACTGAGCCACCCAGGTGCCCCCCTGTTACTGAACAGTTAGACTGTTTCCACTGTCAAGGCTTCTGCCGGCATCTGGGTGTGAGGCCCCTGTGTGCACGGGCATTCTCTAGGATAGGTGGTTAGAAGTAGAATCCGTGGGGAGAGTGTGCTCATTTACCATGGCACTGGATGTTGCCACATGAGCCTCCAAAAGTCCAGATCAATTCATATTGCTTCAGCAGCATAGGAGGATACACACCGACCTTTAGTTTGCATTTTCCTGGGGCACACACATTTCTTTTTCAGGCAGGATCTCCATCTTTAGCAAAAGCATTTGTTTTTCATTACATTATACTACTTACTTTTTAAAACTATTTTTTCTTTTTCATCTCTATTTGCTATTACTTAGGGCGTCAAGACACCATACCTTCACTTGTCTGCCCTGCAGGAAGGAGACTATACATTCCAGCTGACGGTGACGGATTCTGCAAAGCAGCAGTCCATGGCTGTGGTCGCTGTGACCGTCCAGCCCGGTGGGTGAGCTGGAAGAGGGCGGTGGCCCCAGAGATTAAGGCAGAAATGACATCTGGGTTTCTGGGCTTCAGACAAGGCAAATTCTCTAAATCTCTTTAACTATCAAAAAATCAGGGCTGGAGGAGCTGGATCTTAATACAAAGCCAGGTTTCTATTGTGGTTCGGAATCTTGTGTTAACTGTGTCTTGAAACCATGGCATGGAGACCCAGACAGACATCCTCAGGGACCCTCGAGGACTCCACTTGCCAGGTAGACAGTCCCCCACATGTCCCACTCTGCTGCAGACCTCCAGGGCCTTCTTGAAGAGTCTGGTCATGATGTGTGGCCTGGTAGCTCTGTGGTTTGTAGCCAGATGGACTTGACTCCAGGCCAGCTCCCAGTTCGTTAATGGTTTCATGAAAACCCAGGGCTCTGCCTTCCTGCAGATTTAAATATCCTTAAGGGTAGTTAGGTTTTTGCTTGACAGTGCTCTTTGCTTTAGAACTTTTCTAGAATATGCTGCTAATGCTGGTCACTGTCCAATTTACTGGCAACTGAAAATATATTCAACTTATAGGCAATACGTTTATTTATTTTATTTATTCAGCTAATATGTAGTAAGGGCTAGTGGTTAGACCCAGGGATGTGGAATTAAACAAGAAGGACTTGGTCCCGTCCTCCCAGGGCTCATGGAGAAGTCCACTGAAAAACCACAAGATTGGGGCACCTGGGTGGCTCAATGGGTTAAAGCCTCTGCCTTTGGCTCAGGTCATGATCCCAGGGTCTTGGGATTGTGCCCCGCATCCTGCTCTCTGTTCAGCAGGGAGCCTGCTTCCCTTCCTCTCTCTGCCTGCTTCTCTGCCTAATTGTGATCTCTCTGTCTATCAAATAAATAAATAAAATCTTTAAAAAGCCAAAAACCAAACCACAAGATCCGTGCATTTCTAGGGGATGAACACAGAACTGCTGCAGCCCGCAAAGGACACACCTACCTGGGCTTAAGGCATCTGCAGAGTCTTACCTGAGCTCAGGTCTGCAGCTGGCCAGGTGAATCTGGGGAGAGAAGGGCAAGGGGAAGAGGCAAAATAAACAACGTATAAAACCGTGGAATGAAAGGGAGTTCGGTAGTTGAAGGAATGAGGAAGAGTGTGGTGGGAAAGAGAAAGCAGTGAGGTCGAGGGAGTGTGAGGCACAGGGATCAGAAGGCCGTGAGATGCTGTGGAGAGAGGCAGGGGCTCACCTCAAGGGCTTTGTGGGGGTGGTCGCGTGAGTGTTGTATCCGAAGGACAAGAGAAATGGGACCACTGAGCTCTGCTGAACAGTGAGGCTCGGACGTGGTCCAGATACTGAGTATTAGCTGCTTCAGTGTTGGACTCTGTGACTTTCTTTTTGACAGAAAATTTGACCATTTCAGTTCCAGTATCAATATCAGCAATACTTTGTATCTTTTACTTTTTTTTAATCTTTCTATTAAGATTTTATTTTTTATTTTTTTTAGAGATTTTATTTATTTACTTGACAGAGAGAGAAATCACAAGTAGGCAGAGAGGCAAGCGGAGGTGGGGGAGCAGTTTCCCTGCTGAGCAGAGAGCCCGATGCGGGGCTTGATCCCAGGACCCTGAGATCATGACCCGAGCTGAAGGCAGTGGCCCAACCTACGGAGCCACCCAGGCGCCCCTAAGATTTTATTTTTGAGTAATCTTTATACCAAACGTGGGACTTGAACTTCAACCCTGAGATCAAGAGTCATGTGCTCTACCGACTGAGCCAGCTGGGCGTCCCTTCTGTCATTTACTATTGTTCAACATTTAACTGAAATGGCTTGAGCATTTATTATTTACCAGGCCCTGTGTTAGGCACTGGGGCTACAAAGAAAAGGGAGTAAGTTCTGCTTGAAAAAGCAACTGTCGACTCACTTCCTTCCAATTCCTGCCTGCCTCCCCCCACTCTGTCCCCAGTCCTCCTTCTCTGCATCTGTCCATACTGTTCCTTTTCCTTCTCTCTTGACTCTGTGATTTTTGAGTCTTTTCTTTCTTTCTTTCTTTGTTGGAGAGAGAGAGAACGTGCACATGCACACAGATGCATGAGGATGGGGGAGCTGAGCTCAAGCAGACTCCCCACTCAGTGTGGAATCTGATGTGATGGGGGTTCAATCTCACAACGCCGAGATCATGCCCTGAGCCAAAATCAGAGTCGAACACTTAACTGACTGAACCACCCAGGCACCCCTTGAGGTCTTTTAAGAAAACCAAACATGTATGTATTAGGGAACAAGATTTCCTGCTGTCTGGACCCTGCATCTCACCCCAAGACACTGAAGTCCTCAGTTAGCCAAGAGCCTGCAGTGTTTCTCCCCAGAATGCTGCACACTCTAGTAGCCCCCTAATCCAAGTAGGAATAATTTGCTTCAATCAAGAAATCAGGGGATCACAGGCTTCATGCAAAGAGATAATAGTGTTTCACATCATTTCTGTAATTCTAGAAAGCAACAGACCTCCGGTGGCTGTGCCTGGCCCCGACAAGGAGCTGATATTCTCGGTGGAGAGCACCACGCTGGATGGTAGCAGGAGTACAGATGACCAGGGCATCGCCCTCTCCCACTGGGAGCACGTCAGGTAGGCTGTCTTACCACTGAGCCGTCGGGGTCACGCCCCTGGCCCAGGGCTAACATTGCCTGCTCTCTGGAGGGTCCAGATGAAACACTCACCTCGAGCACCCTAGGGAGTGAGGAGCACTGTTGCTGATTGTTGCTGAAGAGTAGATGGAGTGTGGACGGACAGGGTAGATGTTCACTGGCAGTAGGGGGAGGTGGTGCCACGCCAGGCGGATGGGGCCATTTGGGTGTGGGTGCCTTCGTGACACACAAGGGGCTGGGAGACACGTGTGAGGCCCTCATGGGGCCTCCTGTCTGCCCGCACTCAGACCATCTGCTCTGCTTGTCAGAGCCTGGTGAGGTCACTAGCCTAGGTTTGCCTGGACAGTAAGGGGGGAGCCGCGTCTTTCTGACGACAGGGCCCACGACCTTAATGACCACACTGTAATTCCCGGGAGGAGACCCCTGGTCTGGCCTCTTCCCTCCTCTCCCATACTCTCTGTCAAGATAGATGAGGGTTTAACCTAATTTCATTCAGAGGAAATGGGAGTAGTTTCTAAGACTTCGTTTGCCAAAGAGATCATTTCACTGAGAGCTCAATTTAAAAATAAAAACAAAACGGTGGGGCGCCTGGGTGGCTCAGTCAGTTAAACGTCCGACTCTTGGTTTCAGCTCAGGCCACGATCTCAGGGAGCTGAGATCGAGCCCCACATCGAGCTCCTCATTCAGTGTGGAGTCTGCTTGAGGTTTTCCCTCTCCCTCTGACCATCCCCCTGCCTGTGCACTTTCTCTTTCTCTAAAATAAATAGATAAATACATTCTTAAAAAAAAAAACAAGACAAAAAACCCCCAAATCCTCTTCCTAGGAATCCTGCAGGCTCAGTCTGAAGTAGGCATTACTTATGACCTGTAACCTGAACTAGAGCATATAAGTGGATAAAAAGTCATCTTAGAACTCCCTGGAGGCCATGTTTTAGCTGTAAAATGGGGGCTTTTATAAGGACATGGATACCGTTCCTGCCGTAGTCAGAGCACCGTGCCCGCTCCGTCTGTTGTTTGCCTCCCTGTTCCACAGCGGCCACGGCGCCGGGCAGGTGGACGGTCGCGATGGGGTCATAGCCGCCGCGCAGGCGCTCCGGGCGGGTGCCCACCGCTCCCGTGTGACCGTGACGGACCCCCAGGGGCTGAGCGGCACGAGCACCTTCACCGTGGCCGTGAGGAAGGGTGAGTCCTGGTGCCGCGGCAGGCGGGCGCCTTCTGCTTTCCCGTCTCACAGGACCCTCAGGCACGGCCGCACAGGAGCTGCTGCTGGTCGGTTCGCGGCACACGGCGAGCTGAGGTCGGCCGAGAAGACGCCGTTCTTCCTCTGCGCACACTCGCGGTGTCCAGCCTCCGTCTGCGGAGAAACAGCATTTCCTTTGTGTGTCGAGTGAGCCTTCTGTGGCCTCACGCTCCTTCTGTGACCGCTGGCCTCGAGACGTGACGGCCCCATGCTCTCTCCTCCCTGGGAGTCGAAGAGCAGAGATGTTTTCGAGTTCCATATTGTTTCTTTTTTTTTTATTTTTTATTTTTTTTTTAAAGATTTTATTTATTTATTTGACAGAGATCACAAGTAGGCAGAGAGGCAGGCAGAGAGAGAAAGAGGAGGAAGCAGACTCCCCGCCAAGCAGAGAGCCCGATGCGGGACTCGATCCTAGGACCCCGAGATCATGACCTGAGCCGAAGGCAGCAGCTTAACCCACTGAGCCACCCAGGCGCCCCTCCATATTGTTTCTTAACTTTTGTCTAGTCTTGTGCCACTCTGCTTGAGGACCTTTGTTCCAGACATTTCCATGTCCTCTGTGCACTGTGCAAGGCTCACGGCAGCTCGCAAATGCTGGGTGCTGGAAGGAAGGGACGCATGTGCGGATGAACGCAGGGTCATGACGTGTGGAAGCACAGAGCTGTCCAAGGGTGCGCTGGACAGAGAAAGTCAAGGACGGCAGAGCAGCCCCATGCAGGGGTGCTGGGGAGGGCCTGAGCTTCTGAAGGGACCAAGGAGGCGGGGGCCTTCATCCGCTGGCCAGGCGGGAGAGACTGGAGCAGTTTTATTAGCAAAGGACATAGATGGGGATGTTTTCAGATGTTTTATGGTGGACATTTTCAATCGTATGTAAAAGCAGAGAAATGAGGCTCAGTGGACCATTATGTCCCCGTCACCCAGCTTCAACAGCTGTGACCAGTTTGCCAGTCTTGTTTCATCTAGCCGTTCATATTTTCTTTTAGTTTGGTTGGAGTATTTTAAAGCAAACCCTGGCACCATGTCATTTTACCTGAGAGGGTTAGAATTTTACAAAAGGTTCGATGGGAAGGGAGGTCAGCAGCAGGGAGGGCAGAGGGGAAGGGATTGACCAGAAAGACATCTTAGAGCTGAAGTCCCAGGACTTGAGGCCTCAGTGGTTCTGGGGGAGAGAAAGACGGTGAGTGTCTCAGTGACTCAGGGCCAGTGACTTCAGCGCACGGGTGGACGGGGGCGCCGTGCTCTGGCCTCCGTCCAGAGAACATCAGCTGCTGGTTTGCAGGGGGCTTGAGTTTAGCTGTAGTGAATTTGCGGCGATGGACAGCCCGGAGAGTGCCTGGGGAGCCTCCTGACAGTGTTCAAGATCGGGGGGACATAAGCAGGGAAGGGAGTGGCTGCTTTCGTCCAGCCTGGAAGCGAGAGAAGGCCTTGTAATCATTTCTCACAGAAGGAGTTTCGGGCTTGTGCAGTCTGCTGCAGTCTGTTTCTGTGGTTTCCAGCCTCCCCGTGGTCCACAGCAGAACTAAGCGTCCTTAACACCAGGTTCTCCCCACAAGTCGTCCCAGAAGGGGCGTGTGGTAAACAGTGTGGAAACTCTGCTAATGATACCAGGTACCTCTGCTCTAACCTCTGGGCTGTTTTCTCTGGAGGAAAGTGACCGGTGATTGGCGGGGTGCTCCTTGCTCCCTTGGATCAGCGTCTGGATATCCTCACCCCATGACTTTTGCTTGACTTGCAAGGGGTCACGTAGGGTCCCAGAGGGCACCTGAACAGGCAGGATTTCCCTCACAGCAGTTTCCCTTGTCCTCACAGTGGAGCTGTGCCTTATTCTGGCCTCCCCTGCACCCCATTCTCTCTGAGGCCCCCCTCTCCTGAGGTGATTATATCAGAAATGGCTCTTACCTTGTTCGTGCTTGTTTAACACCCCATCGGAGGAGTGAAGCCCTGATTATTTTTGACTCAAGTTTTAATGACTTAAGAGGTAGCACTTGTAGAAATAAGTATTTCTGGGGCCAGATAGTGTGGACCAGGACATAATGATTCAGAATATATCTTAAACTAAAATATTTTCACTTTCTGGACCCTGATAAGGAAGGTCATTGTCTCTTTTTCAAAAAGAGGAAAACTGTCGTGGTATTAGAAACCTCCCCAGGGTACAGGCTGCGAAATTACAACCACCCAGAAACCCAGCTTTAAGACAGTCTCGACATGACGGGTGGGAAGCAGTGCCTCTCGGACACTGCGGATCTACACCCGTGCAAGGGGGCGCCGTCGCGGGTGGTCTCTGGCCCACTTCTGCCACCTGCATGTCACGTCCGTCTCTTTGCTTTCGTTTTTGCTGTCTTTGACGCAGCAAGCAACAGCCCTCCCAGAGCTCACGCTGGTGGCCACCGTGTGCGTGTGCTGCCCAGTAACGACATTACCTTGGATGGTTCGAGGTCTACCGACGACCAGGGAGTTGTGTCCTACCTGTGGGTCCGGGACGGCCAGAGCCCAGCCGCTGGGGTGAGTGCTTGACCAGAGTCGTCCCCCTCCCATCATGCGGAATCAGTCTGCTCAGGCTGCTATGAGGAAAGACCACGGACTGGGCGGCTTCCACGACAGACAGACATGTCTCCCAGTCCTGGAGGCCGTGAGGGCCCAAGGTTAAGGCTCAGGACGATTTGGCTGCTGGTCAGAGTTCTCACAGGTGACTTCCTTCTCGCTGTGTCCCCACATGGCAGAGAGGGAGAGCCCTCTGGGGTGTCTCCTTCAAGGACTTTAATCCCGTGGAATCAGGACCCCACCCTGTGACCTCGTGGAACCCTAACTACCTCCTCATGGGCCCTGTTTCGAACACAGTCAGCCACGCCAGCGGCTGGGGCTTCAGCAGATGAGTGTGAAGCCCTGGGCACAGCTCAGTGCTCGGCAGCGTTTCTGTTGGGGCCTCATCTCCCTTTCCGTGCTCCCCACGAATGTGTTTATGCTTCTTGGTTTCCTCGGAGGCCTGGAGGCAGCAAGCTGCTCTTAGATTCAAACAAAGGCTGAAGCCCTCTCTGATGTTTTCCCACCGGACTTTGGGTCGCGTAGGAAACCGTAGCCCAGGGGACTTGGACGTGGAGTGTCCACTGGGACTCATTCTGCTCCTCCGCTTCCCCACTGTTCCTGTTCGGGTCCGAGTAGGTTCTCTCCTTTTCTCCTCATCGTGCCAGATAGATCAGTTGGCCAAGGATTGCCATTCCCATTTCACAAGTACAGGAGGCGTGATGCAGAGATGAAAAATGTCTTGGACAAGGTCAACCTAGTCATGCTTAATCAGACCAGACAGACCCAAGTTTTCGCTCCTGGCAGACATTTCTCCCCATTAGATCTCTCCACTCCTTAGGCTATAAATGTAGGCGCATTTTCATCCATGCTGTTGCTAAGGACTTCAGAGTTGCAGATGTACTCTTGCGCATGCACCAAAGAAGTGGTCGTGGGGGCTGGGGTAACGGTGCCTGCAAGCCTCAGTCAGCCAGGCGTCTCACCCTTGATTTTGGCTCAGGTCATGATCTCAGGGTTGTGAGATCGAGCCCTTTGTCGGGCTCCACACTCAGCAGAGTCTGCTTCTCTGCCTCTCGGTCTGCCCTTCCCCCTGCTCTCGCATGCATGCCCTCACCGTCTCTCTCGAATAAGTAAATCTTTAAAAAAATAAGGGAAATTGTCACAAGGAGGGAACTGAACATGCTTTACGCTTTCCAAAGCACCTCTGGAATGAGTGCTCTTCAGCTAGGGGGGGGATTAGCTTCTCAGGGTGAAGGTTCTCCGTTCAGAGCACGCATTATCTTTGCGTAGGGTCCCCTTCTCTTAGCAAGTGCAGCCCAGGGGCATCCAGGGCTCTTCTCTAATTCTTCGAAGCTGGGAGCCCCCAGGAGCAGAAATACTCTCCTTGGGCTCTTGGGTCATTTGAGAAGGTAAATGGGATACATTAGGAGGGAACCCAAGGTGAGACTATTATAAAACTGTGTTAGGGATGCTTGACCCTCGTGTCAACGGTTTTTCCCTCTGTTGAAGGAACTGAACGATCTGGTAATGGCCGGACGACCCTCCGTAAGCGCAGCGCGGACGTCCCGGCTGAGGAATCTGAGCACCCTGGTGCTTTCTGTGGGAGAGTCGCTGAGGAGCCCCTCTCTTCAGCTGACCCGCCAGCCATCTCCCTCTTCAGCCTGCCCCTTACAGTCATGCACACATGGAAGAGATGGGCCCCCAGGTCTGGGATCAGCAGTGGGCCCGAAGTTGGGAGCGTCGGCTGGCGACTGACATTATTTTGCAGGATGTCATTGGTGGCTCCGACCGCAGCGCGGCCCTACAGCTCACCAGTCTGATGGAGGGCGTCTACACGTTCCGCTTGCAAGTCGTTGACGGTCAAGGGGCCTTGGACACGGACACAGCCACCGTGGAAGTGCGGCCAGGTGTGCCTGGGCTGATGTGCTGGTCTGTAATCTGGGCGGCCTGCTTTCGGGCTCTTTGCAGTGGACAGGGGCCCCCCTGGGTGGGGTGGCCCCCGGGGCTGGCTTTGGCTCCTGGCCAGAGCCACGGCACGGTTTTCCCTCCTGTTCGCTGTTTACTCCCAAAAGACTCAGCCTCCAAACCACAATGGTGAGCTGGGATCTCGTGTCACTTCTGTGTTCCTGTTAGAACACGAGGTGGCCACAGGAGCTTCAGTGTGGGAGCACAGAGGGGGGCACCTCCAGCGAGGGACCCCCATATTTCCCATGTCACTTGGCTAGAGCAGCAGCTGCCGCCGCAGAGCCCAAGGGAAAAGTGTGCAGTGCCCAAATCTCAAGGTAGCCCACAGGCTGTTTAGGTGCCCCTGATTATCTTCCGGGAAGAAATGAATAGACACAGACTTGGGTAAAACAAGGAGAAAGCACTCTCAGACAGCAGCCGCTGTACTGTTTGGTAAACTGAGTCCAACCTTAGTCCTAAGAAGTTACCGGGGATCATTTTAAACTCTTTAAACCCTTGTGCAGGCCTCGCTCCTTACGTTGTCCAGCATGATTTCCAAGCGGAAGCCCCATGTGCTGTCTTTTCCCAGACCCCAGGAAGAGTGTGCTGGTGGAGCTGATCCTGCAGGTGGGCGTGGGCCGGCTGACCGAGCAGCAGCAGGACACCCTCGTGAGGCGGCTGGCGGCCCTGCTGAACGTGCTGGACTCAGATGTTAAGGTTCAGAAGATCCAGGCCCACTCAGACCTCAGGTGTGCGCCGTACGCCTGTCTGGCAGGATCCTGTTTGTTTCCTTTGCTTGTTGTTTTGCACACACTTGTATCTCATCCATACATTCTTCTGCTCAAAGGGCAGCAGGAAGGGTAGTGTCATTCCAGGTCCCTCCTACAAGTCTCAGTAAATGTTGACTGAGCCTGTACCAGATGAAGAAGTGAGCAAACATCAGCCGGAACTGGTCCTTTAACTCTGCTGTCGTTGGAGGTCATGCAGATGGCTGACACAGAGTGTCTCACTGCCCCACGGTCCAGGACTGAGGCTTCTCTCGGCGTGAGAGGAACACTGCTTACCATTGCTGTCTTCTGAGAGTCTAGGAGGCTAAATCTCCAGCCTTATTTCTTTTAAGATTTATCTATTTAATTATGCTTTTATTTTTGAATGCTTATCCAGCCTATGAGTAGTAGGAGAAGGTGGGAGAAGAGAGAGAATATGGGAAAGAAAACCTCCCATTCACAGAAAACCCTTCACTTACTGTCAGCCACTCTGTTTGAGCTGTTTTCTGGACAACTGAAGTTTACTTAGAAAAATACCAAGTTAAAGGAAAATTGTATTTTTTCATAGAACTCTATCAAAACAAATCACACATTTCCCTTACTTACAAAATATCAAACATTGAACGGAACAAGTCTGAAAGTCAACAAAACCAGAGGCTATTTCTTTGAAAAATCAATGGAATTGATAAACCTTTAGCTAGACTGACCAGGAAAATCAATGGAATTGATAAACCTTTAGCTAGACTGACCAAGAAAATAGAGAAGACTCAAATTAGTAAAATCAGGAATGAAAGGGGATAATTCTACCAACCACATAGAAATAAAAAGAATTATTCTATGAGCAATTGCATGTCAGCAAATTAGTTAACCTGGATGAAATGGATGCAGTCCTAGAAAGAAGCAACTAGACCAACTGACTCCAGAAGAAATGAAAAATCTTAACGGACCTGTAGCGAGTGAAGAGATTAAATTAGGAATCAGTAACTTCCTCCTACCAAGCCCAGGACCAGATGGCTTCACTGGTGAATTCTACCAAACATTTAAAGATTTACCACCACTTACACAAGTTCTTCGAAAACATAGAAGAGGAGGGAATACTTTCTAACTCATTCTAGAAGGCCAGTTTTTACTCTGATATGAAAACCAGACAGAAGGGCACCTGGGGGGCTCAGTCAGTGAAATGTCTGCCTTCGGCTTGGGTTGTGACCCCAGGGTACTAGGTCAAGCCCCACGCTGGGCTCCACGTTCTGTGGGGAGTCTGCTTCTCTCTCTGCCTCTGCCCCTCTCCGCTGCTCGTTCTCTCAAGTATATAAAAATCTTTTAAAAAAAAACAACTAAAAATAAAACCAGAGACATTCCCAAGTGGAAAAAAAAAACCACTGACCAATATCCCTTATGAATATAGAAGCAGAAATGCTCAAAAAAATACTTAGAAACTGCGTGCAGCAACGTATTAAAAGAAGTAGACACATGGCCAAGTGGGATTTTTCCCAGGCATGCAGGGGAGGTCAATAAATATAATAAACCCTTTTGTCCTGTAATAAAGGATAAAAGCCATACGATCATCTTAGTAGGCACAGAAAAAAGCATTTGATAAAATCTAGCAGCCTTTCATGCTACAAACACTTGTAGGCTCCTCAAAAGCTGTGTCTCCTCAAAAGCTACATTTACATCCTGACCTCTACTACCTGCGTGAACCTCTGCAGAAACAGGCTTTCTGCAGACGGAGAGAGTTGAGATCAGGTCATACTGCTGTAGGGTGGGTGCTTCACCCAGTGTGACTGTCCTTATAAGAAGAGACTCAGACGCACAGGGAGATGACCACGTGACAACGGAGGCAGCGGTGGGGCGGATGCCTCGGCAAGCACAGATCTGTGCCCACGATCGAGAGCCACGAGAGGGGTGGGGGACAGGTTCTACTCTAGCACCTGCAGAGACGGGATGGCCCTGACAACACCTTGATTTTGAGCTTCAAGGCCCAGAACTACAAATAAGCTTCTGTTGTAACACGCTCTCTAGTTCATGGTACTTTTAATGGCAACCTTGAAAACCAGTACAGATTTGAATAGGAAGGTCTCCAGAGAAGACTTAGGAATGGCTAATCAGCACATGAAAAGGTGCTCTGGATCCTGAGCTATTGGGAAATGCAAAGCGAAACCCCTTTGAGAAGCACCTCACACCCACTGGGATGGCTCTAATCCAGAAGATCAACCAGAACAAACGCTGGTGAGCATGTGGAAAAATCGGAAGCCTCTGCGTTGCTGGTGGGAATGCAGAGCTGGGCAGCCAGTGTAGAAACCAGTGCTGAGCATACTGTGCAGCCCGGCGACTCCACTCCTAGGTCCGTACCCAAGAGGAACGATCAGTGTGTGTCCGCACACAAACTTGCACACCAACATTTACACATTCAGCCAAATCCATACAGCCCAAAAGGGGAGACAGTGTGAACGTCATCAGTGGCTGAACGGGTAAATTCAGTGAGGGATGTTGGTACAATGGACTAGGGTTTGGCATCAAGGGGAAGGAAGTCATGGTGCGCAGAACGACACGGATAAACCGTGAACACCGCATGCTCGCTGGAAGCAGCAGGATGCGGTGCGCCTCGTGTGTGTGTCATTTATAGCAAACACAGCAGAGCGCCTCGTGCGTGTCATGTGTAGCAAGCGCACAGTCAGACTGGGAGAAATGGAGAATGATTTGTTGCCAGAATCCAGAGAGAGGAGGGCATGGAGAGTCACTCCTTCATGGGCACAGGGTTCTGTCCGGAGGGGATGACGATGTTCTGGAGTCACATGGCGGCCATGGTGGCCCAATGCAGTGAATATGCGAATGCCGCTGAGTAGTACCATTAGCAGGGCGAGGGTCAGTGCAAGTCAATCCTGTCTCAGCCCAAGAGAAAAGTTGATGTTGTCCAGAGTGGACGGCTGAGTCTCTTTCCACACACCAGCATATCGCCCTGTTAATCTAGCGATGTGTCTGTCACCCGGTGACTAGACAGCTCTGGGAATGAGGAGTCTGTATTCGTGAATAAACACGGATCAGTTCCATGGCCTACGAGAGATGACCTGTGTCCTTGCCCACCCACCCAGCTGGGGCAGTCAAGACCCTCACTGGTCAGAGGGCCAGGGCAGACCTGTCCTTTTGGCCGCCACCTGACCGCGTGGCTGTCCTCTCCCCTTGTCTTCTGCAGCACCGTCATTGTGTTTTATGTCCAGAGTGGGCCGCCTTTCAAGGTTCTCAAAGCTGCTGACGTGGTCCGAAATTTGCGCAGACGGCTCTCAAAAGAGAAGGCTGATTTCTTGCTTTTTAAAGTTCTGAGGATCGACACAGCAGGTGTGTGTCCTATGGGAATGTCTCCTATGGGAATTCCTATGGGAATTCTTTTAGGGGCCAAGTAATATAAATATTGGCTGTCTATTCAGAACTGGGTGGCGCTGAGCAAAACATCCCATCAAATTCACTGCGTCGAGAATCTTACAGAAACCTAAATGCCCATTGAGGTTGAAGTGGCAGATTTCTCGGGGGAGGGGATCTAAGATCTGTTTGCAGTCTGACAGGACAGAGGTGAGGTCACATAGTCTTTTTGGACTGACTGGGCATGAAGTCCAATATTGATTTAATTAGAAATTAAATATTGAACTTCGTTCCTCCAAGAATATGCCTATGAGATAATTCCTCTGGGAATATTGTAAAAGCATCAGACTTAGCCTTGCCAGGCATGGCTAAGTTTCACTGGCATGGAAAGAGGAGTGAGGTGTGACCATGTTCACATTAGTGTCCAGAAGCATGTTGTACGTCTAGTTCTACGGTGGGCTTCCTCCAACATGTTTGCCAACTGCTCTTTGTTTCTGAGGGAAGCAAGACCAAAGTGGTCATGGGTGGGTTTTTAAAACAATACTCCAGATAATGGTCATTG
This sequence comes from Neogale vison, assembly GCF_020171115.1. Lineage (NCBI taxonomy): Eukaryota > Metazoa > Chordata > Mammalia > Carnivora > Mustelidae > Neogale > Neogale vison. The sequence continues at coordinate 146,127,434 of NC_058091.1, read as the reverse complement.
TCAGAAATTTCATATTTAAGCATTCAGGACAGTGGTAAAGACAGTGTTACAGGCCGGCGAAGCTGTGTTCATACAGTTTTTCTGCTGGACCGTACACTGGTGTGACAGTGGTGTTTCGTAGACTGCTGGACATGCAGGGTGACTTCAAGTGCCTTCCGCTGTGCCTCCGTCTAAGCCCCTTGCTTGCTCACCTGTCCTGGCACCAAAGTGATTCATTGGGTGTAGTCAGAAATGTGGTCTTGGTCCAAGTTCTCAGTCACGACCTTATAAGGAACGTGAATCCCTCATGATGTTGAAGCGGCCGTTCCAGCGGGCGCCGCGGACTGTGAGCATCACGAGAGACATGCGATGTTGGGCAGTACAGTGTAGCTTGTGTCAGACCGTCCAGAACCGACATGCACAAGGTTAACATACACTAACGTAATTTTTAAAATAATCCCTTTTTCCTAACTACAGAAGTAATGCCTTATTTATTATAGGAAATTTGGAATCCAGAAAGGCAAAAAACTTAAACAATTCTCTAGGTTCTTGGGCCTAGAATCCCCCCCCTCCAAACCTAACTCTTGTTAGTATCTGATGCATTTCCTTCCGGTTCGACCATCTCTGGAAACATGTGATACAATCAGGATAATGGATAAATATGTTTAATCTGTTTTTTAACCTCAAATCAAATCTCGATCATTTTTTTCAAATCTTTGACGATTTCTTCCTCAGTAGGGTACTTAGGCTGTAGAGACCTCCATCCTGGGCGTGGTCAGGCTGTCCTCTACTCGGGGACTTAAGGCGGATTATAAATAATGCTCTAAGTGTAGACAAATCTTTGTGTATATCCCCAATTATTTTCTTAGAATGTATAAATTCTTAGCATGTATCTTTCTTAGGCCAGAGACCATCTTTCTTGGTCACACTTGGACCAGTGTGAGGTCCAGGGAAAAATGTATTGGCTACATTTTTAAGGCCTTTGTCACCTGGTGTGGATTGTTTTTTTTCTTTTTCTGCCATTTGTTTCCTGATGGGAGAGACCCCCTGGACCCCCTCTAGGCCATAGAGTCTCTTGACTCGGCAAGATGTGTCTGTTGGGGCCGAGCTAATGCAGAACCACAGCAGGCAGAAGTTAGGCCCCGCTTCTGCCCGCCGCTGCGCTGGCCTCAGCTGCGCCCACCTCTTGCAGGCTGCCTTCTGCGGTGCTCAGGCCACAGCCACTGTGACTCCTTCACGAAGCGCTGCATGTGCTCCCAGCTGTGGATGGAGAACCTGACTCCAGGATGGGGAGAGCAACTGCGGTGAGTCCCGGGCAGGGACAGCTGTGGCTGAGGAGTGTGATGACACGGCCTTTTGCAATACCAGAAAAATCTGCCCCACTCTGCCACTGTAAACCTTCCGCTCTCCTCACCTGAAGCCAAGGAGGAGAGAGTTAAGATCCTCCCCCACACCTACCATGCCTGTGGACCAAGGCTTTTCCGTAAAACTTTTTGATAAGGAAACCCCCCCTGGGCAGAGCACAATTGGCTAACTGCCCCAGCATTGCCGAGAGTGTTGCTTTGTGCCCCTGGGGCCGTTTTCTGGGTCCCCTTGCCTTGGCGTGGGCTCCGTTGGCCTTTTGGTGAAGTGTTTCCTGGTGTGGGCCTGTTGGACGTGGATGAACAGCAGAATCAGGCCCACTCCTCCGGGATGTCTGCCCGGGCTGCACCAACAATGGGAGCCTCCGTCTCCGCTGGCCCCACCGGTGCCCTGATGTGTCCTCTGGGGAGGAATCCATTTTAATGCCAGTCTATTTCCAAGAGTAATTTTGTTGCCTTAGGAATCCGGGTTGGACGTATATGGCTGAGAAATTTGAAAATAGCCAGCCCTTGGATCGTTTTTCCAAGGAGCAGATATTTAATGGAGTTAATCCTTTGTCTTTGGGCCCTTGGCTTCTCTGTCCCGAATTGCTGTTGCAAAGCTTTTTACACTGGATTTGTACGAGAATGTGGGTGGAATACAGATCAGATAGTTTCTGAATTACTGTCTGGCTCTGAAAAGTGTCTTCATGTCCTAGGCAGCCAGACAGATATTTTATTTGCCTGTTTAAAAACTGAGCCAGAGCTATTTTGGTGGGGAGAACTGTGTTTTTTGTGATTATGGAATTAATATTTTGGTGTGTCATACATGGTTGTTCACAGCATACATTTTAATTCATTTGGTTTTGACAATTCTGTCCTTAAGTCAGCATGAGATATACCCCAGGATGTCCCCGACCCAGTTGGACAAAAGTAGGGTACTTTTAAGTTGTTCCTGATTTGTTTATACTGTACCTTGTTTATGCCCTGTAGCCAGACCAATGAGTCCACAGATGGCCTTTGGTCGTAAGAACTCGCTAATATACATCGTGAAACACGGAAATAAAGTTGTTTTGTGAACAGTGAGTAACCGTGTCTGCTCTGGCTTTCTTGTTTTCCAGAGTGGAGTGTGTTCTACGTGGCAGCGTTGGCTCTCACAGTCCTCGGGCTGACGGGGGGCATGCCCTGGCTTTGCCTCTACTGCAGGAGGTACATGACCGCTCCTTTTTTCATGGCCCTGGGATAAAGACACACCAGGAAATGGGACTCGACAGCTGTAGTAGCCTTTGCTTGGGTTTGTTAAGCTACTGAACCATTTGACAATCACTTTTACATGAAGACAAACTAGCCTTTCAGAGTCCTTTATAAGGGGGCCTTGCTGACTCAGTTGGTGGAGCATGGGACTCTGGATCTCAGGGTCATGAGTTCAAGACCCACGTTGGGTGTGGGCCGGATAAATGCAATAATCCAGAGGCCATTTTTCCTTATGCAGCTTTCCTCTTCCCTGCAAGGCTCAGGGATTCTGTATCAAGTCTAGTGTTATTTTCTTTGTCTCACCTTTGTTAACTGAGACACTCCTGGAGTAGCCCATCAGCCCTCAGGAGAGGGAGGAGTTCTAGAAGCGTACAATGCAAATTTAGATTTTGCTTCTAATGTGTGACGCAACAGTGGACTCTATCTCAATCCTATTGAATAAATGCAAAACTTTAATCCAGGCAGTAGGATTACGGAAGAGGAGTTTTGCTTTAGGTGTTTCCTTCTTCCTTTTTTGGGGGTGCTGACCTCCGAGAAGCCTCTGAGCCGTTTCCTGGTCTGAATCTTCAAGAACCCTGTGCCCAGCCCTCTGTGAGGAGATTTGTAGGGACAGTGATTTCTCAAGTCCCGGGAAGACATCCTACACAAAACACCACCATCCTACACAAAACATTAAGTGCTCTCCAAAGAAGATAATGATTTTAAAAAATTGATGCGATCATAATTAATAGTTATATTTTGAAACTGCTCATATTATCGTCTTGGTTTTATTTGTGATTGCTTTCCCTATGGTGATCCCAATAGTGAATCGCAGAAGGCTGGGGAGGGGGAACACAGGCACTCAGAGGCCTAAATCCCAGGAAGCTTTCTAGAGCCATTTGGGACCATGGGCGCCCTGCTGTGCTTTACTTCCAAAGTTCTGCAAAAAACAAAAATAAATGAAAAATTTAAAAAATACACATTCTGCAGTTATGTGGCCATACGTATTAGGCAGATGACCGTGATGATGAAGAAAGTGTTTAACTGTGGCCATTTTAAGTATTAGTAAGTGATATTAAGTATCTGCCATTCTCTCTCAGCTGTGTGCTCTCTACACTATTCAGTCCTCCCAACAGCCATGCAAAAGGGGACTGTTTTTACTCCCATTTTACCGGTGGGAACCTGCAGTCACAGCTGGTGAGCACTCAGTCAAGGCTTAGGGGCCCATGCTCTTAGTCACCTGCCTGTGGAAAACTGTCCTCAGCATAACCTCCCCACGGCTTTGAGGTACATTTTCACATAATCCCCTGAAGCTCAGGATGACACACAAAGGACCAGCCCAGTTGTTCTCATGCGTTGTGGAAAATGAAATCCTGGGTTGTTGCCACTTAATTTGGGGAATCTGCTCTATTTCTGGTTGGTTGATTTGTTACCCCCTGCTTGCTAGTTTCCTGCATCTTTGGATCTTCTAGGCCAGTATAGGTTCAGGGGGCTAGTGTGGGCATCCAGGTTCCTCCGAGTGAAGAATCACTCACGGGAAAGCTCGCTGTGCCAGCCCGAAGATGCTGAGAGGACGGCCCTCGGGGGCCCCGGCCCATCAGCCCTGGGCTTAGCCGGGAGCCCGCAGGGGGGTGGGCGCCGGGGGTGTGGCCGTGCTGCTCCTGTGTGTGTTCAGGACCCGCGCGGTGCCCCAGGTGCCCGGAGCGCAGACCTGGCCGCGTGCGCACCGCGTTCCCACCGGCGCCGAGCCCTGCGTTCTGAAGGCCGAGCGTTTCCTCTACTGTGTTAACTCCTGGCTCCCGGTTCCCTAAGAATCTGAGTCGAGCTTTTTGTTGTTCCTTTCAGATGAAAAAGGACTAAAATAAGAAAGAAAACCAAGTATACCATCCTGGACAGCGTGGACGAGCAGGAGAGAATGGAGCTGAGGCCCAAGCGCGGTAAGACGGCCTGCGGGGTGCTCCCCAGGGCCTTGAGCCGACTGGGGGCGGGCGCCCCTGAGCGCTGCCTTGGTGGGAGGCGCAACGACGGGCCGGAGCCGGCAAGTTAATGGGGAAGGAACAGTGAGTCTGAGCTTCTGGGGAGAAAACCCTACATCTAGCCCATGGACAGGCGATGGGAAGGCGTAGTAGTATCCAAATTCCACGAGATTTTGGTGACGCACTTAGAGGCCTTACCGAGTGAGAGACCGAGAGGCCTCGCGCCCGCTGAGCCCCCATTGAATGCCCGCAGTCAAAGACTGCTTTTCCAGCAGGTTTTTCTCTCGTGGTTGGGGTGTGGGGTGTGTGACAGCGTTCCACACCAGCTCGCCTCTGAACACTGTGCCCTGCGGGTCTGCTCCCCGAGAGATGCGCCCAGATGACAGGCAGGCTCTAGCTTGGAGCCTTGCCCTTAGCGGACTAGCCAGACGCGGGTGAACCCCAGCTTCCACACAGCATGTCGCCACAAAACGCACAGACCCCGATGCTCCAAGCCACCTCCCGGCCACCCCGCGAGCTTTCTGGCTCTCCTTCATTAAGAACCCTTCCTGGCCCTCGGAGGCTGCTTAGCACTCGCTTGTACAGGTCCTTCATAATCTGCATTTGTAACTACATTCTCACAGAGGGACATAATCACTTTCCAAGTTGTGAGATGCAAAACGTTGTCTGCTCGTGGACACCGAGTGAGGCCCAGGGAGGAGCACAGAGCCCCGGCCCGAGAGGGTGATCCCGTAGCAGCCTGGACAGGACTGGCCAAGCACCGAGGTCTGCGTGCCTGACGTCCGGGGAGTGTGGCCGGGGGCTCTGGCAGGGAAATGGACACGAGGACACACCTGATGAGTGCACCTGTGCGTTCGCCTCTCATCACATCATGGGACACCAGCTTTATACAGCGGCTTTAGACCTAAGAGCTCAGAGTGCTTGATTTTTTAAAAAAGATGATTTATTTATTTATTTGAGCCAGAGACCAAGAGAGGAATACAAGCGGGGGGAGTGGGAGAGGGAGAAGCAGGCTTCCCGCTGAGCAGGAGTCCAATGCAGGGCTCGATCCTAGGACCTTGGGATCATGACCCAAGCCAAAGGCAGATGTTTAACCAGCAAGCCACCCAGGTGCCCATTGTTAACACCAGTTTCGAAAGAAAGAGTGGTTTGTGGGTACAAGTCCTTCAGAGTTTCATTCATCACAGCCTTTAGGTCAAAACAAAGTACTGGGGTGCCCAGGTGGCTCAGTCAGTTGGTTAAGTATCCAACAACTCCTTGTTTTGGCTCAGGTCATGATCTCATAGTCATGGGATTGAGCCCCACATCAGGCTCGGCTCAGCTTGGAGTCCGGTTTAGATTTTCTCTCTCCCTCTCCCTCCTGATCGTGCGTGCTCTCTCTCTCTCATAAATAAATAAAATCTAAAAAACAAAACAAAAACACAACAAAGGAAGTACTGACAGCATGCATTAGACCATCTGTGAAGTGGGGGATCTTCTTCCCTATGAAAACACTTTCATGATATGGAAATGCTCAGCCATGGGGATGTTTAGGCATTAGTTCAGCTAAAATGCACATGGGTGTCCTCATTAACCTCTGGAGACCCCTATTACTAAATTAGTACTTGCTCTAATATTAGCTAGTGATCCTTCTTTAGCTATGGTGTCAGTACAACCTGAAAGCCACACACTTGGGTCAACCTCGAGCCCCAAGGCCATCACTGCGATCTGGTTCCACTGTCCTTCACGCATAGCAGGTGGTGAATAAATGTTTTAATATAAAAATAAGTATAAATCTAGCCTTTAATATATAACCATAGAGCAAAGATGCCTCACCTGCCATCAGTGCCGAGTTGCCAAAAACAGAGTTTATATTAGAATTAATTTTATCTATGTTTTGTTACTGTTGTTTGTATTTTTGGATAGAATGCTTTAGTTAATCAGTACCACTGGAAATTTACATTTTTCTTACATGAACTGTGTTTACATAAGACAGTGCAAAACTCCCTTCGTTTAGCAGTAAAATGGCTCTTTTGCAAATCTGCGGGGACTGATTTCTGACATAAGAGCAAAACAGCTTAACTGCCATTTGCAGGAAAGTGATCTCAGACCCACAAAATTAATGAAGTAGAGTCAACTTCCAAAACTTCCACACAGGAAAGCTTTAAGGAAAATAGCTATCTCTAGAATTCTCTGCTGTAAAATAAAGGTTGAATAGCTACCTCAAGTTTAACTATGATTTCAAAAATTTTAGGAAAACCCTGAGTCAAAGAAATTCAAGAAGGAAGTTGATCATTTTCATTTGAGTATTTTTTCCTACCATTGCTAAGTTCCCCAACATCGTTTAGGGTCCAAATGACAGAAATTACCCTCAGTATCTTCTGGGCCTTCCTTTCTTCGGCCAGTTGCCCCATTTGTTCCAACACATTCAGCATTTAAACCTTCAGGGCTTCTCATTGTAAACACAGATATTCCTACTTGAACAGAAATAAATGAACTTTTCACCGGTCAGCATGGAAAACTAACCATCCCCGGCCCTCGGGATCATGACCCAATCCAAGGGCAGATGATTAACAACTGAGCCACCCAGGCGCCCCTCAGCCCACTTTCAGGTTGCATTATGTCACCCCCTTCCTCCTAGAGTAACCTCGTCCTGCTCATGTCCCAACCCCCATTCTTCTTCCTGCCGGGCTCTGAACCTATTGTTGGTGCCTTGTTCCCACTCGACCCACCCTCTCGCCTAGTCTCTTGTCCCCTCTCCCTAACACTCTCATGACCCCTTCAGACCCTCAGGATCTCAGAGCACTAACCAGCTGTTTCAGGCGTACTACATCCTGCTCCAAGCACATTACCCATTTAATCCCAGGGCGGCCAGCACCTCTGAGACATGTACTGTGATGATCCCCAGTTCACAGTGGAGGAAACTGAGGCATAGGAGAGTTAGCCACTGGCCAGGAGTGATGGAGCCAGCGAGGGCCCGGGGCAGGTAGGGCCAGGCCACCTGCTTCTCCCGGTATTTCTGGTGCCCCTCAGCACACTTCACACCCTCCCTGGTTCTCCTCTTCAAATCCCGGCCTGAAGAAATGCCGGCCGATTGGTGTGCACTTATCTGTTCTTGATCCCCATGAAGTTGATTTTTCAACATTTCTTGCCTATTTTGAACCCTCTTCTCATGAGTCTTTGTCTTAAACCCTTAGCTAGATACTATAAATTCTCTGAGAGCAGAGGTCACGTCTTACACCACTTCTGTCTCTTAGTTTGACCACAGGCAATCACATATTCTACCCAAAATATTTTGATGGAACCGAATCGTAAAACCCTAACAGCTCTCACTTAGTGAGCGCCTTCTGAGTGCTAGCTGCTGGGCCTCAGCTTCACTTACACTGTTTCACGGAGTCCACACCCTGAACCCATGGAGTGTGTGCCTGCCGTCTCCCAGTGTTGATGGTGCTGGAGACTGAAAGCCCAGAGAGGTTAGGTACCTTGTCCAGCACCACACAGCTAGCCGGTAAGTGTCAAAGCTTGGGCTCAAGCTCAGGGCTGACTCCAAAGCCCCTGTTGCTGCTCACCAAGGCCTCCAACCCCTGCCATGTTGTGAGTGTTGCTTTGAAGGTGCAGAGAGCACAGCTGGGTGCATGGGACCTACGACCAGAACAGCAGCTGGGAGTGAAAAGGCCGTTTCCCCCATGATGCATCTGTCTGCTTCTCCCCAGGTATTAAACACCGAAGCACGGAGCACAACTCCAGCCTGATGGTGTCCGAGCTGGAGTTTGACAGTGATCAGGACACCATCTTCAGCAGAGAAAGGATGGAGAGAGGGAATCCAAAGGTTTCCGTGATTGGGTCCCTCAGAAATGGCGCTCCCTTCAGCTATTGCTCAAAGGACAGATAAGGAAGCAGCTGTAAACTCAAAGGTTACCCACAGGAATCCCTGAATCCAGGACTGGTGAATGGGAGTTAACACACAGAGCTGACTCCCGTGAGAATTGTGCATTAAGGTCCTGGATGTGTGTCCCTGTGTTTAAAAGATCTGTTTTCTTGGAGCATTTGAGATATGAAACAAAACATTAACGTTGCTCTTTTAGCAGAGATGCTTGCTGATAGGGATACAGTTTGGGTGAGATACGAGGTATGTACTTAAAAGAGTTTGTGCTTTGTAGCTGGCACAGTGTTTATATTACCTTTGTGAAAGTAAGGATGGACACCTGCGTCTATCTGCAGACCTCTAGATAAGTTAAACACATTTAGAGAGGGTTCATTTCTCTTGGGAGCTGTGATCGCCTTCAAGGACGACTTTCCAGACATGGTTTCTGTGGTCGGGCCCCCACAGTCCCAAGGCTGCTGTGTCCGTTAACAATAGCTTATTGGAGGTGTGGGTTGTCTTCTGTGTAGCAAGTTTTCTGTGCTGACCGAGACATCCGAACAGAATAGAAACCCCCAGGACCTTTATTCTTGGCTATGGCCAACCACTGTTTCTGTGTCCTCTGTGGACAGCAGCTCCTGGGAATCCGAGAGCTGAATGAGAATCACAGGACGAGGACCAGAGGCACAGAAAGGGATGTGGGGGCTTAATGACCTGTAGGTTGAAAGTGGAAGGTTGCATGGCAACATTCTTTACCTTTTCTTTTTTCTAGACAAAAAAACTACCCTGAAGCCTCTCCTAGCCCCAGTGTACATTAGACATGATAAAAGTGATTATTAACTGTTGGAGCATTTATTGAGTATGTCCACAGGCCGTTCATTTGGATTGCCATAGATGGGAATAATGACTCAGCAAATTTGTACATAGTCTCAGAATCAGAAATATAGTCTGTCTTAATTAGGATGGTATGTTCATGATCATTGGCCTACAGGTTCTTTCCGTGGTAACAAATTGACATAGACATTCACTTCATATGTTTAAAAAATACATTAAACTTTTTTTTAACCAAATCTTATTTGAAATGTATGGGGGGAAAAACCATCCCCAATCACAGAACGCCACAGAGCAGTGACCTGGGGTGAACCGTAGCCTACGGAGGTGGCTGGCTCATAGTGGTTCTCTACCCAGCCTTAAGGTGGGTTCTCTCCCCAGCCAAGATGGGCGGCCCGGGAGGGGCCCATTGGCATTCTCTGGAGAGATTAGAGGAGAGGTGGGGCCCATCACAGATCTGAACCCGTGTTGTGGCCTCAGGCGGGAACACACCTGAGGAGTATCCTGGTGCACAAGTTTCTGTGAAACTGGGATGGCTTTACCACGATTAAGAGGAAAGGCAAGAGGATTAAACGACCTGCGTTAAACCATCAGGGTGGGAACAAACGAGAAGATAGTTCCTGTGGGTCCCTGAACGAAGTGAAGCTTGCAAATGCTTTGGTTCTCTCTGGTCGTATTTATCCTAGTGAGATCATCTTGTTTGCAGTTTTGTACTTTCTGGTGAACGGCAGAACTAAACAGTGTGTAAAACTGTTTTATTTAAAAAAATAACTCCTTTGCTTAGGTTTCCTCTTTCCGCATTGTTAGTTCAGTCTGCTGACTGGGATGGGTGATGTTTTTTTACACCAGAATTTATCTTCATAAACTTAGTATCTGGAGTGCCTCGTGAGCAGAGTTGGGGTTTTGTGCACCACCAGGACTTTGTGGCCTCAAGGACTGCAGAAGAGGAGGGGGATGGAGTGTAGTGGTGAAGGGGGGGCGAGCGTGTGCTCAGTGTTTATGTGAGGAATTCACGTACTAGAGATGCCCAGCGGGTCCTCACAGTCAGCCTTGGAAAGTAGATGTGATTATTCTCATGTTGCAGGGAATGACCTGGAGTCCCAGAGAGGTTAAGTACCTTGTGCAAGTTCAGGTCTGGGAACCGAATGCAGGTTTTCTAAGCTGTCAAGCCCCTGCTTTTCACCCTCCTCCCTGACTACACAAGGACCTCCCGCCCTCAGCTGGTGGACAGCAAATTCTGGCAGGCCTTTTGGACCATTTGTTCTAGGACCCAGAGGACTTCCTTCAGACAGTGGAGAACACAGGACACAGAGAAGCCTCCCTCGTCCCTCCTGCGGAATCACGCCCTGAGCCGTGGCTCTGGGTTGCCGAGTGCCGCTTCTGCCTCCCCTGGCCTCGCTTCCCGCACAGGCGCACGCGGACCTCAGGGGCACAGGAGCCGTCTGCCCTCCCGTGGTGCATCCCCAGGGCCAGCGGGCGGGGAAGGTTCTCCATCACTTGGAAGGAGAGGGCTGCCCACAAGACCCTAACAGTGCGAGAGGATGTGACCCGGGGGCTAAGAGGCCAGCAGGTTTGTGATGGAAGACCCCGCAAGGCGTGCAGCACAGGAGGCTCGCCAGCCGGAGAACGGGGGTCCCGGACCGTCCAGGCCGCCCTGTGCTGTACGTTATTTCCCGGGTCAGACCAGGTCTTAATGGCAGGAAAGCACATAGGAGACTAAATCAGTTGTATTTCTGTAACGCCACCTCGGAGCTGGCAGGGTACTTCATGCCTCCTGTGGGGGGCTCCCCTCGGTGGGAGTCGGCCAGCTGGCCCACGACCTGTCCTGTGCAGCCCATGCTCCAGTGGCCGTTTTCACGCTTCCGAATGGTTGGAGAAGTTATAAGGCTGTTGGGAGACTTCGGTGTGCGCCAAGAAAGCCATGGCGGAAGGCGCGCCCCTCGCTCCTGCCTCTGCGGACATCAGAGGAGCAGGTCCTGGCCCTTCGCAGAACCATGTGTCCAGGCCCACAGCACTTCCTACCTCCCTCAACGCGCTCAGCTCGCAGTCTGCTTGAGAGTCTCTCTCTGTCCCTCCCCCTTGCATGTCCGCTCCCTCTTTCTCTCTCCTAATAAATACATCTTTGCCAACAAAACAATGCTAGTCATTCCAGCAGGGGCGCCGGCGGGGGCTGGCAGTGTTCTGTTTCTTGCTCTGGGCACTGGTGACGAGGTGTCCTCAGCTTGTGAAGATTCCGTAAGTTGATCACTTACTCACTTACGTACTCTTTCTGGCATGCGTGTTACAGTGAATGAAATTTTAAAAATTTTAAATTTAAATTCAATTTAAATTTAAATGGTTAATTGTTAACTTATACTGCATTATTAGTTGCAGGGGTGGAATGTAACGATTCATCAGTTGCACATAACGCCCAGTGCTCATTACATCCAGTGCCCTCCTTCATGCCCGTCACCCAATAGTAAGAAACCTTGCTGAGTGATTTCACTTCCAAAGCCAACTACATATAAAGGGAGAGCACGGGGGCATTTCCTTGGTGGTGGTGGTGGGACAGTTCTGTATCTTGATTGTGGCGGTGGTGACACAAACCTTCCTACTGATGGGGTTAAGTTGGGTAATGTACACATTCACGAAAGGAGTGTACAGAGCACTGGGAATGCTGGCCTGTATCAGCAGGATGATACTGATGTCAGTTGCCTGGTAGGAGTTATGTACGGTGGTGAGCCCTGGGGGAAGAGGGAAGGAGGGCATAGAGGAATCCACCGCTTCCGCAACCTCCCATGAGCTTGTAAGTATTTCAAGATCAAAAGTTGGAAGATGCTGAGGGGAAACAGCCAGCTTCGTGATCAACAGTGCCATACTAAAAGTTCTTCCATTAAAGTCAGCAACAATGACAACCAGGATTTCTCCAATGGAGGAGTCTCTCTTTTTGCGGTGAGTTTAGGGAATGGCCAAATTTCTTGTATTTGAAGCCTACTTAGCTTTGTCACCTCTGTCCTGAAGGTGACAAGCCCAGAGTTGCAGGCCCAAGGTCTTAGCACAACAGGAAGAAATCAGTCTTGCCTAATCTGACACAATACCTGTGAAAACCATGTCCCCTTCATCACCAGGACAGGGGATTTGTCTATGGCCTGCATTGTGGCAAGTCCTTCCCAGTTAGCTGAAAAAAGGGATGGATGATAAGTAAATCTTCAGACTGCCAACTTCCAAACACATTTCCACTCATTTATACATACCACATGAAAACAGAATATGCTGGTAGCCTTTCAGCGCCCTTAGATGAAGCAGAACCTGCTGTTTTTCAGGAGAGGTTTCCCAGACTTCATCAATGAAAACCAGGCTAATTTGCTTTTTAATTTGTTGCAGGCTAAACTAAGAATGAAAATGTAGCATTTACATTTACTGATAGAGAATGGAAGAAATAGGAGGAAGACGAAAGTAACACTTGTTTTAAAGCAGAGGCCTAGGCCAAGTATGTAAAGAACCCTCGAGTTGAGAGGTAAGTGGATAACCTGGTAATCAAGTAATTTTAAAAATCAACAGCAGGTTCAGCAGAACAGTAGGCATCGTCTACATAGAGCAGGCCTTCCTGGGTTCTTTGATTCCCACATTCAGTGCCCTTCATGCATTTTCTGACCCTGTCCCATTGTTGAGAAGAGGAGTGTGAAATGCAGATTCTGGCGTCTTGAGAGTCTGACCGGCTTCCCTCCTGCATGTGGAAGGAGCCGGTGTACTTCCATTCAGACATTCCTTTCAAGGTTTCTCACCCATATAAATTTGTTGGAGTTTTTGGCTTCTCCTTTCAATTGGTTATAATGCCCTTACCAGCTTCCTCAATAATGAGTTAAATAAAATACTTACCACAGATTCCTTTTTTAAAAAACCAAACCAGGTGAAAAGAAATGCACGAACTCAGTGGAATGGCAGAGGGAAACACATATCCAGTGGCACAGTTCTTTCTTCCAGTGAAAAGCTTAATGATAAAAAATAATGAACACTGAGTGAAAATATAGGATACATTGTTAAAATAACTAACAGTGGTTATATCCAAATAGTAGGATTTCAGGGAATTTCTTCCTCATAATTCTCTTTATCAGAAAAAACTCAAACTTGAGGAAAAGTACATAATGGACAACAGTGGAATGAGTAGAAATTTGAGAAAGCTGGAGAATGCCCCTTTCTCACACTTACAAACCATGTAAATTTTCAGTCTGATTCAGCAAACATTTACTGAGCACAAACCATGGGACAGATCTTTGTGAAGATGCTAGGGTACAGAATTTCACATGCAGGCTCCTGGCCCACAGCATTCACTGACCAGCAGCTCTCTGGGGAGGGAGCACTATTTATACCTGCAGGAGAGGAAGAATAATTTTCCTTCTACCCTTCTGAGTTCTTGGCTAAATAAAAGCTAGAGAAAACAAAACAAAACAGGAGCTTATTACCACGTATGCCTCAGGTGTACAGGAGAGATGCCCAGGAAAGAATGAGGAACTCAGAGAGGCAGCTTGAAACTCTGGCTGATGTAGCGTCCTCAACAGTACATTTGTGGAGAAAAGACAGGACAGAGGAAAGCATTTGTAGGCTTTCAAGGGCTGAGACAAAAGCCAGTTGGTAAAATCTGTCCTGTAGATTCCTTTAGTGTCTCTCCAGGCCCACAGCGTCTAGAGTTGTCACTGGGGATCAACATTTATCCTTCCTACTGCAGGGGTGGGGGCACCTGTGTAAATTAGGTCCTGCTTTTAAGAAAGTAGGAGGAGGGCAGAGAGCTTTTCTGGTATCTGTTTCTTTTAGACATCTTCAGCTCATGGTAATTGCTATACCAAAGCAGCATACTTTGGGATAGCATATTCTGCTGTTCTTCATGCATATGTGAACTGGGCTAATAGTATCCAGTATAAACAGAAATGATGAACTGGAAAGGAGGAAACCACAACCAAAAAACCTTAACACAGAGACAGAAAATTCTGTTAATGCAACATTTATTAATTATACACACACACGCACAACTCTGCTGACGAGACTGATACACATACACAATTCTCAAAAACTGGAAAACAGTTCTAGGCACATTTAAAAAGCAGAATGTTCCCATACTCCCCACTACACTTATTCCCAAGTTTTATCCTACAAAATAAAGCACACACACAAAGTCACAGCATCAATATTATTCAAGTAAAATGCTAACATAGCTGCACATGAATGATTAAAACCCTGGGCTGCAGCCTTTGGAGAAGGCAGGCCCGTGGCACAATCTAAAACTAACAGTTTAACAGTAAAACCAGATTTATTTGCATTGTGCTTCCGATGCTTATTTTCACAGAGTCTCTCCCTAAGAATAGAGAAAAGAGAACAATGCCTGACATAAAATCGTGTTTGAAAGTCACTCAAAGGGGTAAGTGCAGATAAGCTATTTCAACACGAATCCCTGCCTAGCTGGGGAAATTGAATGGAGTAGTTTTCTCGAGGCTAACAGACTCCTGCTTTCCAGGTAATTTCATCTGATCACAGGATCATTGCTGGCAAGTTCTTGGTGAGAACTCGTTGGAGCAATGCCCAGAAAAGTACCTTTTACACAGGTGTTCAATGAAATAAAACAGTGCCTGATAAACGCAGGAAGATCAGATCTCCTTCAGCATCAGTAGCTCTACCACACCGCGGGTTGGCAAACTTTCCGTAAGCGGTGAGTCCATACTGTGGGCTTTGCAGGCCGTACTGTCGGTCTGTGTTGCCAGTACTAACTTTGCCAAGAGACCAGCTGTGGATCCGATGTTGAATGAATGGGCATGGCTGTGTTTCACCACAGCTCTATGGATGGAATCTGAAGTTGGAATTTCCTATAATTTTGTGGTATGAAATACTGTCCTTTTGATTTTGCCCCCAATCATTTGGAAATACAAACCCATTCTTAGCTCTGAGCTACACAGAAGCAGGTGGTGGGCTGGGTCTGGCTTGTGAGCTCTCGTCTGCCAACCGCTGCCCGACTTCACCACACAGGGTCACCTTATTGGAAAATACCCGCCCCCCGAAATGTTCCGTTAGAGACACTTTTCTTTCTTCCCACAACCCAGAACAGTTTTACTCAACAGGAACCTAGTTCCTTCTCAAATCACTTTAAATACATAATTAAAGACATTGCAGTGAGTCTCTGGACCTTGATTTATGGACCCAGGGGGGCCAAATAAGCAAGAAAACTCCAGTCTGCCGCCCAGACAAGGAATCCACTGGCTTACCAAGCTACCCACATACGTGAACGCATTCTCCTAACACCTCCTGGTGTCCGCGTTCCAGACTTCTAATGTTACAGCATCTTTATTGTTCAAACAGATGGATATATCCAAATCGTAAGTAATTAGAAAGTTATAGAAAACCACCTAAAACTATAAAAGAAAGAAACCATCAGTATGCTGCACATGTGATTCTGGACAGGGTGTGGCTGAGATACGTCAGCTGGAGGCGGAGGTCAGCTTGTCTCTCCAGTGGGAATCGGGAGACGGCTGGTGCGAGGCAGGCTAACAGAAGGGAGCGCCAGGACCAGAGGTAAGTTCCTCTGTGCCCACGGGCATTCCAGACAGTGACTTCACCCAGCTCCCCAGGGTACAGGGAACGATGCTAACTACCAGGGGGCAGGGAGGGGATCCCCGTCCCCAGCACCTGCCCTCAGGATCTCCTTTCAATGCCCAGAATATCCATGGAATGACGGTGGATTCCACACATGGGGGGAAAGGAAAGCTCCATCACTGCTTATTCAGCCACAAACAGCCTTGATTCTTTTTCCTCAGTGTCTGAGTACGGACGGGAGATGTGTCCAGAAAAGCCTAGAATTTTCCAAATCAGAGTTCCTCTTTCAGAGTGACAGGAAACACTGGTCATTTTTGTTTTAAATAACGAACTGTAAAAACTCTTACTGGATAAAGGGTACCTGCCATTCAAGGCCTCACACCCCTTCCGCTAGGTAGATGGGCCCTTATGGAAATCTGTTTTCCTCTCAGGTTCGCTGTGGGGAGATGGTTTGTCCTCCTGGAGGTGAGGGAGCAGCACCCCAAGAGGACGGGAAGAGAGGCTGCAGGGGACAACCGCCTCATCTCAGGTAGGAGAGCGGGTGGGCACCGGCCTCCCCCACCTTGGCAAAGCCACAGCTCGATGCCCAAGGAGGGCTGTGCTGCTACTACTACTAACAGACCCTGTGCTTACACTGATTTTGTTTTTGCAAATATTTCGCTTTCTGCCCATCAAGCTAAGTAAGGCATACCCGGAATCTCCAGTCCACAGGAGGAACAGGGGTGCTGAAGGCAGGTCTACGCGAACAAAGCTACCGGGGGGGGGGGCGGTGAGGAGCCACCAGGCCAGGCCTTCTGGTGCTGAAGCGGGGCAGGGCTCTGCTTTAGGCTTAGGCTCGCTTCCTAAAGGAAACAAAATGAGATGGAACGCGGGATGGAAACGAAAACATGATCTTTAAGTAGTATATTTAGGACGCCAAAGCCTTCAACTTAAAAAATGGTCCAGGGGCACCTGGCAGTCTCAGTCGGCGGAGCCCGCGACTCTTCATCTTGGGGTCATGAGTTCCAGCCCCATGCTGGGTGTAGAGACTACTAAGACAAAATCTAAGGGAAAAAAAAAGGTCCAGGAAAAGGGAAAGGTGCTCCTTCACTGCCCACAGAAACACAGGCAGTTCTGGGCTGTTTCAGAGGTCTGAGTACTTCAGCCCGTGAGCCCAGACCTCTGAACGCGCAGCGGGGTCTGCGGTGCTGAGCCACCGGGTGGCTGGGGCTGCTGTGCCCGGCCCGGCCGGCCTGGCCGGCCTGCGTGTCGTGCCTGGGGCTCTTCCCTGCAGACCTCTGGTCGGAGCGCAGGGCCCTCAGGCGCCCAGGCAGTGATGGAGCCTTCGTGACGGACCCCGGGGCTGTGCTGGTTCCTGGCGACACAGCTGCCACAGGCACAGGGCATCCGTGGGTCCTGAGTCAGGTCCGCGGAGGGGTGAGATTCACCTCTGCTTGAGATGATGCGCACTGGATGAGTCTTTAAAAATGCCTAATCCCAGTCACCTACAAGTTAACTTAAAATAATGGATGGCATGTCCCCATATATGTAGGCTAGTTTCCTTTTTTATTTCTGAAAGAACTAGCGAACCCTACAAGCCCCCGAAACACACGTATTTGAGTTCCAGATACTCATCAATGCCGTACTTGGAGCCCTCTCGCCCGAGGCCCGACTGCTTCACGCCCCCGAAGGGGCACTCCACAGACGAGATCAGTCCTTCGTTGACGCCAACCATGCCGACTTCCAGCTGCTCTGCTACTCTCCAGATCTGGGCCGGGTCTTGAGAGTAGAAATAACCTGTCATGGGGATGGGGACACACATAGGACAGCCATTAAAGACATCCCATGTAACGCCAAGGAAGCCACGGGCGACGGGGTATCTCCTCGGGCCTGGAATCCCACTGCTCCCACAGGGCCCTAAGCTGGTCCTGTTCGTGTCTTCATCTCAGACCCGGGGGACATCTCGTTCTGCTCCCGTCCCCCTCATGAGGGATCGCTCCACCCCCCAGCAGGACGCAGCCGTAGCCTCCCCAGGTCCTGCGGTCGGGGCCCAGTCTCTCGCGCACACTCTGCCGCCCAGTGAGACGGTCCTCGTGCTGTGTTTGCCCTACCCTTCCAGTGACTCCCTGCTGTTTACAGAATAAGGTTCAAGTCTTCTGGGGACCTGAACCCTCCCCAGTGTGGACTCGGGCAACGAGCGTTCCCTTCCATCACGCTATTCGCCAGCCATCTTCTCTGAACTCCGGGACCAAACTGTCCTTGTCCTTTCCTTGTTCCTTCTTAACTGCCAAGGTCCTCTCCTCCCAGAACCTCTCTGCTCCCAGCTCTGCATACTCAGAACGCTGCCCATCACTGAGGACCTAGTGCGGCGCCCCTCGTCCCATCATGAAGGGAGGGAGCCCGGAGCGCAGTGTCCCAGAGGCTCTGCCGCACCCCTCTCACCCGGGCCCTGGGACAACTCTGTAGGTGCTGTGGGGGACCCCCCTGGGGTGTCTTGCTCTGTACTCCCCTCACTGTGGATACTGAACGTCGACGTCCAGCCGGTGCGCGTCTAGTGATGTCAGGGTGACGGGGTAGTGCTGCGGCCGCCCTGACCATCTCCAAACGAAGAGGACAGCGGCCACTGAGACTGTCTGCACACATGCCCCTTGCCTCTCCCACCATCCCCAGTGCTCTGCCACTGCCCTCAGTCTGGGCCAGGCTGCCTGGAGCCAGGTGGAATGGAAAAAAAAAAGATTTGGAATTTGCAGGCATCAAGCCTTGGAGGACATGGGACCTGTGGGGTGTGGGCGGCCCCATGAGCTGCTCTCCTCTTCTCCTGAACTCCCTCCGCTCTCCCAGGGAGCTCCCAAACACAGAAGGACCAGGTGGCAGACCGTGAACTTGCACAAACCCCCTTGTGCCCTGGAAAGTAATAGAACACACCCAACAAGGGCGTCTCCTCAAAACCCAGAGTGATGTTTCAAAGGCACACCCGGCACCAGCTGGAGAAACGGGAGCCTCGCACAGCACGGGGAGGACCACCTACCTGCCAGCCCCACGTCGGTCGCGTTAGCGATCGCCAATGCCTCCTCCTCCGTGTCGAACCTGCCAGAGGGAAACACATGGTCAGCAGAATCTGTCGGCCAGAGTAAGGAAAAGAAGCCGTCTCTTCTCCTGACCAGTTTCCCAAACAGCGGCAAAGGGTGAATGGCAGTTCTGCACAGAGACCCCAGGGCAGGGGAGAGAGGACGGCAGCCCACGGCTCCACACGCTGGCTCCTCTCTTCCACGAGAACAAGAGGCAAGCAGGCCTGCGGAACACAGTGTATCCGGAACGTCTGAACCTGCGTCTCCCAAAGGATGACGGCTCTGCTCCCTGTGGAGGCCACGTAACTATCAGCAACCACCCAAGAAGCAGGCATCATGCAGCGGGAAGGCATCCAGAGGGGAGGGCCGGGGCTCTGCGCATGCGCTGCTGGGAGCCTGCTCCTGCCTGAAACGATGATCGGTCCTTCCAAAGCCCTACGAGGTCCCTTCCAGCTTTATCACTTTCTTTCTTGAACAATATCTGAGAAGCATTCTCCTGGGGCAGAGGGCTCTCAGGCCCTCATTCTTAAATTCAGAGATCTCCTGGCTGGGGACGCCAGGCGTCTCTCTGAAGGCACCGGGCAGAGGCAGCGGGGTCGCCTTGGGCCCCGTCTACCCAAGAGGAAGGGTGGGAGAGAAGAGGGCTC
Organism: Neogale vison; assembly: GCF_020171115.1. NCBI lineage: Eukaryota > Metazoa > Chordata > Mammalia > Carnivora > Mustelidae > Neogale > Neogale vison. The sequence continues at coordinate 146,107,982 of NC_058091.1, read as the reverse complement.
CAGGGGGAGACCAAGGAGGGGCACCCCAGGAGGATCACTTGTCCCGAGGCGGAGCAGCCGCATCTCCTGGGCTTGTCGACTTGCAGACGGACAACAAGCCGTCCTGCCCGCCGGAGCACAGGAAGTCCATCCCGGCTGGGTTCCTACGCCCCTTCCTCACACGGTCATCACAGCACTGACTGTGGCATCGCTGAGGATTTTCACCTCCTGCCAACACTGGGCTTGTGCGCCCGCCACCCTGTGCCCACAGCAGAGGGGTGGTAAGACCAGAGCCCACTAGTAACAACCTGTCCCCCTCCCCAACTTCACTCTTTTTTATCCCCCCCGACCTCACTCTTTAACTACGTAACAACAACCATAATGCTAGCAGGCACTGGGCGTAGTGCTTTATGCACACCACATTAACGGAAACTTCTGCAGAGCAAGCATGAGTCCTGTTCCTTTTCCAGGAGAGGACCCTGGGGCTCCTCTCGGGGGGAACCCTGGGGCTCCGAGAAGTCAATCCGTCCAAGCGCACACAGGTAGGACGCAGCAAAGCCCGAATCTACACCCAGTTCAACTCCAAAGCCTGCACCCCTCACCACCGACTGCATTATCTAGGCTCCTTGAAAGTGTCAAGTTCATGTGCTAGGTGAAACAACTGTTATTAGGACAAAGACTAAAGTTCTTCCAGTGCTCCGTTTCTGGTGGGTTAATATGTAAACTGCATTGGCAAGATGGTAACAAAGCCGGGAAACTATGATAAGAGAGACTTCTGCCCCAGACAAGATGGCCTGGGGAGCACCAGGGGCCAGCTCTCCCTGAGAACCAGATGCTGGAGGAGAAAGAATCTGCTCAAAACCCCTCAATCAGCAACTAACACCCAAAACAAGACGCTTCTGGAGGCTGAGAAGGTGGTGGAATCCTCAAGGAATGATGGTCTCAAGTGGGAGAGGGCTGCGGGCCACCCATGGAGGGGTGGGGAGGGGTGGGAAGGGCCGGGACGCTGGTAGCCTGCACGTCGGGGTGGGGGGAGGGGCTGCCCCCCCACACTGTGCCTGCAAATTCAGGTGCTGCTGCCTTCAGACCTGGGTCCCTGGACCAATGGTTCAAGTCTATGGGCAGAAAAGCAGCAGGGCCAGCTCAGGGTGGGGGGACCAGGCAGCACTCGCGCCCAGCCGGCTTGGTGAGTCAGCCCAAACGGATGCAAACAGCACGAACCAGAGGCCTCTTCCCTCGAACGCGCCTCTCGTTACACCAGAGGTAACGACAAAATACCCCAGGAAGCCAAACCCCAGGAATACCCAGGGCACGGGCAGTTGTGCTGAGACTGGGTCTTCATACTAGAAGCTTCCTTCCTGAGGCTCAAATGTATCGGAAGCAGCCCAGACTAAGGTCTAAGCTTTTTACCGCAACTCCAAGGCAGACACTTCCAGTCAGGGCTGCCGAGAGTTCCAGGAGCTCCAGATGAGGCCACGTGGGAAATGACAAGGCACCGGAGGAGCTCTGACAAGGAGAAGGATGACATACAGAATGAGCCACACCGCAGGAGGCGGAAACAGAGCAACAGAATAAAATACAAGAAACGGATAAGCATCCACAGCAACATAAGGGAGAATAATGAAGCGGGAAGAACCCATGATGGGGAAGAACGATCTGGAGAGAAGAGGGACGGCAGAGTAGCCGAAGGCGTGTGGTGGGCCGGCAGGGTAGCAGCGTGCGTGCCTCTGAGGAACGGGGGGCTCGGCTGCAGGCGGAGGGGACCGAGGGTCTCAGAAGGCTTTGGGAATGGATGAAGATGTGCGACGAAGAGACAGGTATGAAGAGAAGTGGGGGGTGAGACAGACGTGTCACCGTCACAGACTTCCTAGAAGGTCACAGCAGAATGAAAGGAGGGGAGAGAAGTATCTGGAGAAATGATGACCAAGGACTTCCCAGGACTAGACAGACAGCTCGATGTGAGAGGAAGTCGACAGGACCGCAGCCCGGAGACGTGTGTGATGGCCTCACCCGTGAGACTTCAGGATGTCAGAGACCGTGAGAAATCCCAGCAGCTTAAAAAGGAACAAGAGCCAGACAGATACCAGCTTCCTCGGTAACAACCCCTGAAGCAAGTAGGGAAGTAGTGATGTCGTCACAGTGCTGAACCGAGAATCTTATCCAGGTGAACTATGACCGACCTCCGGAAGGGAGACAGAGCATCACCTAAGAACCATCGACTCCCTCAAAAGAACTCTTTGAGGATGTGCTCCACTGAGGAGAAAACGGACTTCAGCCCAAAGCGAGACGAAAGAAGGCGAGGGAAAGAATCCCTCTTTAGGGATCTAAAAAGGTAATGATATCGTTACATGTTATATGCTATGTGTTGTACGTTATATATGCTAATATTGTTATATGTTATATATGTTCTTTCTGAGAACCATGAATAGTTCTTGGCTCTTCGGCTGACATAACAGAGCTCTGCTCTGCAGCTCCCCCTCCCACCCCTGGCCTCAAGACAACACTCCAGCTGCGTTCCCTTCCCGGGCCCTTCTTCTGCCCGAACCCTCTCCAGTCTTCCCACCGGCGGGGTGATCTTACTTGATAACGGGCGCCAGAGGCCCAAACGTCTCTTCATGGGCGCACAGCATATCCCCGGTGACGTTGCTGAGCAGGGTGGGCTCAAAGAAATTTTTTCCAAGCTGGTGTCGCTTGCCGCCAGTCACAATGGTGGCCCCTTTGGAAACTGCATCACTCACGTGTGTCTCTACCTGTGTGAAGAGAAAAAGAGAAGCTTGGGAAAGCTGGCTTGAAGATACTGTGGGGATGATGGTCTCTCGGAGTGTTAAATCTGCAGAAAACGTTTTTGGTTTTTTTTTTTTTTTTTTTTCTTAAAAAATAGGTTGAGAACGACATGCCCTGTGCCACCTTCCTCTGCCCTTAGATTCTCCACTGTCTGATCCTGTAATTCGTTGAGGGTCTGGTATGGCCTGATGTCCTTCTGGGCCTGACACTCTGGTTTTCCTGGGATTTGTTCTTCACCCTCTGGAGTCAGCTTCGGGTTCTTGGGCACCATGCTGTCCCCTCGGCCTTCAGCCTGTTCTAATACATTCTCCTCATGTGGCTGTTTTGAGAAAGGTTCAATGGAAACGCCTACTTCCCAAGTTTTCCAAGGCATGTCTGATGTCTTACCTGCTACTGGTTGGTGATGGATTGGTGATCCAGAATCATCCTGCTTCAGAACTCTTACGCACTTGCCTCTATTTCTAGTGTTGCTGATGAAAGTCATGTTCAAAGACAGTTCTTACTCCTTGGCGGGTACCTGTCTCCCACCCCCCACACCCCAAGCGTTTAGGATCTTCTATGTTCCTGACATTCTGGTGTTTCAGCAGAATGTGGCTGGTTTTTTCTCTTTCATTCCACTAGGTAGAATAGTAAAATCTTTCCCTCTGAAGAATGATTTCCCCTGGCTCTGAGTTTTCATGTTATTTATTTGCTAATGCCACTGCTTCCCTCTCAGTTCTTTCTGGAGCGCCTGTTGCTGAAATGGATATCCCCCTCACCACAGATTAATTACTTTCTTTTCAAATTGCTATCGTATTTTTCATCTCTTTGTCTTCTGCTTTAAATTCTAAGAGTTCTTCTTGATTCTGTCTTCCATCTTCATCTACTGATTTTTTAAAAAGATTTGACCGTCATGTGTTTAATTTCTAAAAACTTTCTTGTTCTCATTGCCATCTTCACAGAACCTGCTTTTGTTTTACCGATGCTGCTCAAACCACACAGAGAACGCTGCGCTGCTCGGTTCTCAGGAAATTCCTTTCTGTTCCCAGACTCATCTCTTCCTTGAGGGTGAACTGTTCTCTTACGCGCTGAGGGTTTGCCCTAAAGGCGTCATGATTCCGGACTGTTCACCTCCCTCATGAAGGCCTGGTTTGGTTAATTTAAGTGGGTGACATGGGTGGCCTTTGCGGTTTCCATTCTCTCCCCTGAACAAGAGGGCCAATGGCAAGCTCAGGTTTATTCTGACTTGGGAGGCTTCACTTCAGGGACAGCCCCCTTCCCCAAGAGGCAAAGGCAGGGAAGCCCGGCTCTGTCACACCCACCCCGACTCTTGAAGCTGGAGCCCAGCCCAGAGCAAATGCCTCTGCTGTCCTGTGTGTACTGGTGGTGCTTGTGAGGACGAGTGATGTAGGAACAACTCCGGAAACTGCAAAAGTACAACCAGTTGGCGCTATGGCTCCCCTACTCCCCTGCCTACTCAGGACCCCAGCCAGTTCTAGATAGGCCCACCCTAAAAAATGGCACCCACTTCCCCTGGGGCATGCTTTGTCTGCGCTGACTTGTGTTAACACCATCTATTCTGCCTTCAGAAGTCCACAACCTCTGGTCCACTGGAGCCGTCCACTCTTCTCCATTCTCAGCGGAGTATTCTATGGCACTTCAGGAAAGGTAAATACAGGCTCGGGCACATTCTACCATCCAGACCCACCCTCTCTAAACCCCTGCCCCTACAGGTGCCGAGTCCAGTGTGTGCAGCTAATCCCCATTAGCTACAGTGGCTTACTTTGCATGATTTACAGCTCCAAAAATAACTACATTTAACATATTTAACAAGGCCCACTACTTTGCCCCCAAATAGACTATACGCTTTGCCCTTTTCTGGTCATATTAAATGTCATGTGCAGTTTCTTCTCCTGGAATTTCCCCTGTGACCGTTTGTATGCTAAAGCCAACACAGTTGATTTTTTTCAAAGGAGGTGTTCTCTCTAAACCCTCTAAAAATAATTTTGTTGCAGTCCTTGCTTGAAGTGCTGGGAAACGGCGCCCTCTACAGGGCAATGTTTGCACCTTCACATCGGCACCAACCACAAAATCTTGAGGACCGTGGTCTCCCAGGCTGGCAAATGAGCAAGAGCTGGGACACTTAAAAAAGAAAAGAAAAAAACAAAAACAAAAAAACAACCAGTGCTGAGGCCCTGCCCACACCCAGTCTCCTCGGGTAGGACCCAGCATCTGGAGCTGCAAAAGGCACGGAATGGGTTGGGAACCAGCCCTCTGGGCCTTTGAACCACAGCTAATACAGACCCAAATTGTGGTCAAGTCACGGGTCCAAAGCCCCTTGAGCGCTGGTGGTACCCATGGACACTCTAATGCATGTTCTCTATTTGGGCAATGCCAGGGCAACAGCTACAGGGCTCTGACCAGCCTCGATGCTCCCCTTGGCTCCCACTGGCTGGGGCAACAGACGTGGGTTCAGCCAGCCTGTCTGCCCACGGAGGCCAGGCAGCCCTGGGGTCTTGGTCCTCAGGCGGCCGACAAACACCAGGCACGGTGTGCATCCCAGCTGGGGGCTCTAGTTTAATTTTGGCTCCTTGGGTGACACCAGAAGGTTGGCTCTGTCACCCATCCTTCTTCACACACAGTCCAGCCTCCAGCTTGTCTGCTGTAATGAGTCCACTAAAATCCTTTCCATGAGTAGAGACTTATCTAAGGAACATACTGGGTGTTCATATTTTTTGTTGTTTTTGTTCTGGATGTTCATATTATAAGAAAGTTCCTCATAGGGACGCCTGGGTGGCTCAGTTGGTTAAGCAGCTGCCTTCGGCTCAGGTCATGATCCCAGCGTCCTGGGATCGAGTCCCACATCGGGCTCCTTGCTTGGCGGGGAGCCTGCTTCTCCCTCTGCCTCTGCCTGCCACTCTGTCTGCCTGTGCTCGCTCTCGCTTCTCTCTCTATGACAAATAAATAAATAAATAATCTTAAAAAAAAAGTTCCTCATAAGCAACTCTAAAAAGGATTATGTTATTTCCCCCCTTTATTTACTCAATTCCATTGTAGTTAACACACGCGCTGGGTTGGTTTCAGGTGTACGAGACAGTGATTCCTCAATTATTGTACACAATTATTCCACATCTCACTTTTCCGCCTCACCCGCCCCCGCAGACCACCAGTTAATTCTCTGTAGTTAAGAGTCTGATTTTTTTGTTGTTTGTATCTTTTTTCTTTGTTTCTTAAATTCCACACATGAAAAATCATATGGTATTTGTCTTTCTCTGACTAACATACCTCACATCATACTCTCTAGATCCGTCCATGTTACTGCCGATGCAAGATTTCATTCTCTTTATGGCTGAGTAATTTTCCACTGTATGTATATGCCACATCCTCTTTTTTTTTTTTTTTAAGATTTTATTTATTTGTATGACAGACAGAGATCACAAGTAGGCAGAGAGGCAGGTAGAGGGACATGGGGAAGCAGGCTCCCCGCTGAGCAGAGAGCCTGATGCAGGGCTCGATCCCAGGACCCTGAGATCATGACCTGAGCCGAAGGCAGAGGCTTTAACCCACTGAGCCACCCAGGCGCCTCCCACATCTTTTTTTATTAAAAAGGATTATGTTTTAAAACAGGAGATTATGTTTTAAAACTTCAAGGACAAAAGTCTCACTTAGCTAGTGTTCTGTCTAGACTGTGACTTTCTATGAACAAAGAGATTCTTCCTGAAAGCAATTTCCCTTTCCTGCCATCTGTAAATCCTGGGTGCAGCTTCTGCTATGCTGTATCTCCCTACCAGGATGCTTTTGTCAAGGACTCTTTTAGGAAGGGCATTTTTTGTCAACAGAATCCAGCATTTCAGCTGAAACATACATGACTTCAAAAATAAAAACAGTCTTCCTTTCCTTTTGGGTATTCAAAAAATTAAAGACCTTCGTCTTTCAAGATCCTAATTCCTAGGGCAGCTAGGGATAAGATTATCATCCCAATCACAGAAAATTTAGGGAGGACAGTAGAAGATCTAAAGTGATAGATCTCATGGGCACTCAGTGTAAACCCAGAGCTGGGAAAGTTTAGAGGCAGATGAAGCCACCTGATTTATACTTATGGGCAGAAATTCACTTTTCCCTGTTTTCTCCATTGTTGCCAAAACAGCCTTGCTGGGCACCTTACCAAAGTGTCCTTTGCTAGTTAAGCCTTTGATATCAAAACCATGAAATTTACTTTAACAAAAAATCAAATGAACTTACCTTTTCTACTGCCTTTTCATCAATTAATGGGCCTTGAGTAGTTCTCTCCTCAAATCCATTGCCCACACGCAGATTTGTTCTGATCGCCTCAGCAAATTTCTTCACGAAGGAATCATGGATACCCCTTTGCACCAAGAAACGGTTTGAGCAAACACAAGTCTAGATGTGTGTGGGGGGGTGTGGAACAAAACAGAAAAACCCAAATTCACAGGACAGTTTGTTAGAGGCTGTTGACCCAACCCAAGAAGTGTGACTGCTGCTACCTCTCTGAATATGAGAACCCTTCCCCAGGTGGGTCCCGTCCTGTGTCCAACCTGCCACATTCCTCCCCATGTGGGTGGGGCCCCGAAGATAAACGTAGGAAGTGTGCATTCCTCTCCAGCCTTCTCCATGTCCGCCACACCTTGTGGTTAAACAAGTAATTGAGTACAAATATCTGTGCAAAAAAGAGAAAGCCACCTGACCAAGTTTTTCCCCAATGGCCTAAGTAAACCACTATGAAAGAGAGGGCAAGAAAAAAAGAGAATTAAAAACCCTGTAACTCCATGAGAGACAGGGATGCAGCAGGAACAGAGCAGGGGCAGGATGGAAGGCGGTCAGAGGCTGACTTATATCCATTAGCTTATTAAATTGTTCAGGGTTTCGCTGAATCCAACATTTTGAAAATGGACACAATACCATTCATCCATGTCAGCCTAAATTATTGAAAATACTCTTGCTTTTTTTTTCTAATTAAACCTTATATATATATATATATATATATATATATATATATATATATATGTATGTATTTATTTGAGAGAGAGAGAGAGAGTATGTGTGAGCAGGGGAGAGGAAGAGGGAGAGAGAAAAAATCCTCAAGCAGACTCCAGACATGGGGGCTCCATCCCAGGATCCTGAGATCATGACCCGAGCTGAAATCAAGAGCTGGTCACTCAACCAAATGAGCCACCCTAATATATTTAAGTTATAGACCTAATATTTTTGGACCTAGTATTTTTAAATTATAAAATATAACCATATTATAGGAAATGCAGTTATCACTGATAGATTTTCTTCTTGTCTTTTTTCTTAATAATGTATTTTTCTAGTAGAAACTATAGGTAAATAGATACCTATAGATATAATTTTGTGTCCTACGCCATTTTTATTGGCTTCAAGCAACATACCTCGAAGTTGTAGCTTTAGGAATGTGACTCTGAAGTTACACCCATTAGCATTTTATGTTTCTAAAAGGAAACACAGGTATTTCTGAAACAACCAAGCTTATTTAAGGTTATATAAAGGGAAAAATTAATTACTGAAAGTCAAAAGATGGATGAAAACTACCTGATACAGAGTATTATACAACATTTTACCTTTTTTTCCCCCTAATATAACCTTTCAGCAGGAGTTTTTATTCTGTCTCTGGAATGCATTTAAAACTACTTATTGATGGTCCGCTGAGAGAAAGTACTTAAGAATATTTTGTAAGAAGTCAGGTTCCTGGCAACAGCTTGGGAAAAAAACTGGGAGACGGGACCCTAGTCCACTGGGCTGTGACTGTGACCCAAGGATGTGGACTTCCAAGTCAACCAGTCTCTCCAGAGTTCCATTTCCTCATCTGTGAAATGCGAGGTCTGTTATCAGGTCACTTTGAAGGTCATGCCAGATGTGCTCAGCCAGGATTTCCTATGGAGAGGTGAACTTGAGCCACCCCTCTCCAATGACAGTCTGGACATACTGTACCATGTGCCTATCAGGCCACCTCCATCTCAGGGACAGGGAGACCCAGGCAAGAGCGTTTTGAGTTTTTCAAGAACAATCTCAACATTTTCCTGCCTTCTTTTCCTTAAGACTGTGGGCCTCAGGCCCTGGCTGTGTCTGAGGGGTTGATGTCTGTGGGCTGTTCTGTGTCTGAGGGGATGATTTTACCTGTTCAGAGAAAAGCCCAAAGAGGTTAAACGACAAAAATAACCAGATTCAAAGAGCAGGAGGACGAAGTCTGTCCAGGGATTACACCTTATTTCTCTTTGGACCCTTTGAGCCTAGAACGTTGCTGGCAAAGCGGGCCCTCGCTAAATATTTGCTGAAAACGAGCAAAGAAAGAATGACGGAAGAACCTGCACGTTTCCTTCCAGGAGGTGATTAGGCAGTAAGAACTTGGAGAAGCACACACACCCTGGAAATCGCTGCAGGGCTCACCTGTCCGGAGTTCCTGAATTTGGACGCCATGGCCCCTGCTACAGCCTGGTCCACGTTGGCGCTGTCGAAGACGATGAATGGGGCGTGGCCGCCCAGCTCCATGGAGACCCTCTTCACGGAGCCCGCAGCGTGGTGCAGCAGCACCTGCGGGCAGACCCCAGACCTGGTGAGCCGGATCCGACGACCCAGCCACCTGCCTAAGACTTTGTTTCAAATTCTGACCCGGCAGGGAAACGGCCAGGCACTCAGCACAGTCTGTGGGATGACTTAGTTTGCACACGAACAGGAGGAAAAAGAAACATGCATTTGTACATGTATACAATGTGTACAATTTGTGCATTTGTACAATGGAAGATTACAAGAAACTAAAGGTAGTTACAGACGGAAGGGAGGGAGTCGGGGCAGGGATGAGCCTTTTGAACCTAAGTGTGTTTACACGGTCTTGATCCTTGAGCCACGTAAGCACACTGCCTATTAAAAATTATATAATCATAACATAGGGGAGATAATAGAGTCATCCAGAAGCCTACACCCTTCGCTTACCACTGATAGAAGTTTAAAGTCCAGAATTTGGCCACACACACAGCTTCATATAGATGTACTTTTTCTTTTTTTTAAAGAAAACAGAATGGTAGATTTAAACAGTTTTGTAACCTGCTTTATCTTCCCAATCAACCACATATCTGGAACATCTTAACACATTCATGACACCTTATACCTTCCTGCAGGGTAACACTCATGGTAGCACATGTGTTTCTAGAACATTCCCTCAGATGCCTGCATAAAACTCCCCTGAATGGCTGTTCCACACATTTATTTATTCAGCCCCCATCTGTGTGAAATTTAGGTTTCCAATTCCTTGCTATTCAAAATAATGCTGCAATTATTCTCAGTATAAGTTTGTAGAAATAGAATTGCCAGCTCAGTGCACAATTATAAAGCTTTTTAAGGAAACAGACCTTTCTGTTTCTGTAAGTACCTTTATACTAAATACAATTTTGGCTCCCTTCTAAGAGGTCCATTTCAACATCAGTTGTGTGTTGAATTCTAGATGGTGAAAGGAACGTGCATTCCAGAACTGAGGAGGTACAAGGGAGAGCTCTCAGCCACTTCACATGCAACAAATAATGGGAACTCGTGGCTCCCCAAACGCCTCGGGATTGTCAGAGAGGAACCTCTGTCATGTCACGGTAAGGGGCACCACCCAGAAAGTCTCCAGACGGTGATCAGACGTTACTTTATCCCACAGACCTCTTAACTCTCCACTGCAAATCTCCCTAAGAAGGGTGATAGAGATGAACTAGTATTTTCATATGCCATAGGAGAGAAAATACTAGTATGATGTTTGTTTTAAGTCAGTGAAGTCTGACTTAAGTCACGTACCTTTCCAGTCGCTGTTGAGCCAGTAAAGGATATTTTGGACACTAGAGGATCAGTACAAAGTGCTTCCCCTACTTCCTTTGCCTTCTTTCTAGAGCAGGGAATAACATTGTACACACCTGGGGGAATTCCAGCCTGGTTTGCAAGCTATAAAGAGAAACAGCAAACAGGGGGCAGCAAATGATCAAACTGGAAAAACAGAAAAAGAGAAATAGATGTTTTAATTCAAAACGTAACGTGGGGTGAAAAAAAACCGGAGCTGACTCTGGGGACAGAATAAGAATACATTTGGAACTACTCAGAACTGAGATAAGATCCTTATTCATGCTAAAGTGATACTAAATGTGTTGTTACACAATTAAATATTTTATAGCATGAATTTCAATGCCACGTTTTTAAAAAAATTATTTTAACTAAATTTTTAATGCCACTTTGGTTAAAACAAAACAAAACAACTCTTGGATTTCTTTCCCGGGAAAAGTCTGGAGAGAGTTCCAGAAGTTTGGGGTTCACTTGTAGAAGGACCAAAGGGAGAGGGTACAGAGGAGCATGCCCAGAGCACGGCCTGTGTCGGGGGAAGCGGGCAGGCCGTCCCGCAGGGGACCCCGGGGCAGTGGTGATGACCAGAGGCCTCGTGGGGGGATCGTGTGCATGCCGCAGGCCAGGGAGAAACGGAGCCAGCGCGCAGAGCCAGCCCGCGGACCCACCGCTGCCTGGGTCGGAAACCTGCGCTCTTTCCACAGCGGCCGTCTTTGGACGGGGCATATTGGCAATACCATAACTTCCGAATTTTGTAAAAATGCGCACTGTGCAAATCTGGGGATTCTGGGAAGACGGCGGGAACAGCAGAGTGTTGCAGAGTAATTTCATCTTGTGAAAATAGGGCAGTTATGGGTCAAACCAAAGCATCAGAGACAACATTCCCAAGACAGGATGTGGTGGGACACACAGGACAGCTGTGTTTTACTGCAGCGCAGGCCGACTTCAGGTCTGACCGCCCGGGCATCCACTTAAATGCGTGTGTGGGGCACACACTGCCGGCCACGCCGCTAAGATGAGGAGCCAGGCAGCCCTCCCTCTGAAGTTTTGGAAAACGGAGGGTTTGGCAACTGGCTTTTTTGCCTGACCAGGGGTGTGGACACGCCGGTGACAGCTGGGAGCAGCAGCACCTGCGGGAGAAGCTGTAGAGGAAGCCGTCTGACGGGTCCAGAGAACAGCCCTGGAACCGGGGCAGGCCGGCCGGTTCGGCCCACGGACTGCCCAGCCCAAGAGCAGGTGCGGCAGGGACTCCGCAGGGAGGAAGGGGGGGGGCTCGAGCAACAGCACCGGAACCTGGACAGGGGGGCAGGGCCGCAGGGATGGAGCGCAGGGAACCCTGTGGTAGAGGAGGAGCAGGGCCGCAGGGAGGAGCGCTGGAACGTGGTGGGGTGGGCGGGCGTGGTTCACGCGGGGACGGGAATGCAGCCAGGAAATCTCAGAGCAAGGAAACAAGACACTCATGAAGTCAGGGAATGGGCCTCCTGCCAAAAGCTTTGGAAAACTAGGTATAAAAATGAAGCAGGGGCGGGACGCCTGGGTGGCTCAGTTGGTTAAGCAGCTGCCTTCGGCTCAGGTCATGATCTCAGCGTCCTGGGATCGAGTCCCACATCAGGCTCCTTGCTTGGCAGGGAGCCTGCTTCTCCCTCTGCCTCTGCCTGCCTCTCTGTCTGCCTGTGCTCGCTCTCTCTCCCTCTCTCTCTGACAAATAAATAAATAAATAATCTTAAAAAAAAAAAAAATGAAGCAGGGGCGCCTGGGTGGCTGAGTTGGTTAACCAACCGCCTTCAGCTCAGGTCATGATCCTGGAGTCCCAGGATCGAGCCCCACATCAGGCTCCCAGCTCCGCAGGAAGCCCGCTTCTCCCTCTCACCTTCTCCCGTCTCGTGCTCTTGCTCTCGCGCGCGCGTTCTCACAAATAAATAAGTAAGATCTTTTAAAAAGAATGAATAAATGCTCAGAAAAATACCCAAATCAAATCCCACAGGACATTATTAACAGAGGAAAATAAGAGAAGAAAGAGCAGAAAGCATCCTCGTGGACAAAAGCATTCCAGGAAGACATGCCCACAAGACAGATCAAAGCGGGAACTTCCTATGAAGGGAAAAAACGTGCCAGATACAAAAGAACAACATGAATCAGAATTAGAGAAATTCTGGAAATGAGGTAAGGGAACACAGGAGAGATTAGAAATACGAGGAAAAAGTAATTTCAGAAGTGATAAGCAGCGGTGCTTGGGTAGCTCAGAGGAGGTCACCTCTTGATCCCCGGGTTGTGAGTTTGAGCCCCACGCTGGGTATAAAGCTTACTTAAAAATAAAATCCTTAAAAAAAACGAGCAGCAGGGACCAGCGGCCCTGCCAATGTCATGACAACAGGGACAACCGGCTGCACCTCCTGATAAAGGGACACAAGGAGACCAAGCTGAAGTCTGACGAAGTCTGGAGGAGGCGTGGGGGTTTTTACAAACGTGGTCCTGCGCCTTTCCGAGCAACACAGATGTGTGTTTCCAGATCAACCTCGTAAGCAGGAGGGTCCGCTGGTCACAGACCGACTCCCGACACTAGGATTTGTAGCAAGCGCACTGCTCACTCTGCTCACTGTTTCTGTGTACGCCTCAGGAGTCTAGTAATGAGTTCCTTTACACATGTCGCACAGATTTTAGAATTATTTCAAGGAGAACTGTAACGGCTCATCTAAAAGAAGCCTTCCATGCGGTTAATGTTTCCATAGGACTAAAATGTCCAATTTGCCTCTGAAATAAGGTGCTGTTGGGGGAAGCGCCCTGAAGGACAGGAGCTTCTAGTCACTGGGTCTGGAGCTGCACCCAGTCTCTGACAGCCCAGAACAGCAAACACGGCAAATGCCTCTGCCTTCTGGAAGCTTCTTCTGCTGACCACAGGGCCAAAGACAGGGGTACAAGGACCCAAATGAGGAGGAGGTCCCGGCACAGGAAGGATGGAGGTGACGAGGCCAGAAACTGACCCCTCGCTCAGCATGGCTCTCACGGAAGCCCTCCCTGCTGCGAACCTTCCCTGGGGGCCTCCTGGGCCCCGGCGCCCTAGAGGCGCTGGCATTCAGCAATGAACCCAACAAATACAAGCCTCCGTGGGCCCTGCGTGCCAGTGAGTGAGACAGCGGCACAGCAGGTGCACGGAGCGCAGCAGGAAGAGCAGAGCAGGGACTGGGAGCGCGGAGTCCGAGGCTGTGATCTTCCGGGCAGAGCCTCCCTGGAAAGGGGGCATTTGGGGAAGAGCTTTCTGGAAGAAGAAAAGGCAGGTGTAGAGCTGAGTCGGGGTGACCCTGCTGCGGTCTGAGGAGCGGCAGAGGCCCGACTGGGTGCAGCTGAAGGGTATGGGATTTCGGAGTGACAGGCAGGGGCAGAGCAGAGCGGGGCTAGGGCTCGGGGGGGTGGAATCTCACAGGGCCTGGGAAGCCAAGGTAGGAAGTCTGGGTTTCACTCTGAGGGACAAGAGAAGCCACGGGAGGGTTTTAAACAAGAATGGCGAGAGCTGAGTGAATGCCGACTGAACTGGAAGAGGGAGCGGTTAAGAAGAGGTTCCCTAAGTGTGAGAAATGCCCACATTTTCGTCATCCTCCTGCTGACTTAATAAAAGTGAGGGACAGATGGTGTTTTTAGGGCAGCCTAAAATATACATTGGCCCTATGTCAGGAAATCCCCTATCCATTGTTTTTTCCTAAAACATCTGATTTGGGGGCACCGAGGGGGCTCAGTTGAGCATCTGCTCTTGATCTCACGGTTGTGAGTTCAAGTCCTGCACTGGGCTCTGCACTGGGTGTGGAGCCTACTTAAAAACTTAAAATAAAATATCAGACTTAAAATGATTGCTGCTAAATTCAAGCACACAGCACATCCAGCATGAGATGCAGCCAAAGGAGGCTTCGAGTCAGCTTCTTTCCAGCCTGGATAAATAACCCCACTCGGACTTGGCCGGCTGTGCACAAACCTGGGGGAGAGGCTCACCTCGGCCAGGGCCAGGGCGGAGAAGGGCGTGTGCTCGGCGGGTTTTACCACCACGGTGCAGCCAGCTGCCAGGGCGGCCCCCACCTTTCGGGTGATCATGGCACTGGGGAAATTCCACTGGGGTCAGAAGAACAGAGAAAGTATGAGACCGGGTAGACTGCCCTGTAGTTCAGAACAAGGCAGGTCAAGGAGTCGGTCAACAAATTGCACTGCACAAACAGACTCTCAAAGCCGTGCTCCTGGTCTTGCACTCAGAACCCCTGACACCAGTCACCTCTGGAGCCACAGGCTCAAAAACACAGGACACCTCCCCAGAATCTGAAACAGTACCAGACCATCCGTACTGGGAGTTGGCAACCTTTCTCAGTAAAAGGCCAGACGGTAAATATTCAGACTCTGGAATGGGCATGGCTGGGTCCCAATAAAACTTTATTTACAACATCAGCAGCAGCTGGATTAGGCTGAGAGCCGTAGTTCACTGACACTTTGGGAGAAAATATTAGCTAAGGTAATTTTGAAAAAGGCAGATGATGTAGGACTTCCTTCTCTCTATTTATGGATAGATATCTGTAGATATCTCCATATCTCCATGAACAGCATTTTAAAAAATTTTGACAAATCCTTGTCTTGTGCTCATGCTGTGCTAGGAAGCCCTTTTAAATCATCATTAATGAAATCCTCATCCCAACCCGCTGAGGCCCTTATTAAACTGGGGAATAACGAGGACATTATTTCAGGGGAATCGAGAGCCGCCAAGTCCCTTGTCCCAGCTCACACAGCTGGTGCACAGGGGGCTCTGAGTCACACCGGGTCAGGCAAGGCTCAGGGGGTGTCCGTCTGCACCTCTGCTGGGCCAGGACAGCAGCCCTGAGACCCGCCGGCACCCGAGAGGAGTGGACGTGGGACGTCGTGGACAGTGGCCACACGAGGCTGGCCGCCAGGAGAGCAGGGTGTCCCCAGCGTGCTGCGGCTCCAGCCGGGGACACCCAGTGCTGTATCTGGAAACCTTTCCACCTGCAGAACCCAGCCCAGCACACCGATGGTCCCCTACTGTTGATGATGACCATCGATTAAGCATAAAATGGCCCATTAAATGTGTCATAGCTTCAGTCTTTAAAAAAATATATATATTTTTCAACATGCCAGGCATGGGTCCTGCTGTGGGTCGTCCCGCCTCTGCAGGTGTGAGCAGGCCGGTATCCCACGCACCGCTCCCACAGCTGGGTATCCCAGAGGACCGGCGGACAGCAAAGGAACGGGGAACCGGGACAGGTGACGCAGCCAACAGGGCAGCACACCTCCTCACAAGGAAGAAGGCGGTGTCGTCCCAGCCCCTGTCCCGCTCCATCTCCTACCCCGGGACCCCACCTGTCTGCCCGTCCTCGTACCGGGGTGATGACTGCGGCCACCCCGAGGGGCTGCTTGAGGACCAGGGCCCGCCGGTCTCTCGTGGGGGTGTAGATGATGTCTCCGTAGATGCGACGGGCTTCCTCTGAAAACCACTCCAGGAAAAGGGCAGAATAGACAACTTCCCCCTGTGCCTCCTTCAGTGGCTTCCCCTGAATCAGAAAAGGACACATTGGCTGCCTTCTCAGGACAAAGGCGGAACTCTGGCAGGCTGTGCACAGAGCAGACACTCTCCCCTTAACCCCGGGGCTGGGGCGCTTGGGTGGCTCAGTGGGTTAAGGCCTCTGCCTTTGGCTCAGGTTATGATCCCAGTGTCCTGGGATCAAATCCCACATCGGGCTCTGTGCTCAGTGGGGAGCCTGCTTCCCCCTCTCTCTCTGCCTGCCTCTGCCTACTTGTGATCTCTCTCTCTCAAATAAATAAAATCTTAAAAAAAAAATCACAAAAACAAAAAAGCAAAACCCCAGGGCTGTTGAGAAATGCGTGACCCCAGCAGGAGCCTGGGAAAGCAGAAGGACAGGTGCAGGCAGAAAGCCAGACCACAGGCTGTCTGCATCCCCGACGCCCCACTTATTTCTCCTTCTGACATCTCCTCAGTGTTGGGACCCTGCCGGAAAGCCACGATTACAGCTACGGACAAACTTCTGGCACGTTCTTAAACGTACAAACATGGCGTGTGAAAAAAGTCAACCACACCAATCACAGAGAAAAAATCTGGTATAGTGGGAAAGCATTATTCACACAGTTCCACTCAAAATCTATTTCTTCAGTATTAGTATTACTACTGTTCCCACTGGCAACCACCAGTCTGTTCTCTGTTTGTAGGAGTCATTCTCTCTTTTTTTCTTTCTTTTTTGTTTCTTAAATCCCCCGTATGAGTGAAATCCTATGGTATCTGTCTTCCTCAGAATGACTGATTTCACTTAGTGGAATGGGCTCTAGCTCCATGCATGTTTCTCAAATATCATTCAAGGGTAGAACATCCAAACTGTTGGGCAGGTGTGAGGCCTGGCACAAGAGTTAGTTGATATCACATCATCAGGCCATGAATTCCCGTTTTCTTTAGCGGCAGGCTTGCCCCTGCTCGAGCCTGAGCATCCTGGGACAGTTTCTTAGGGGAGAAAGTTAGGGCCCTGAACTTACGCTTTCGGCTGTAATTATCCTGGCAAGGTCATCCTTATTTTGTATCATTAAGTCGTACCATTTCCGAAGTAAAGAACTCCTCTCCTGGGGAGGAAAGAAAAAGAGCGACAGAACTACTAAATAAGCTTCTGTGTCCTCAGACGGTGGGTGTGTGTGGTCTCAGGCTCAGGGAGACACACACTGACCTGTCTTCTGCCTTTTTAAGTTGGGGCGGAAGCGACGGGTCTGTGACATGTTAGTTACAGGTATGCAGGCCTTTCTTTGAGAAGCGATAAGGAAGGTTCCATTTCAAGTTGCACCTGAAGGGGTGTATTGAGTCATAAGCTGTGAAAAAAGACTCATGTCGAACAGCACAGACAATAACCTCCCCCCACGCAGCTCTAGGCCCTTGCTCGCCCAGTGCACGAGCAGCGAGCCATCTGATGAGTCCAGGCCAGTGCTTACTCTGCGGGAGAGACCAAAGGCTGAGCTCCAGAGGGCCCGGCCTGGAGCGAGAAAGCAAAGATCTGAGCCCAGGGCCTGCTCCACACACAGCCCACCCTCCGCCTGGGAGAGGAGGAGAGGAGAACACGGAACAGTGGGAGAACGGCAGGCATGCAAAGCAGATTCGGCTTCCTGGCGGGAAACACGATGTCCGGGCCGAACCCCGGAAATCAGGGAGGCCAGCGGGCCCTGCTCAGGATGCACGGCCTGTGTCGTGGGTTAACGGTGTTTGTCCCGAACAGATCTGTCACCATTCCAGCCCTCAGTACCTCAGACAGCGACAGACAGGGTCTTTCCAGATATGACCGAGGCAAGCGAGTTACCATGAAGTTCAGCTTTTAATAAATTTAAAGTTAAATTTTTTTTAAAGTTTTATTAATCTAAAATTAGGGTGTGCCCTACTCCAACATATAAAAGGGGGGGTTCTTGTAAAAAGGTGACTTTGGACACAGAAACAGGAATGCAAAGGGGGAAGATGATATTGGGGGATCACAGGGAAAAAAGACAGTCACCTACAAGTCAAGGACAGAGGTCGGGGCTGATCCAGCCCTCGACTTGGGATCTCGATCCTGCAGAACCGAGTATGTTTCTGTTGTTGAAACCGTCGGGTCTGAGGTATTTTGTGATGACACCCCAGGAAAGCTACTACAGTCTGTGCGGAGCTGTGAGAGCACGCGGGTCTCCAACAGGGAGGCGCTGGGGTCTGGGGCTCGGGGCCCACCTGAGCAGGGGTGGATGGTGTCCTCGGAGCCTCTCAGCCGCGCTCCTCCTCATCCGTACCCCGGCTCAAGTCCGCCTCCGAGAGCCACTGAAAGTACTAGATAAAGCACCTGGAAAGTGCGGAGAGGGCACCTGGGGGCCCTCAGAGCCCGCCTCCTCCTAATCCCTGGAACCTGTGCATCTGCTCCCTCCCACCGCAGAGGGCACTCAGCAGATGTGATCACTGAAGGATCTGGAGGCGAAGACGGCTTCTGGAATCGCCCAGGTGTGCCCAGTGGAATCAGGAGGCTGGTTTAAGAGAGAGCACGAGGGTCTGCGTCAGACAAGGCGCATGTCTGAGCAGAGGCTGGACGGAGCGGGACGCCGGGAAGGAAAGGAAGCCCCCAGCGATTCCAGAAGGAACACAGCTCTGCCAACACATTTGGGACTTCCGACTCGCAGTACAGTATGAGAATATATCTAAGTTGTCGGAAGCCACTAAACTGGTGATAATTTGTTACGGGGCGAAACGTAAGGAACAGCTGAGCGCGCAGAGCGGTAAGTATCTGGCTGCTACTTCCCCTGAGATCCCCTAGGAGTTCACAAGGTGCGAAACGAGGTCCTAAGACACGCAAAAAGACGTGAGACCATGAAAACCATGTCCCCGGTGGGCGACGGACCCACACTGCAGCTCAGGGAAGCAGGGACGGCGGCAGGGTGTGTGCTCTGACCTCGCAAGGGCAGACGCAACCCTAGGGCTAGACCTGGAGGAGGGGGCTGGAGAGGGAACACAAACCTGCAGCGGGCAGGGTGGAGACAGGCCTGGGGGGGGGGTAAGAAGGGAGGGTCCTTACAAAGGACCTTACAAAGGAGCTCCACCAGAGCCCACCTGTCCCGGCCCATAGGTGGTCCCGCCTCACTGCGGAATGCAGAGGCCCCTCCCACTCCTCAGCAGGACTCTGCGAGGTCGTTCCCAGGTGGAAGGTTCTCTGAGAAGACTCAAGCCTCCCTAGGACAGGCTGACGCCACGTTCACGGTCCAGAGGCGTGGATGTCAGGTGGGTGATGTGACCACAGGCGGACAGCGTCCGTGAGCGGTCCCGGCACCAGCCCTGGGGCCCCGAACACCACTGAAGCCGAGCCTGGGCCGGAAGAGCTTCCCGCACACCTGTCCCACCACCAGGTTCTCCTCCCCTCCCCCATCTCAGCCAGGGGTTCCTCCTCCCTTTGGCCCGAAGCCCTGGCTAACCCCCTTTCTCTCACCCCAACATCACCAGGGCCTCCAGCTGACTCTCCAGTCCCAGCAGATCTTTTTTGCAGAGGGCCCTGGTTCAAGCGGCCCTCCTCTCTCACCTCGGTCCCTGCCAGCAGCCCCCTACCGGGCCTCTGCCCAACCATGCCCCTCCTTCAGCCTGGTCTCCATGCCGGGGCCCACAGTACCCTTTCCAACGCAAAGCTGGTCACAGCTCTGCTCGAAACCCTGGAGTGGTGCCCCACGTCCCTCAAGGTAAAACCCCAGTCCTTAAGACGGCTACACACCCCACTGGTCGCAGCCCTGCCTCCCCTCGTTACTACGGCCTTCAGAACTGTCGCGGACTCCGTGCTGTTCTACAAGTGGGTCAGGCATGCGCCTGACTCAGCCGAATTCCCGCCCCTTCTTTCATCTCTGCAGCTGCTGTCTTCAAGGAGGCCACCGTGACGTGGGGGCAGAATCGTGCCCCACCCTCCATCCACAGGTTGAAGTCCTAACCTCCAAACACGGTCTTGGAAGGGGTTATTATGGTTAAATGTGGTCATAGATGAGGGTCTTAATCCAGTATGACTGGTGTCTTTACCAGAAGAGGTTCGGACACGGGAAGGTGCCAAGGGAAGGTCGTGCGCAGAGGGCCGTCCACAAGCCAAGCAGAGGTTAACCGCACTCGCTCTATTCAGGCCGAAACGCGGAGGATGGTCGTCGGCCTGCACAAAGCCCGATTTCTCGACGAGCCTTCCTGTGTTAGACTAGCAGCCAGGGAGAGCTCTGTGTGTGCGCGCCCAGGTGCCCGCCACCGTCAGGCCCCTCTCCTGCTCACCAGAGCCCCCGCTCGCTGGTACTTTCATGTTAAGCGCACAGCTTCTGCCCCCCCTACTGGACGTTTCAGAGGCTGGAGGGCGGCGCCTGTCCCTAACCCCTGGCCTAGTGCTTGTGACAAAACAGAAGCTCCAGACTTACTTCTGAATCACCTGTCCTGTTCCTATGACTTTCTGCCTGATGAATCCCGGTGGATCGGGGAGGGGGAGCCGACACAGCTGGTTTCTCTATGGGGCAACCCGGGGGCCCCGTGCGCGCTCACCTTGGCCGAGACGCCCCTCCAGCTGCAGAAGGCCTCGTAGGCGGCGCGCACCGCGGCGCGGGTCTCGGGCACCCCGCAGTCGGCCACCAAGCCCAGCTCGGCGCCGCTGGCCGGGTCGTGCACGGGGAAGGCGGCGGCGGCCGGGAGCCAGCGGCCGCCCACGAAGCCGTCGGTGCGCAGCAGCGCCGCGGACAGGCCCGCCAGGCCCCCGGCGGAGCGGCCGGGCTGCGCCGAGGCGAGCGCGGGCGCGGCGGGCACCGAGCCGTGGGGGCGCAGGCCGAGGCCCGCAGGCGCCGGCGGGAGGCGCGGGGCCCGGCAGCTCCGCAACCGCAGCCAGGTCGCCATGGCCCCGCAGGCGGCGGCAGGAAGCAGGCAAGCGAGCGCGCGCCCGAGTGCAAGGGTCGGGGCGGCGGGAGGAGCGAGGTGGCGGCGGGAACGCGCCGGAGACGCGGGGACGCGGACTGGAGGCGGCGTAGGGGACGCGGAGCAGCGCCCTCTCCCGCGTCCTTGGCGCCGCAACTGGTCCTCGGTGGCGCGCCGCCTCGCTCTCCGGCAGACGTGGGAAGGCTCCCCCGGAGATGCACCTGCGGGCCTCACTCTACCAGCTCGAGTGCTCATTTGTAATTATTCCCTAGCTCCCCATCTGCTGCAAGCCAACCGCTCCTTCCCGCACAACCCCCGCTCCCCACCCCAGACCTGTATGCCCTGCCGCTGGAATTTGTCCTGGGTCTGTGGATGCGCTGGTGGCGTCTGCCCCAGCTGCTAAGGGCATGATCCCCGCTCTTCATCGCCGGAGCTCCCGCGCACTTAGGATCTGGGCTGAGGGTTCTCTGCCCTGGCCAAGCGTGGCTCAGTGTGCTGACGCCTGGGTGTTTTTCTGGGAGTGTGTTTATGTATTTTCTCCATTTATTGGGAGCAGGGACCCCCCTGATGTGCCACAGAGCTTCCGGAGAGACACCGGCTTGGCCCCAAACTCAGAATCTGTTGTTCACAAGCTCTGTGTGACCTTCGACAAATTACTTAACTTCAGTTCTTTTTCTTGTAATAAGTTCTCTGTTTTATTGTGAGATAGCCTATAATTAATTGCTTAGCAGAGTTGCTACATTAAGTTCACAACGTTCAAAGTTCTCATAGCTGCCCTAGAACAAGCCACTAGTTAAGTTAGGCCTCCAACTAGTCAGTGGGACCGTTTGTCAGAATTGAGTCAGCCGAGACCTACCTGCAAGTAGGCATGCGCCTGAGAATCTGGAAGCAGGAAGGGAGTCGCAGCTTTAGTGAGGACACAGATCCGTATTCAGCAGGGCTGTCTTTGGCATCTGTAGGTTCCGGTCCAGCCCATTTCTATGCATTGGTTTAGGATCACCAGTCTCCGCATATCTCTTCTCCATTCCTGCTGCATTGAATCTCTTGCTGTCTTTTCCGGAGCTGTGGGCTCTTCCACTTTCTCTGGGACGTTGAGTTCTTATTTGCAAAATGTAGAGGCAGTAACTTTAAGTTTTTACTTTTTGTTTTGTTTTGTTTTGGTTTTTTGCTGAGCCAGCGTCACTCAGTCCCACATCTAGCAGAAGTGGGAACCGTGGAGTTTAATCTGTGTGTGTGTGTGTGTGTGTGTGTGTGTGTGTTGGCTATTTCCTTCTGTATTCTAGTGAAGGAATTGGGGGAGAGAGGAGCTCCTGGAGGGGAGGATGTTGCCAGGTGGGTTATCACTCCACCTGCTGCCTGCAGAGGGCGCCCTGCTGCTGTGACAACTGTAGCCGCCTCTGGATCCAAAACCCCCTCTGCTTGTCTTCTTAAGGTTCTGTTTGTTTCAAACTGGGTGCAGTCCCTTTCCAGCTGACTTCTCAAAAACGCACACTGCCTAAGGCCCATATATGGTCACCCTAGCAAACTTGTCTGTAAGCGTTCTTTGCTTTCTTCACAAAAGGGCCCATAGTACTTCTGGAGGCACACAAAACTGTTGCATTCCTTTTAAAAATCAGGGGGGAAAAAAGAACTTTTAGGCCAACAGAGATGTATATTCTGACTTATTTTCAGGAAAGGGACCACAAAAGCAAAAGTGCCTAAGTCCTAGGAAAGTCATGACATTGGCCTCCCCTTCTCTCTGACGGCCTTGTGCCCTGTGAGCCCCCTTTCAGAGTGGGAACACCCCCCCCCGGTTCCTGTCTTGCTCAAGGCTCCAATGCCTCCCAGAGCCTGGCTGGGTGTGATGGCTCAGTGGGGCCTATGAGGACAAGACCATTGGCTTTTGGGACCTTTCTTCTTCACCCAGCCTTGACCTGGGCACTTCCACCTCTACTCCCAACCTTCTCCATCTGCTCCGCCGTAAGGGGGAGATTAGACCCATGTATATAAAACACCCTGTTAGCCAAAGTTCATGGCCTCTGGCCTAAAACAGTCAGGAGCAGCTGGGCCCAGTGCCCTCAGGATTGGAGAGAGCCATGGGCTTCTTTTCTTTGGGGCTTACAAGTGGCCAAGCTAAGGTTACGGAACAAACTTGGCAGACACCTAAGGTCCCAAATCATCCTGTCTTCTCCTATTCTTCTCTTCCATTTGCTCACCTGAGCATGAGTATGGTTTCCTCCCACTCTTTCAGGATCTCCTTTCTTGCCTTTCACATGTAATATGTATAATTGGAGCTGTAAGATCACCATCATTTCATGAAGAGCTTCTCCGAATTTTTCCCATGGATTAAGTGCTGCTGCAGACCAGATCCTTCTTGACGGTTATATTCTGAGACTAGCATTTTCTGAATCCTTGTTTCTTGGTCTTAAATCTGTCCCGTGTCTCCCACCCTGCCACAGAATCAGCGTCTTTGCTTGGGAAGCCGGAATCTGAGCGTGCAGCAAGCTCGAGATAAGGGCCGTAAGAACAGCCAGAAGCGAGAGACCAGAAGGCTTGCTCTTGCGTAATCCTGTGCAGGTGTTGGTATCTGTTGCCCAATCCGGAACGAGAAGCCGGCGCCAGCTGATCATCATAAAAGCTCTCCCAGCGACTGTGGCTTCGGAGGCCAGGGACGCCGGGCCCCCTGATCCACGTGTGCGAAAGATGCCCGAGGGATCTGCCCTCTGAGCTGAGGTGGCCCAGCATGCGGACCCTCCGTCTAGGCAGGTGAGTTTCTCTGTCTGTCTCTCTTTCTTTTTTGAAGAAAGCAAAGCACGCTTACAGACAAGTTTGCTAGGGTGACCATACTCCTTTCATGTTAACAAGAAATCTGGAGGACACCTGGGTCAGAAAGTAGCCATGCCCCCTGCTCAGGACATTCACATTTCGGCTGATGGCTTTTTCCCCTCTCCCAGGTGGAGTTTGTTTGCTGTTCTGGTGAAGTTAAACAGTAGTTAAACAGTTGACTGGGAAGTGTTATTATTTTGAAATGAGGCTTGGTTTCCCATGTCTGTGACCTGCTTAGAGGGAAGCAGTGGATCTGGGCCCGGGTTTCAGGCCAGTTGCCACAGCTCTGAGCACTTTGTGTCCCCGAGGAGCAGCGAGTAACGAGGGCATGTCTGTTCGCAGGGTCTGGCTTGGCCTGCTGATCGCGCTGGGCTCCCTCTGCCCAGCAGGCTCGCCCTGCGGCATCTCCACGCACATCGAGATAGGTGAGTGCCTGCACCTGGCCGTGGGATGCGGGATGCTAAGTCTGTCAGGGGGCGTTCAGGGAGAGATGTGGAGTCCGTGCCACGGATTGGTAACGAGCTTCCAGGACTGCAGTGAGCCGGGACTGGAGGCGGGTGGGTTCCATGTAGAGGCGGGCAGGAGGCTCGGGAACAATGCCTGGTTGATGATCCGGTCCCAGGCTGTTCCTCCGGGTGGGCAAACAGGAGGAGCTGGAGGAACTCGCGGCCGCCGTGCAGCAGGACGATAGCATGGGAGAGGAGGAAGATGGGTGGAACTCGCTAGGACTAAGGAGTGTGTTTTTGTTGTTTTATATTTCCAAGTATGCATACAGGGCCACTTGTGGCCACGGGAGTGGGTCCCCTGAGTCAAGTTTTTGGCTTCAGGGAGGGCAAGGAAGCGAGGGAGTCTGACCACTGGCATTAGAGGGGCCCGGGGTGATGACAGGAGCTGGGGAGGACAGGTTCGGGGCTGAAGGCCAAGTAGCAGATACAGGCACATGGTGGATTTGGTTCTTGAAGTGTATTTGTAATATATATATATTATATGTATAGTTTTTAAAATATTTTATTTATTTATTTGACAGAGAGAAATCACAAGTACGCAGAGCAGCAGGCGGGGGTGGGGGGCGGGAGGGAAGCAGGCTCCCTGATGAGCAGAGAGCCCGATGCAGGGCTCGATCCCAGGACCCTGGGATCATGGCCTGAGCTGAAGGCAGAGGCATTAACCACACAGGTGCCTCTGTAATACATGTATATATTTTAAAAGATTTTATTTATTTGACAGAGACACACTGAGGGGGAAACACAAACAGGGGGAGTAAGAGGAGAAGCAGGCGCCCCACTGAGCAGGGAGCCCGACATGGGGCTCGATCCCAGGGCCCTGGCATCATGACCTGCACCAAAGGCAGGGACTTAATTGACTGGGCCACCCAGGCACCCCTATTTGTAATTTTTTTAACTCATGGAAAATGTAAGCCCATTTGTAATGCCATTAGAAACGCATATATTCTATAACAGTTTTCAGATTGATTTCAACTATATCTGATGTCTGGGTTTTCTTTTAGATAAAAACAAGAATATTTTATAGTTAGGCCCCCTGGCCAGAAGGTACCAGTCAGAACAAGATTATAAGTAAGGTGTGTAAACTTCCCAGTACCAAATAGACCAAGGTATTTATTGAGTTCTGGTGGGCAAGAACCTATGATCCCAGAATTTTGCCTCCTGAAAGGGCCCGAGAGGTCACTGAGCCCCGTCCCTGTACTTCACATACAAGGAAATCGATCTGGAGAGACTCCCAGCTCCCTCGTTCGAGGGCTGGCCTAGGATTACAGCTCCTGAGGGCCAGGCCGGTGCTCTTTCCAAACACATTTATTGCTAAGAGGTAGTCAGGAAGCAATAGAAAGGAGAATTAGACGCAGCTTCTAATACCAGCTCTGCTGTGCACTAAGTACGTGACTCAGAGCAGTTCATTTTCTGTGTGTTCCTCTTCTGTAAAGCAGCCAAACATCTCCGTGAATTTGAAAGTTTTGTCCAAGCGTGGGTTCTTTGAGATTGAAATTGCTAAAACTAAAAGTGGGCTGAGAACAAGTATAAATGAAAATAGTCAAGAATAAGTATAAATGGAAAGTTTTTAATCTTTGGAATTTTTAAATAAGATTTTATTTATTTACTTGACAGGTCACAAGTAGGCAGAGAGGCAGGTAGAGAGAGAGAGAGAGGAGGAAGCAGGCTCCCTGCTGAGCAGAGAGCCTCATGAGGGGCTTGATCCCAGGACCCCAAGGCCACAACCTGAGCCGAAGGCAGAGGCTTAGCCCTCTGAGCCACCCAGGTGCCCCAATCTTGAGAATTTAAACATAGATGAAATATGAAATCTTTTTTTTAAAGATTTTATTTATTTATTTGACAGACAGAGATCACAAGTAGGCAGAGAGTCAGGCAGAGAGAGAGGAGGAAGCAGGCTCCCTGCTGAGCAGAGGGCCCAACTCGGGGCTTGATCCCAGGACCCTAGGATCATGACCTGAGCCGAAGGCAGAGGCCTTAACCCACTGAGCCACACAGGCACCCCTGAAATAATGAAATCTTAATGAAATCATATAACTGCTTGCCTTTTTTCAGTAGGTGCCAAAGAGCCTAATAGATTATGCTGAATATATGTTTCGTATATATTAATCTATTAATACAATATTAAACATAGTAGTATATTATATATAAATATCTATTAAACATGTTTATAAGATTTATTAAATGCAAACATTATCAATCTATATATTATGAATATATAAATATCAACACATTACCATTGACTATAACACATTACCATTCAATATATATTAAATATATTAAAATGTAAAAATATTTAATAAAAATATATAACAAATATATGAATGTATCTATTAAATATAAATATAAAATTAAATATATACATTATATTACCTATTCTATATATGATATGAATATATAAATATTAATATATTATCAATATATTAAATATATTAACATAAAACTTTGTTTATGTGAACATAAAAAGACCATTCGTAACCAGCACAGATTTTGAGGAGTCATATGTGAGAGACAAAACTGCAACATCTGCCAGTTATTTAGAGGATTTTGTAAATTTCTTGGTTCACACGGTCACTCCTTACATAAAGCCTGTCGGGAGGCGGACGGTTCTGTGAGTTAGTTGGGATGTCGTGCGGTGGTTTGCAGCTGGAAATCCCCCAGTCCTGTGTGCAGGTTACTGGTGTGGGCTGGGAGCCTGTGGCTTCTCGTGTCATGCTTAGAGGAGTGGCTCTGTTTTTGTATGACTTACAAAGCTGGATGAGATTCACAACAGGAGTAAGGTGTCCCCTTCGAATGTGCCTTCACAAGGCATGTTTGTCTTAGAGATTCTAGGAAGATTCGGGGTGTGTGTGTCTGAGTGTTGGTGTGTGGGTGGAGCAGGCGACCTGGGATGATTTTTTTTTTTTTTGGTCCATCTACTGTGGCCCAACGGATGATAAAACATTTGAGAGTAATTGACTCGTCCGTGGTTTTGGCCGTGTGTCCTATTTCCTGCTGAGGGTCCTTTATCTCAGTGGGTTGTTGAGGCAAAATAAAATGAAGACACCGGCTGTTTCCTGAGCTCCTACCGTGTGTCAGCTACTGAGCTCATCACCTCACATGTATTTTGTGTGACCTTCTCAGCATACCTGTAAGGTGGGAATTATTGACTTACTTTTACCTGGGAGGGAACTGAGCCCTAGCTTTAGCAGGGCGTTGGTGCCAGATAAGCAGAAGCTTCAAATCACCGTACAAACTTGATTTATGTTTTAGCAATATAAATGTCATCTGAATCTTATCATGCCTAACGAAAGTGACTAGTGAGACACAATTTTCAGCGTAACAAAATTATTTTCCTTTTACTTTATTTTTTTAAAAAGATTTTTATTGATTTATTAGAGCACGAGCTGGGGGAGAAGCAGAGGCAGGGGGAGAAGCAGACTCCGTGCTGAGCAGACTGCACCACCCATACACCCCCATTTTCTTTTAAAATATCTTGAATAAGTTCTGTCTCAGCTACAGTTGAATTTAATTGATTTACTTATTTCTCTCAGGACACAGAGCTCTGGAATTTCTCCACCTTCAGGATGGGAGAGTTAACTACAAAGAGGTAGGAAGTTTTAATTTTTTTCCTCATTCCTTGTGCATTAACTCTCTCCCATTGGTGCCAAAATAAAGGTCCTAACAGATACTTAGCAATAATTTTAGAAGTCAATTTTTTTCTTCATAAAACATTGATCTTTAGGGTTTTAAAAGGTGTATGTCGCATCCAGTACTACTTGAACATACAAAAATATATATAATATATATACATATAATACATATACTTGGATATACATTATATATATTTCAATTATATAATATATATAGAGTTTATACTTGAACATACATACTATATGTTATATAATTAAAATATTTTAATACTATTATATATTTATTTTTGTATGTATAACATGTATAACTTATATGTAATTATATACATTATATATAACTTAAATAGTATCACTGGAATATTTTAATGATGAATCAAGATTTGAAGAATTGAGAGAGAACTTTTTAAAAATGGTACATCTTTTTGCTTTTACAAAGAGAGGTCATGCCTGAGATAAATTATTTTTCACCTTTTGACGTAATCCTATAAAAATTGCATCAGCACAAGGAGCAGGGAATGTTTATTCAGAAGTCTGCTTTGAGATGCTGGTCTGTGTCTCCTCCCACTGTATTCTTGGTAAGACTATTTGATGGCTTTCCTATACTTATCCTCAACTTGGTTCTGTTTTGACGCTATACACTCTGGTTCTAGGCTAAATAGTGCTTTGTGCAAAGATGATCCTTAATATTTATATTTGATAATAGAGATTAATATTCCCTGGTGACATCAGAATTGAATCAAACTATTACCAGTAAGTCTCGTAATTCAGTATGGAAAGCAGGATGGCGAGATATCTGAAATCTGTCATATTGTCAAACCACTTTTAGACATTAGTTTCAGCTTTCTTACTTGGCAATTGAATAGTGTTTGATTATCTTCATTGACCCTGGTGGAAGGTAGCTAGGGATGAGGAGAGAAGCAAGAACCTGCTGAATTCATCATGTGAACAATCAGTTGTGAGTGTGTGCAGAGCAATTTTCTCGTAGAGATACACTTGTATCATTAACTTAATTTGAAACGTGTGAGCTGGACACCTATCCTTCCCCTCCGTATCGGGTCCTGATGCAGATACTGATGTCATCATTGGAAATGACTACGTACCCTGAGTGTTTACACTCCACCTTCAGTTTCTGAGGGTCGCGCTGCCTCACCTCTTATGATACATCCGATGCCTTTTCATGATGCAGTTTCTATCTCTGTATGTGGGACTTGTTGTAGTGTCTCTTTCTCCCCATTCGCACCTGCTCTTCGGGGACTTCCGGACTCACTGGGGTCTGAATTTTGTTGGTTCTGGAATTATCTTTTGTTAATATATCCAGAGTTGACTGCTCTTTGAAGCCTTTGACTTCTACAAAGAGAATAATGCGTAAAACTGAGAAAATCAGAACTGTCAGAAGCAAGCTCACCTCGTATTGGTGGTCATTATTGCCCTGATACTTTTTTCCTATCCTTTTCTTATTTAGTCTTCAAGTGTAGTTGACAGATACTGCTATATTGCATATGTACAACACAGTAACTCAACACTTCTGCACATAGCTGTGTGCTCACCACTGAGAAGTGTGGTTGCCACCTGTCACCATGTGTTATCACAGTGTAATTCATGGTGTCTCCTGTGCTGTACTTTTTGTTTCCATGACTTATAACTGGAAGCTTGTACCTTAAATTCCTTCGCCTGTTTTGCTGATCCCTTCCCTACCCTCCACCTTCCCTCTGGTAACCAGCAGTTGCTTCTCTGTATTTAAAAGTCTGTTTGTTCATGTATTTCTTAGATTCCACATGCACATGAATTCATACGGTATTTGTCTTTCTGGGACTTACTTCATTTAGCATAATAACCTCCAGGTCCATCCGTGTTGTCACAAATGGCAAGATTTTATTCTATTTTATACTTGAGTAGTAGTCCTCGTGTGTGTGTGTGTGTGTGTGTGTGTGTAATCACATCTCCTCTCTCCATTCACATATGTATGGATACCTGGATTGTTTCTATAGTTTGATTATAAAATCAGGTGCATGTATCTTTCTTAATTAGGGTTCTTATGTTCTTGGGTAAATACCCAACAATGGAATTACTGGATCCTATGATATTTCTATTTTTAATTTTTCGAGAAGCCTCCATACTAAGTTTACAGTGCCTGCACCAGTTTACATACCCACCAACAGTGTACAATGATTCCTTTTTCTCCACATCGTCATCAACACTTATTTCTTGTCTTTTTGATACTAACCATCCTGACAAGTGTAAGGTGATAATCTCATTGTGGCTTTGGTTTGCATCTCCCCACTGATGAGTAATGTTGAACTTTTTTTCATATGTGTATTGGCCATCTGTAGGTCTTCTTTGGAAAAATGTCCTCAAGTCATCTGTTTCTTATGGGATTGCTAAGGGTGTGTGTATGTGTGTGTGCACAGTTATAGAAGTTCTTTCTAAAGTTTGGATATTAAACTTTTATTGGATGTATCATTTGAAAATATCTTCCTCCATTCAGTAAGTTACTTTGTTGTTCTGTTGTGTTCTTTTGTCTTTTTTTTCCCTGGGCAAAATCTTATTTTGGCATAGTTGCAGTAGTTTATTTTTCTTTTGCTTCCTTTGCCTCGGGAGACCTATCCATAAATATGTTGCTAAAGCCAATGTCCTATTTTTCTTCTACCTGTATTTTCTTCTAGAATTTTTATGGTTCCAGGTCTCACATTCAGATCTTTAATCTATTTTATTGTGTTTGGTTTAAGAAAATGGCCCAGTTTCATT
Source organism: Neogale vison (assembly GCF_020171115.1). Lineage (NCBI taxonomy): Eukaryota > Metazoa > Chordata > Mammalia > Carnivora > Mustelidae > Neogale > Neogale vison. Next base: position 146,077,302 of record NC_058091.1, on the reverse strand, counting down.
CTTCAGCATGTTGCTGTCCAGTTTTCCCAGCAACATTTCTTGAAAACTCTCTTTTTCTCATTGTATATTATGACTCTTTTGTCATAGATTAATTGACTAAGTGAGGGTTTATTTCTGGGCTTTCTATTCCACTCTGTTGATCTATGTGTCTGTTTTGGTGCCAGTACCATACATTTTAATTACTGTAGCTTTGTAGTGTATCTTGAATTTTGAGGTTGTGATATCTCCAGTTTTGTCCTCCTTTCTCAAGATTTCTTTGGCTATTTGGGGTCTTTTGTTATTCCATACAAATTTTAGTCATTGTTTGTTCTAGTTCTGTGAAAAATGCCATTGGTATTTTGATAGGAATTGCATTAATCTGTAGATTGCTTTGGGTAATATGGACGTTTCCACAACATTAATCCTTCAAATCCATGAGCACAGAAATTCTTTCCATTTGTTTGTATCATGTTCAGCTTCTTTCATCAATATCTTATGGTTTTCAGAGTATAGGTTTTTCACATCCGTGGTTAAATTTATTCCTCGATACTTTACACTTCTTGGTGCAATTGTAAATGAGATTGTTTTCCTAATTTTTCTTTTTGCTATGTCATTATGAACAAATAGAATTGCCACTAATTTCTACATACTAATTTTGTATCATTCCACTTTACTGGATTCCTTTATTCTAATAGCTTCTTCGGTAGTCTTTAGGGTTTTCTATATATAGTATCATGTCGTCTGCAAAGAGTGACCATTTTACTTCTTTCTTACCAGTTTGGATGCCTTTTGTTTTCTTGTCTGATAGTAGCAGCTAGGCCTTCCAGTACTCTGTTGAATAAAAGTGGTGAGAGTAGACATCCTTGTCTTGTGTTTGACCTTAGGGGAAAGGCTCTCAGTTTTTCCCCCTTTGAGAAGGATGTTAGCTGTGGGTTTTTCATGGAAGCCTTTATTATGTTGAAGCATGGTTCTTCTAAATCCACTTTACTGACAGTTTTATCACAAAGGTACTGTATCAGATTCTTTTTCTAGAGCTCTTTAGATGATCATATGATTTTTATACTTCTTCTTAATGTGATATGTCACATTGATTTAAAAATATTGAACTACCCTTGAATCCCAGGAATAAATCCCACTTGATCAAGGTGAATGGTCCTTTTAACACACTGTTGAATTTGGTTTGGTAATAAGTGTTGAGGATTTCTGCATCTGTGGTCGTCAGGGATACTGGCCTGTAGTTCTCTTTTTTTACTGTTGTCTTTGTCTGGTCTTGGAATCAGGGTAAAGCTGGCCTTGTGAAATGGATTTGGAAGTTTTCCTTCCTGTTCTATTTTTTTGAATAGTTTGAGAATAGGAATGAATTCTTCTTTAAATGTTTGGTAGTACTTCACCTGTGAAGCCATTTGGTTCTGGCCTTTTTTTTTTTTTTCCTTAAGATTTATTTATTTATTTATTTATTTATTTATTTGACAGAGATCACAAATAGGCAGAGAGGCAGGCAGAGAGAAAGGAGGAAGCAGGCTCCCCGCTGAGCAGAGAGCCTGATGCGGGGCTTGATCCCAGGACCCTGGGATCACGACCTGAGCCGAAGGCAGAGGCTTTAACCCACTGAGCTACCTAGGCACCCCTCGTCCTGGACTTTTGTTGAGGAATTTTTTGATTATGGATTCAGTTTTTTTACTAATAACTGGTCTGTTCATATTTTCTTTTTCTTCTTGGTTCAGTTTTGGCAGATTGTATGTTTCTAGGAATTTATCCATCTTTTCTAGTTTCTTCAATTTGTTACGTAACGTTTCATAGTATTGTTTAATTCTTTGTATTTCTGTGGTGTTGGTTGTTATTTCACTTTCTTTTCTGATTTTATCGAGTGCTTGCTCTTTCTTGAGGAGTCCGGCTAAATGTTTATCAGTCGTATTTATCTTCTCAAAGAACTAACTCTTGGTTTCATTGATAAAAATAATTTTGTTCACTTATTTCCACTCTAAACTTTATTATCTCCTTCCTTCTACTAACTTTGGGCTTTGTTTGTTATTCTTTCTAGTTCCTTTGGATTAAGATTTGATTGCTTTTTTGAGACTTTTCTTGTTTCTTATAATAGGCCTGTACTGCTGTAAGCTTCCTTCCTAGAGCAGTTTTTGCTGTTTCCCAAAGATTATTATTTTTTTTTTAAAGTAGGTTCTATACCCCACATGGGGCTTCACCTCATGACCCTGAGACCTTACAGTCCTGTGCTCTACCAACCAGGCCAGCCAGGTGTCCGCACAAGGATTTTCGGTCATTTGTGTGTCTTTATGTGTTGTTTTATTTCCTCTTTGATTTCGTCATTAACCATCCATTGTCACTAGCATGTCGTTTAGTGTCCTTTTGTTTCTCCCCTAGTTTTTTTTTTTTCTTATAGTTGATTACTAGTTTCATACTGTGATGGTTGGATTCACTATATAGATTTAATTTCTATAAAAATAGACATAATTTTCTATTTTAACCATGAAATCCTACAACGGTAGTTATTTGGTTGGTGCTGTCTTCTCTACCCCGCTTCCTCCTGCCTGCCTACAGGAGAGATTTGTCCTTTTGTGATTAGAGGACTGAGACATGCTCACTGTAAAACACTCTGAGACAATGAATGTTGACACTTGGCTTTATATCATTCTAGACATTGTTTTTTAATTTATTAGTACTTTCTTCCCCCCAAATTACACTCTACACACTGTGCAACTTGCTACTTTTCATTAAATATATTGGTGATATCTTTCCATGTCAAAAAAGATGTTGAGAATCAATTAGATCAATTACATATTTTTCTATTACCTTACTGTATCATAATTTATTCAGCCTATTTTATATTTTAACTTTTTACTTGGAAGTAATTAAAAACCCATAGAAGAGCTGGACAGTTAGGCAATCTCTATATGCCCTTTACCATATTCCTGTAGACCCTCTATTGGCATATTTGGCCTTTCATCCTCTCTGTTGTCCCCCAAGGGAAGGAGGTAGAACAGGAAAGGAATGAAGGTCTTTATTTGGTGTCTCAGAATTGCACTTCAGGGGAGCACAGATTCCAGAGTAACCAGAAAAGTGTCCAACTCATGCAGGGAAAGCAAGGGGATTTTACGAGAAGGAAGAGAGAATTACAGGATTTACATAAAGCAGAGAAGAAAAGAATGCTGCTGTATTGGTGCTGACCAGTGGAACCACTTGTGATGACTGCCTTACTGATTATCGCTGCTCTCAAGCCAACGTCCTGCTGTGTATTTGTTGACTCTGCTGTCCTCATCTGATCCAGATGCCAGGTGCTCTGTTGAAATCTTATGAACCAACCGCTTGTCAAAGAATTGCTGCTTCCGGCCCAGTTCAGTGTGTTAGTTGGAATGAAAATGGAGTCTCTCATGGCCAGAGATTTCATGCAATTCCACACTATTTATACACACTGATTTCTTTTCCCCTGGACAATTCTCGAGTGAATTCCTGGTGTGGTGCCCATTATCCTTCAACTCATGATCGTGTATTTCCTAAAAACGAGGACACTCCTGTGGAGCCACAGCACAATAATCACAGTCAGGAAACCAACATTGAGTAACACTTTCCCTCTCCCCCAGTCCTCAGGCTTTATTAAAATCTCTCCAGTTGTCTCAGTAATGAATCTTCTTTCTGGTTCCAGGACTGATCCAGGACCATGTGATCTAGAACAGTTCCTCAGGCCTCCCTTGTCTTTAATGACCTTGATATTTTGGAAAGGGCACAGTCCAATAACAGTCAAATGCACCCTAGTTTGGTTTCATGTGCTAATTCCTACTTGCAGGTTACCTTTATTTATTTATTTATTTTTAAAGATTTGGTTTATTTACTTGAGAGCGCATGTGGGTGAGCACAAGGGGTTGGGGGAGGGGCAGAGGGAGAAGGAGAAGCAGACTTCTGTCTGAGCAGGGAGTCGGATGCGGGGCTCAGTCCCAGGACCCCAAGATCATGACCTGAGCTGAAGGCAGACGCTTAACTGACCGAGGCACCCGGCGCCCTGTGCAGGCTATCTTTTGACAGAAACTCACAGAACACAGAAGCGATGCTGTATTCTTACCACATCGTACCAGCAGGTTCACGAGGTCAAGTGTACTGTTTTGGTGATGCTGAATTTTTCCTTTCTAAGATTTTTCACTGGGTGGTTCTTTAATATTCCTTTCCTGAGATTATTTTGATGGTGGTGGGTGGCGGTTGTTTCAAGTATGTTTGTAACTGAAGTACTTTATGATGGCTGCTTTAAAGTATTTGCCAGGTAATTCTAAAATTTCTACCATTTCAGTGTTGGCCTTTATTAGCATCTCCTTTCCTTCCTTCTGAGATCCCCTGGTTCTTGGTGTGGTAAGTGATCTTTGACTAAAACCTGGACATTTCAGGCATTAGGTTATGAGACTCTGGATCTTACTGAAACCTTTTTTTTTTTTTTTTTTAAAGATTTTATTTATTTATTTGTCAGAGAGAGAGAGAGGGAGAGCGAGCACAGGCAGACAGAGTGGCAGGCAGAGGCAGAGGGAGAAGCAGGCTCTCTGCAGAGCAAGGAGCCTGATGTGGGACTTGATCCCAGGACACTGGGATCATGACCTGAGCCGAAGGCAGCTGCTTAACCAACTGAGCCACCCAGGCGTCCCTGAAACCTTTTGTTTTAGCTGACTTCTTCTGACACCTCTTTGGGAAGGGAACAGAATAGGGAGGGTCACCCACCTCCTGACTCTCCTGACTGCCAACTCAGGATAGAAGTCAAGGTTCCCTCTGAACCTCCATGGACACCTCTCTGGCTGGGAGGGGTAGAAGTGCCCAATTATTGCTTTTCTCTGTGGCCTCTACAGATACTGGGGGGGGGGGTCTCCTCGTGGTGGTGAACTTCCTGCCCTCCCCAGGGCTTCTTCTGATGCCACCCAGTGGGGATGGGGAGAGGTGCCATGTTACTGCAGTTGGGACCGGAGGCCCAGGCTCTCCCCAGGCTCTCCCCATGGTCTCCACTGACACGGAGGGCTAGGGGCAGGGGACAGATGAATGTCCTGGTGAGGGTAGGGCCACAGTGTTTTCTGTGATGTTTGGCTGGAGTAAAAGGTTGTTGTCTAAATGTTTTCTGTCTTGCTAGGCTGCCCTTTTCCTGGTCTTAGGGTTAGAGAAAGCAGGCTTTTGTTGTGGGGGGGGGGTGGTGTGTGTGTGTGTGTGTGTGTGTGTGTGTGTGTGTGTGTTTTTTTTTTTTTGCCCATTAGAGTTTCTAGGTTGGCATGCTTTCCTCGTATCCAGTTTGGGATCTCTGAGGCAACGAGAAAGCCCAGAGGATTGACCCCAGTGTCTTCTTCTGGCCCTGAGCTCCCAGACAGCTCTACCTCTCACGGGCTTCTTATGCTCATTTTGTGTACAATGCCCGGGGTTAGCTTAGCAAGAGGAATAAGTACATCTGTTCCCTCTTCCTGGGGACAGAAGTCCTAGTGATGTTAATTTCTATCACCTGGTTGAGATGATGTCTTCACATTTTTACAACGGAAAGTTAATAATATTTTCTGCTTTTTAATTAGCAAGTAAATATTTTGTGGGGAGAGATATTGATGTAAATATCCTGTTTCTCCTGAAGTTTTAGCCACTGGTTGTAGCATCTCTTTCTAAGTCTTGCCTGAAATAATTATTATGATGGTTGCCAAATTGTTTATCTGATTCCATCACTCTTCCTACCTTTCTTGGCTTTCTACTGTTTAGAGCCGTTCCTTCTTCCCCATTCATGTGTGCACATTCATGGATTTTTATTTCATCGTTTATGTTACATTATCATTCATCGTGACGCTGACATTGTCCCAGATTCTGCTTCAAGTTGGCTTTTGCGTCTGTTTATCTGCCTATTTATTTAAAACCGTGAATTCACGCAAGAATATTTCCAGTTAGGGGCCTGCGCCACAGGAATCCTTCTAGCCTTCTCTGTGCCCGCATCTGTGTCCCCTTTCTCCAACACTGAGAAGCCTGGCCATCATTCTCAATATATCCTTTGTGCTCGGCCTCCTCGTTTGTGACCAGTGTCCCCAACCACGTTTGGCAAAACCTTCAGTTCTGACACTGCTACCCGAGTCCTTCTGGCCCAGAAACCAAGAGGAAAAAAAAAAACCAAAACGACGAAACAGAAAAGACCTCTACAACAAAGGAAGGCTTAATATTCTCTGTTGCTCGTGTATTTCATTGAAATTTCTTTTTATTAAAAAAAAAACATTTATTAGAGAGCACAAGCAGGAGGAGGAGCAGAGGGAGAGGGAGAAGCGGACTTACAATTTTTTTCATTTTTGCTCATTTGGTAGGTGGAAAATGGTGTTTTTGTTATAGACTTTATTGGCATTTTAGTTAACGAGGTTAAATATACTTTCAGGTGTTTATCAACTATTCTATTACATCTTATGTGAATCACTTGTGTGTTTTGCTCATTTCTGCACATTTTGCTCATTTCTCTACATTCGATGCATAAGGATGATTTTTTAAACTTACCTGCCCCATCATGTGTCAAATGATTCAGTTATTTTTCTCTTCAGTTGCTTCCCATGCTCTTCACCGTGCAGAATGCTCCAATTTTTGTGTCGTTAAGTGCATCATTCTATTCTCTTATGGCTTCTGCCTATACGCTTTCCTTAGAAAAATCACTCCCACTCAAGATTATGCCATTATTCCTTTTAGTTTTGTCCTGCTCATTCTGTGGCTTCCTGTTCTGCCTTTAACTCTTTGATTCATGTTGTATATATTTTGGCATAAAGCCGTGAGCGGTCTGGGAACCTCTTGTTGGTCATGTCAACTTCACGTCCGTGTCACGTCGGCCACGCTGGGTCCCGCCACGAAGGGGGGACACCCCCCCGCCCTGGCCGGGGCTGTGCCAACATGACTGGCTGGGGACTCCATCTTCATTCATGCCACCGTGCGTGGTGTGGGCTTGAGTCTGTTTTCTTGCTCTTTGTTCTGTTTCCTTGATCTCTTTTGATTCCAACATCCTATTGCTCTTATTTCTGTAGCTTAGAAATACATTTTTCTATCTAAGGGAGCCATCGTCCCCCAGTACTTAATCCCCACCCACAGCAGCTTCCTATTTTGCTGACACATTTACTTTTCAGAGTTTACTTCAGATTATTTTTCAGTGTTAAATAGTAGCATCTTCTTCACCTAGAAATGCACATTCAACAAGTTTTAATCATACAAAGTGACCAAGACCAAAGCACGGTAAATAGTCAATAAAGTTAATTATTATTTTTAAGTGACCAAAGTGCAACTTGCAAGCTATCTTTAGAGAAAAAGGAGACTCCACTGGTTTATGTAATTGATGGCGCTTGGAGCAGAGCTGCACCAGAGGTGGGTGGTGGTCTCCCTCCACGGGGGGGACATAGGCCTCCAGCGTTCAGCCTGAAAACCCCCAAGAGAAAGCTCTCGATCAGACGTGCGTCTTTGAGCCGCACACTGTGGCGGCCGTGGGAATTCTTCAGTCCTTATGAATCAATTACAGAGTTTAAGGTGGGGCACCTGTGGCCTCGGTTGGGCATTTGGCTTCTGCTCAGGTCAGGATCTCAGGATCCTAGGATCGAGCCCCACCATTGGCTCCCTGCTCAGTGGGGGAGCCCCTTCCCTTCCTTGCCCTCTACGCCTCCCCCCTGCTCATGCTCTCTGTCTCTCTGTCTCTCTCACACTCTTTTTCTCAAATAAATAAAATCTTAAAGCTTAGGGGGCACCTACCTGGTTGGCTCAGTTGGAAGAACATGCAGCTCTTAATCTCAGGGTTATGAGTTTGAGCCCCAGGTTGGGGTGGGGGGAGGATAGAGATTAGTTAAATAAATACTTTAAAAAAAAAAAAAGGTTGAGGCTGCACATTTTTACTTTGGCAATCCGAGTTCATCTGCAGATCCTGGAAACCCCTCGACTAGTCGATGCTGAGCGCCCCCCAGAACTGGAGAACTGGGTGTTGATGGTCTCTGAGCTCTGGAAGAGCAAGCTCGGGGCGGAACGTCCAGGAAGGGCTCCCAGAGCTCGCGCAGAGCTGGCCCGCAGGGTTCCCGGTGGCAGCCACAGGCCCCTGCCCCGCCTGCGAGCTGAGGAAGAAGGGGAGAGGGGCTGCGTGCGGAGTCTGGGAACTGTGGCCACAGCTGCGCCGCCTGAAGGGGGTCAGAATGGAATGAGCGAGCCAGTCAACCCAGGAGAACATTGAAATATAATGACTTTTCTTTTCTTTTTTTTCTTTTTAAGATTTTATACATTTGAGAGAGAGAGAGAAAGACACAGGGCTGGGAATGAGAGGGAGGGACAAGTGGGGGGAACAGCAGAGGGAGAGGGAGAAGCAGACTTACCACTGAGCAGGGAGCCCCACGTGGGACTTGATTCCAGGACCCTGGGATCGTGACCTGAGCCAAAGGCAGAGGCTTCACTGACTGAGCCAGCCAGGCACCCTGAAGTATAATGTTCTTTTACCATCTACTTTTACCATAATTTTAAAAGGTAAAGGAGTTTTTAAACCCCCCTAAGAACCCCAAAGACATCATCTGACCGTGAAGTACAGGTAACAACTATAAACTTGTATGTGAATAGATCAGTTTATAAATATATATATATAGTTGACCCTTGAACCAACACTGGGATTAGGGGCACTGATCCCCAGGCAGTCAGAAACCCAAAAGTAACTTTTGACTCCCTCCAGACTTAACTACTAATGGCCTACTGTGGACTGGAAGCCTTACACTTACTTTGGAGGTTATATGAATTATATCCTATATCCTTCTAATAAAGCATATGAAGAAAATGCATGAAAGAAAATACATTTGTAGTACTCCACTATATTTAGTGAAAAAATCTGCATCTGCATGGACTCATGTGGTTCAGAGGTCAGCGGTGTAACTGTGTGTGTGTTCTTTTTTTTTTTTTTTTTAAAGATTTTATTTATTTATTTGACAGACAGAGATCACAAGTAGGCAGAGAGGCAGGCAGAGAGAGAGGAGGAAGCAGGCTCCCTGCCAAGCAGAGAGCCCGATGCGGGGCTCGATCCCAGGACCCCGGGATCATGACCTGAGCCGAAAGCAGAGGCTTTAACCCACTGAGCCACCCAGGCGCCCCGTGTGTGTTCTGTGCCAATGCACTCACTTTTCACTGGATCGCTGAAAATCTCCCCACAAACCAGTCAGTGAGCTAGCCTTGCAGAAATCCTGCTTTGCTAGTGGCCAGAGAAAGGAGATGAAATCAAATGAGTGATTTTTGGTCCTTCTTGGTCAGCCTGTGTTTGCTTGGACAGAACCTGAGGTTCTCTGTTGAAGGGCATCGTCTTGGATCATGCCCAAGTTTTTTTTTTTTTTTTAAAGATTTTATTTATTTATTTGACAGAGAGAGATCACAAGTAGGCAGAGAGGCAGGCAGAGAGAGAGGAGGAAGCAGGCTCCCTGCTGAGCAGAGAGCCCGATGCAGGAGTCTATCCCAGGACCCTGAGATCATGACCTGAGCCGAAGGCAGCGGCTTAACCCACTGAGCCACCCAGGCACCCCATGCCCAAGTTTTTACTACGTGCGTACTTACTCCTTCCTTCTGTCCCCTCTCCAGGCTGCTGCCTCTTGCCCCTAATCTCTGTTTTCCTCTTCCTCAGCTGTTACTTGAGCACCAGGATGCGTACCAGGCTGGAGCCGTGTTCCCTGATGCCTTCTACCCCAGCATCTGCGAGAGAGGTAAGCTCGAGTTTCCCAGACCCAGTGATGCCGCTTCCACTTGGTTAACAGGAGCAGCTAGGACAGAGCTCCAACGGCGTGTTTCCGTTGTCCTTGGTCACTGACTTGGTTCACATAACTACATTTTTCACTTAACCAGACCTTAACCACTTAAGCGTAAGATTCTGAACATTTTCACGACCCTGTGTGTCCTTAATTTACTACTTTGTGGCAGAAGAGAAAAGATCTTGAAAGCAGTGGAAAGGTCTGGGTTCGCGTTCCTGTGCTAGTAGCCTGTGACCGTTAGAAAGTGTTTCCACGCCCGGGACATGATCAGAATAATGCCTCCCTTGCCTCTACTGGACTTTGTTGGTGTTTATGTATACTATTTTGTCAAGTGGTGTGCAGATCTAAGGCAGTGGTGTCAGTGACCTGGGCTTGGGGAGAGTATCAGGACCCCTTGGGCGTGGAAGGTGCCCTCTGACAGAGAATCGGGGGCTGTTTTGTAGGAGCCATGGGCCTGCCGTAAGAAATCGGCAGGGACGGTGCAGGGAGGGGAGAAGGCCCTGTGGGGGCCAGTCCTTTAGTCAGGGACTGAAGCCAGCCCCCAGGACCCTGAGTCAGGGATCTGGGGGAACGAATACCCCCACTTCCCTTCCTTTTCTCTGATCTCGTCTCCGTTCTCCGCATTGGCCGGACCCAACCCAACCAAAGCTGGGGGGCAAAGAGGCCAGTCGGACTGGTCCCTTCAGGGGCACCGTGCAGGGCAGAGCAGGTTGGACAGAGGGTCTGGAGGGACAAATGAAAGACATCCAGTATAGTGCTCGTCACGGAAACCATATTTGGAGTCTCAGGGTCATGGCCATTATCCCAGTGTTTTGTTTTTTAAGATTTTATTTATTTGTGAGAGAGAGAGAGAGTGAGTGCACAAGCGGGGGAAGAGGCAGAGCCAGAGGGAGAAGCAGGCTTCGTGGGCAGGCTTCCTTTGGCCTCCGTTCTCTAGGATTACAGACGGGAACAAAAACTTTGCTTAATCTGGCAATTTGGTGAAGGGGAGGTTTATCCAAAGAACTGCTATTACCCTTAATTTGGGATTTTTACTGAATTCTGTAAAATAGGAATTGTAAGTTTTATCTTGAAAACTTTAGAGCAGATCAAATTTCTAGTTGTGGTGTCTTTGAAAATCATTTCAAGAAAAGCCGATGGTTTAAAACTGGTTAGAATGTTTTTACTTTAGGGGTACCTGGGTGGCTCAGTGGGTTAAGCCTCTGCCTTTGGCTCAGGTCATGATCTCAGGGTCCTGGGATCGAGTCCCGCATTGGGCGCTCTGCTCAGTGGGGAGCCTGCTTCCTCCTCCTCTCTCTCTGCCTGCCTCTCTGCCTACTTGTGATCTCTCTTCCTCTGGCAAATAAATAAAATCTTAGAAAAAAAGAGAATGTTTTGACTTTAGTGACAGCAAAACTATTTCAACAGAAGGATCTAAATTCTGGTGTTTTGGTTTCCGTTGCCCCTTGTGACATTTGACAGCCCCCTCCCCCCCCCCCCTACCCCCCACCTGCACTGCCCCCACCAACTCCAGCACCCTCCACCTACTACCCTGCACAGCTGTTTTCTCCTTCCCTTTAGCACAGAAATGGAAAACCCTTCCAGCCCCCCAGCAGCCCCCGTGATTCCAGATGCTGTGAGCCAGTCCCAGCTTTCTCTCTCCCTCCCAGCTGGCCCTTCTGTTCTAGAGGCTTCCTCTGAACATCAACGGAAGAACACAGGAGGCTGGAAGGGAAGGAGGAGACGTCTCCAGCTTTTCTGGACAGACTCCTGATACCTGCTCTTGTCTCACCAGGGAAGTTCCACGATGTGTCCGAGAGCACGCACTGGACCCCCTTCCTGAACGCCAGCGTCCATTATATCCGAGAGAACTACCCGCTTCCCTGGGAGAAGGTAGGCATGGCCAACCCTCTAGAGCCGAGAAGAAATTCTGCTCCAGACCCCCACCCCTAGTCTGCACCCAGTCCCCCGCCAGGCTCCGGGCTGCTCACCCTTGTACCTTCATTGCCAAGCCCAGGATGCAGTTGGTTAAGACCTGAACAAACTACTCGGAGAAGGGCAGGCGGTCACCTGGCCATCTCTGTCCCAAGAGTAATTCCTCTGAAAGCACTTCCCAGGCACCCCGAAACGTCTCCTCAAGTCCTTGGGTTTTGTCACCAGAAACTGCAGTGTACCAGCCTCTGTATTGCTGTGAAGGCTCAGGGATGGAAATCTCTTTATTAAACACCGTAATAGACTTTTACAAAATAACCCCCGCGCCCGTCCCTCCCATTTGCTCGTTGGCAGGACACGGAGAAACTGGTGGCCTTCCTGTTCGGCGTTACCTCTCACATGGCGGCTGACGTGGCCTGGCACAGCCTGGGCATCGAGCAGGGATTCCTTCGCACCATGGGCGCCGTGAGTCTCGAGGGGAGGCTCCCGTCCTGCCCGGGACGAAGCCGGGAAGGCGAACTCGAGGTCGCTCAGGGCCATGCGGACGCAAGCGAGGCTCCCTGCCCCAGCAGCCCCCCGTCTCCAGCCCCTCCTCCCCACCCCCTTCTTCCCGGGCTCCCCGCACGGTCGGGCCGCGGGCAGGACCCCGGCGTGCACCGAGATCAGCAGTACCTGTGCTTCCTGTGCCGTCGCAAAACCGCATTTGCGAAATTTCACGCTCCGGGCAAGTCGCGTGTCTTAATAAGGACACGAAGAGCTGCCACTTGGTTCTCCTCGGGAGGAACCGCTCCACGTGTTTATTCTTTTAAAATTTTCCTTTCCAACATGCAAAGACGTGTTCTTATTTGCGTGTGGCTGGCACAGCGTCGCGGGAGCTCCAGGTGGGCGGCCAGCTGTGTGCAGCATGTTCGCCCACCGTCACCGGCCAGTCCCGGCCCTCCCTGGGCTGTGCCTCATTCCCGTGACTTAGTCACTCCGTAACCTCCCACTCCCTTGTGCCCATTTCGCCCATCTCCCCACGCTGGCTTTTTTTCTCCCCCCCATTTTCTATATGAAAATGCCAGGGCCCTGAACCGAAATGGCGCCCTTGTTTCTGGAAGCCTCCCTGGTCCCCAGTTGTCGTTGGTCCCATTCTGTGCAGAGCTTACCCTTGGACTCCCTGGAGACTGTGTCTCTATCGCCAGCGGTGCAAATGTTTGCAAGAGCTTTGTCTCCAGGCGCTACTATGTGGCTCAGCTGCCACTGTAAATTTGTAACAAAAACATAAAATGATCATTTTCTTAAAAAAATCAAGTCCATCTGTTATGGACCCTTTGCACTGACTGGGTTAGGCGTTTACCTCCTTGCCCCCGGCGTGGCTGCGGGGTGGGCTTTGGGCTACAATCGGTTTTCTCTCTTTCTCAGGTTGACTTTCACGGCTCCTATTCCGAGGCGCATTCGGCGGGCGATTTCGGTACTGTCTACATTTGCCAAGTTTGTTTTGCCACGGTTCTGTCTCCCTTGTCCTAGAGTCATTACCGTACCTTAAATCTGTATTACATCCCCCCCCCTTGTTGAAAAACCTCTCTCCTTAACTGAGACCATCTCATGCTGCATTAGGACTGGCTGTGTTGTTCTCTTGAGCAAAAGTGTCATTTTCATACTCTATGAGGTGCGTATTCAGTCACTTTGGGAAATGGCTAATAACCAGGCAGGTGTCTAGACAACAAGAGAGAGAGATGCTTCCGGGAGCGGCTGCCGGCAGAGACGTGCGCAGATCATGGTGGGCTCCCGCAGTATCTTTCTCTCGTTTGTGTGTGTCAAGTTCAACTTATACTAAAAAACCAAGTATTTATAGTAAAATACATATTTTTAATCACAGCTTGCCAGTCCATATACTACCTAGCTTTCTATTTTAATACTTCATTAAGAGTACAGCATATCTCATTTGCCATAGAGATGTATTTCTGAAAAGTTGTATGTCTTTATAAAAAAAAAATCACAGTTCATCATTGGCATATGTCCTAATTTAGTAAAGCTTTACCCTTATATTAGCTTAAAATTCATTACCTAAGGTTGCCCTTACTTTAACTTGGTACCTCTGTCTTTTTCCTGCCATGAATTATTGAAATAGCCAAAGTAGACAGTGAATAGGATTTTAAAAGAAATTTTATGGTTCATCTTTCCTTCAAGTGAAAAACTTTTGGCTATCTGGGTGTTTCTTAATTCACAAGTCTCACTGGCTAAGCTATGAATGATCACTTTTTCTTTGAGATCTGCTTTTACCTAAAACAGTGAGCAGAACATGCGGGCAAGGTAGTAGACTCATCACCTGACTGTGCAGATCTGTGGAAAGAAGCCGAGTGTCGTCGCTGACCCACCAAATGTAAATATTTTTCTCGTGCTTTAGGAGGAGATGTGTTGAGCCAGTTCGAGTTCAATTTTAATTACCTCGCACGGCGCTGGTAAGAACAACTACGCTTACACGTGTGTTCCCTAAATGGCGCTTAGAAGCTGGACCCTTTTTATCCCCGAAGAAAATGCAGCCTATGATGCAATTAGGCATCAAAAATTTATAAATTTTGAAAAGCAAAACTGCAGATGAGGACAGTTTAAGATGCTTTGAACTTGTGACTGACACCGTATCCAATGCATATTTACAAAAAAAAAAAAAAAAAGATCACGTGCTCCCGTGTAGCTAACACTTGGCTCACAGCCAAGCCTTCTGGGTGTCTTCTAAGCGCCTCCCGTTCTCTCCCACCGAGAACATTCTCTCCCGTTCTTCTAAACCGCGCCTGTGGGATTCCTGTTAATCGTTCTGTTGCTTCTCTTTAGAGCTGAATACATATGGATGTGTCCCTATACAAAATGGGACGTGGTTTTAATCTTCAGATAAATAGAATCTGGTTCCGAGGTCGGGTCACCCGTGTCTGTTGGGCCATGGTAGATTTCCCCGCTGTGTGGCTGTCTGACACCGGGAGGGCCACGTGGTCCTCCACTCCCGCGGGGACGGAGGTATTAGTGCGGAGCGTGTGTGTTTGCTCTACGGGCGGTGTTGCTGTGAACATCTCCTACGTTTGTGCCCCACAGGGGGTTCTCTCACCCTCAGCCCTGGACACGGAACTGGGAGGGAGTCCCGGGGCCGACGCAAAGTCGGCATCAGAGCCGAGGCTTTCAGAACGGCCTTCCCAGCGGACCCGGTCCTCGGGCCTATGTGGTGGATCTGCTTCCCCTGCGTTCTCCGGGACTTAGTCTTGTCCAATTTAAAATACAGTCTGTTTGGTGTGAACTGGTATCTTACTGAAGTTTTCGTTTGCATTTCCCAGTGATTAATGAGGCTGAAAGTTCCTTCATGTTTTATGGATCATCTGTGTTTGATACTCCGTGAACATCTTGTTTAGCTTTTAGCCTAGTTTTCTGTTGGTTGGTTTGGCCTTTTTACTTACTGGTGAGTGGTCCTTGTATTTTAGGGCTTCTAATCTTTGGTTGGTTTATCATTTATTTATTACAAATATCTTTTTATACTTTGGGACTTTTTTTAACTTATGATGTATCTTAATAAACAGAACTTAATTTTAATGTAGTTGACTCTATCTTTTCCTCGTAATTTGTACTTTTGATGTCTGATTTAAGAAATCCTTCCCTACCTTTTGGGGATGAGGTCATTCTCCTCCTCCTTGGCCTTCAAAAGCTTTTATGGTTTTATTTTTTTAAACTTTGTCTTTCACTTACCTGGAGTTAACTTTTTCTATGTTCTGAGATAGAATCTGATTTTCTTTCTGTAGATGTAATGTAGATAGTCCCCAAATCAGGACACTTATCCATAGTCTCCCCTTTCCTCACTGGTCTGTAATGCCCTCTCTGTCAGAAAATTTCATATGTATTTGGGTCCATTTGTGGGCTTTCTATTCTGTTCTATTGATCTACTTGTCCATGAGCAATACTGGTTTTTTTAAAAAATTACAGTGGCTTTATAATACATCTTGACATCTAGTAGGGCTGGTCTCTCAGCCTATCCTTTTTCTTTAGACACACCTTGACAATTCTTTTGCCTTGGCTCTTTCAAATAAAGTGAGAAGAGCAAGTTGCCATGTTCTAAGAAAGATCTTGTTGGGGTTTTGATTAGAATTGTATTGAATCTAGAGATCCATTGGAAGAGCATTAACTTTGAAATACTGAGTCTTCTCACTATGCTATATATTTTATTTAATCCCCCTTTAGTGACTTTAACTAAACTTGTCTAAGTTTTTCCCTTCAAGGTCTTACATGTTTTGTTCAATTTTGTTGCAGAGACTTTTTATTTGCTACCGTTAATGGTAACTTTCAGTTACTATTTATTTTCTAGTTGATTGTTGCTGTGTAGGATGCAAGTGACTTTCTCATTTTGATTTTTGCTTCTAGCAACATTTCTAAAATCCCTCATTCATTCTAATGTTTCCAGAGATGTTTTTGAATTTACTGTATACTCACAGTGCATCATCAACAAATTGTGACCATTTTACTTTTCCTTTCTCAGTCTTTAGCCTGTGTGATGCAGCAGAAAGAAGAAAGTTATAAAGTTTTCAGTACAAAAGAAGTGGTGATACTGAGCATACTTACCTTGTTTGTGACCTTAAAGAGAATGCTTTCAAAATTTCATCAGACACAGTGTTTGCCCTGGGTTTTTGTGAATATCCTTAATTAGCTTAAGGCAGTTTCCCTCTATTTCAGTTTGCTGGTAGTTTTTATTATGAATTAACTTCGTATGTATTGAACTCTTACTCTGCATCTGTTGAAATAGTTCCCTCTTTTTTAATCTGTTAATATAGCAGTTGTACTAATCTATTTGCCAATATTTAATCAAGTTGAATTCCTGGCACAAAACCAACTTTGCAATAGTATATTTCCTTTTTAATATTTGTTGCATCTATCGCTGCCTGGGATTTTGTATTTTTATTTATGGGTGGTTTTGTGCTATCATTTTCTTTCCTTCTCTCCTTGTTTGGTTTTGGTATCAAGGTTATGCTAGTTTCATGATATCAGGAGGAAAGTTCTTTTCTGTTCTCTGAAAGTCTCTGTAAGATCAACACTTTGCTTGAATGTTTGGTAGAATTTGAAAAGCAATCTAGGCCTGGTGTTCTCTCTACAGGGACTTCTTAAAAACTTCAGTCATGGTTATAGGACTACACAGTTTTTCAATTTCTTCTTAAGGTGTTCTGTTTTTCTAGGGTTTTTCCATTTCATCTAAATGTTTAAAGATTGTGCCTTGAAGTTGTTCTTAATATTTTACTGTCTATTTTCCTTATTTGTACTCAGGTTCCCTTGTTATCTTGATCCTGACATTTCTTGCATTTTTCAACAATTAGTCTCATCTAATATATTTCAGTTTCACTATTGTAAAGAATGGGTTTGGGTTTATTGATCCTCTCTATTAGGTGTTCATTTTCTCTTTCATTACTTTTTACTCACATATTTGTTTTCTTTAGGTTCTTATGAAATTTGTGGAGTCTTTTTTTTTTTAAGTTTTTAAATTTAATTCCAGTGTAGTTAACATGCAGTGTCACATTAGTTTTGGGTGTACAATACAGTGATTCAGCAATTCTCTGTTACTCAGTGCTCATCAAAAGTGTGTTCTTAATGCCCTCCACCTGTTTCACCCATCCCCACCCATCTCCCCTCAGTTTGTCCTGTACAGTGAAGAGTCTCTTTCTTGGTTTGCCTCTCTCTCTCTCTCTCGTTCTTTCCCCCTCCTTTGTTCATTTTTTTTCTTAAGTTTCACATATGAGTGAGATCATATGGCTTTTGTCTCTATTTCACTTAGCATTTATATTAACTCCATCCATGTTACAAATAGCAAGATTTCATATTTTATGGCCAAGTAATACTCCATTGTCTGTATATGCCCCTTTTCCCATCATCAGTCAATGGACATTAGGCTGCTTCCATAACTTGACAGTTGTAAATAATGTTGCTATAAACACGGGGTGCATGTATCCCTTTGAATTAGTGTTTTTGTGTTTTGGAGGTAAACACTCAGTAGTGCAATTGCTCGGTCATAAGGCAGTTCTAGTTTTAACCTTTGAGACACCTCCATCCGGTTTCCCACAGTAGCTGCACCAGTTTGCATTCCCACCAACAGTGCACAAGGGTTCCTTTTTCTCCACATCCTCCCTAGTACTTGTTGTTTGTGAGTTTTTTTTTTTTCCTCATTCTAAGAGGTGTTAGGTGGTAGCTCATTGTGGTGTTGATTTGCATTTCCCTGATGATGACTGATACTGAACATCTTTTCATGTGTCTGTTGGCCATTTATATGTCTTCTCTGGAGACATGTCCAATGTCTCTGCCCATATTTAATTGGATTATTTGGGGTTTTTTTGTATTGACTTATATTAGTTCTTTATGTATTTTGGATACTAGCCCTTTATCATATATGTCATTTGCAAGTATCTTCTCCCATTCCATATGATATTTTTTAGCTTTTCTGATTGTTTCCTTCACTGTGCAGAGCCTTTTATTTTGATGAAGTCCTATTAGTTTGTTTTTGCTTCTATGTCCCTTGTCTCAAGAAACATACTTAGAAAAATGTTGCTATGGCTGACATCAGAGAAATTACTGCCTTTACTCCCTTCTAGGATTTTTATAGTTTCAGATCTCACATTTAGGTTTTTAATCCATTTTGAATTTATTTTTGTGTATGGTGTAAGAAAGTGGTCCAGTTTCATTTTTTTGCATGTAGCTGTCTGAACATCCCAGCACCTTTTATTGAAGAGGCGGCCTTTTTCCCATTGGACATTCTTTCCTACTTTGTAGAAGATTAATGAACATATAATTGTGGGTTCATTTCTGGGTTTTCTATTCTGTTGCATTGATTAATGTGTCTGTTTTGTGCCAAGATCATACTGTTTTGAACTTGAAATCTGGAATTGTGATGCCTCCAGCTTTGCTTTCCTTTTTCAGGATCGCTTTGGCTATTTGGGGTCTTTTGTTCTAGCGCTTGAAAGATGCCATTGGTATTTTGATAGGGATTACCTTTTTTTTTTTTTTTTTTTAAAGTAGGCTCCTTGCCCAGAGTGGAACCCAACAAGGGGTTTGAATTCATTACCCTGAGATCAAGACCTGAGCTGAGATCAGGAGTTGGACACTTAAAGACCTGAGCAGCCCAGGTTTCCTGATTAGGATTGCATTTAATGTGAAGATGGCCTTGAGTAGTATCTACATGTCAACAATATTCTTCCAATCCATGAACCTGGGATGTCTTTTTTTTTTTTTTTTTAAGATTTTAAAAAAGATTTTATTTGTCAGAGCACAAGCAGGCAGAGGCAAAGTGAGAAGCAGGCGCCCTGTTGGACAGGGAGCTGAAGGCAGAATCTTAACCGACTGAGCCACCCAAGCCTCCCTGGAATGTGTGTTCATTTCTTTGTATCCTCTTCGGTTGTTTTTTTTTTTTAAATCAGTGTTTTATAGTTTTCAGAGCACAGGTTTTCACCTCTTTATTTCTAGATATTTTATTGGTTTTGGTGCAGTTCTAAATGGGATTGTTAATTTCTCTTTCTGCTACTTCATTATTCATATATGAAAATTCAACAGAATTTTATACATTGACGTTTGTGTCCTATGATCTTTTTTTTTTTTTTTAAAGATTTTATTTATTTATTTGACAGACAGAGATCACAAGTAGGCAGAGAGGCAGGCAGAGAGAGAGGGAAGCAGGCTCCCTGCTGAGCAGAGAGCCCGATGCGGGACTCAATCCCAGGACCCTGAGATCATGACCTGAGCCGAAGGCAGCGGCTTAACCCACTGAGCCACCCAGGCGCCCTGTGTCCTATGATCTTAGTGAATCCATTTACCAACTCTGACAGTTTTTTGTGGAGTCTTTAGGTTTTTCATATAAAGTATTGTGTCATCTGCAAATAGTAAAAATGTTACTTCTTCCTTATCAATTTGGGTGCCTTTTATTTCCTTTTTTTTTTTTTTTTTTGAAAAAAAATTATTTATTTGTCAGAGAGAGCACAAGCAGGGGGAGTGTCAGGCAGGTGGGGAAGCAGAATCCCTGTGATGTAAGGAGCCAGATCGGGGACTTGATCCAGGACCTGGGATCATGACCTGAGCCCATGGTAAATGGTTAACTGACTGAGTCACCCAAGTACCAGGCCTTTTGTTTCTTTTTTTTGTCCGATTGCTGTAGCTAGGACTTCAAGTACTATGTTACATAATAGTGGTGAAAGTGGACATACTCGTCTTATTCCTGAACTTAAAGGAAAGAATCTCAGTTTCTCACCATTGAGTATGATGTTGACTGTGGATTTTTCATATATGGTCTTTGTTATGTTGAGGCACGTTCTCTCTAAACCTACTTTGTAGAAGTTCTTTGTTTTTAAATCATGACTGGATGTTGTACTTTGTCAAATGCTTTTCCTGTATCTGTTCAAATGATCTTCTTAGTGGTGTAATCTGTGTTGATTGATTTGTGAATATTGAACTACCCTTTCAATCCAGGAATATGGTGAATTTTTAAGAAATGTATTACTGGATTTGGTTTGCTGGTACCTTGTCAAGGAATTTTGCATCCATGTTCATGACACATACTGGCTTATAGTTCTCTTTTTTTTGTGGTGTCTTTATCTGGTTTTGATATCAGGGTAATGCTGGCCTCATAGAATGAATTTGGAAGTTTTCCTTCCTCTTCTATTTTTTGGAATAGTTTGAGAAGAATGGGTATTAACTCCTTAAATATTTGGTAGAATTTGCCTGTGGAGCCATCTGGTCCTGGAATTTTGTTTGTTAGGAGTTTTTGATTACTGATTCAATTTCATTGCTGGTAATCAGTCTGTTCAAATTTTCTACTTCTTCTTTCAGTTTTGGTAGTTTATATGTTCCTAGGAATTTATCCATTTCTTCTAGGTAGTCCATCTTGTTGGCATGTAGCTTTTCATAATCTTCTGTTACAGTTTTTTTGTCTTTTTGTGGTATCATTTATTTCTCTTCTTTTGGGGGGGTTTGTTTATTTAAAATCTCTCTCTTTCTTTCTTCTGGTGTGTCTGGCTAAAGGTTTATCAATTTTAATTGTCTCAAAAAACAAGCTCATGGCTTCATTGATCTGTTCTCTTGGTGTTTAGTTTCTACATCATTTATTTCTGCTCTGCTCTTTATCATTTCCTTCCTTCTACTGGTTTGGGTTTGGTTTGTTCTTTTTCTGGCTCCTTTAGGCATAAGGTTAGGTTGTTTACTTGAGATTTTTCTTGGTCCTTGAGGTAGGGCCTGGATTGCTGTAAACTCTCCTCTTTTAGAACCCTTGTTGCTGAATCCCAAAGGTTTTGGACGGTGAGACTGTTTGCGTTTTTGTTTGTTTCAGTGTGAACTATAATTTCTTTTCTGATTTCCCAGTTGACTCATTCTTCGGTAGCTTGTTATTTAACTAACTCTGTGCATTTGAGTTCTTTCTAGTTTTTGTAATTTCTAGTTTCATAGCACTTGTGGTCAGAGAAGATGCATGGTATGACTTTGGTCTTTTTGAATTTGTCGAGGCTTGTTGTTTGGTAGGGAGGTAGTGATCTGTTCTGGAGAGTGTTCCATGTGCACTGGAAAAGAATGTGCATTCTGCCGTTTCAGGATAGAATGTTCTGATTTTACATCTGTTAGATCCATCTGATCCAAGGTGTCAGTCAAAGCCACTGTTGATGTTCTGTTCGGATGATCTGTCCGTTGATGTGGGTGGGTGTTCAAGTCCCTGCTGTTACTGTGTTAGTATCAGCCACTTCCTTTCTGCTTGTTACTAACTACTTACATGCTCAGTTGCTCCTGTAGTGGGAGACATAAATATTTACAGTTGTTCTACCTTCTTGTTGGATGGGGACCTTTTTGATTATGTAGTGCCCTTATTTGTCTCTTGTTATAGTGTTTTATTTTTTATTTTTTAGTGTTTGTTTTAAAGTCTATTTGTCCAATATAAGTATTGCTACCCTAGCTTTGTTTTGACACAGGTTTGCATGATAAATGCGTCTCCAACCCCTCACTCTCATTCCGAGGGTGTCTTTCACTTTATGAGTCTCTTGTAAGCAGCCTGCAGGTGAATCTTGTTTTGTTTTGTTTTGTTTTAATCTGTCCTGTCACCCCATGTCTCAGACTTTTCCTTCGCCTTGATCTGGCCTCTTCTCTACATTTTCTTGTGGAGTTTCCTCTGCCAGGTGTGTGTGTGTGTGTGTGTGTGTGTGTGTGTGTGTGTGAGTGAGTGTGTACACACATGTGTATGTGTTTTAATTATTTATTTTAGTAATGTCTGTCCTCAATGTAGGGCTTGAATCCACACGCCTGAGATCAAGAGGCCCTCGCTCTTCTGACTGAGCTAGCCAGGTGCCACTCTTCTGTTGGCTTTTGAGTTGTTTTCTGGGTTGTTTGCACTGAAGTGAGTGTTGTCGAGTTTTATCCATGAGCCGAGCTCCATCTCGGGCCCTCCTACTTTGCCGTCTTTGCCAGCGGTCTCCCGTTGAGTCCTGATCTAAGGTCTAGCATATGATCAACTCTTGTAAATATCCCATCTGTGCTTGAAGAGAATGTTCTCCAGTTTTTGACCTAATGTTACAATATCCTTATTAATGTAAGCTTATTGATTTACTGTTAAAGCTATAAATAAAATGGCCCTTCAATATTAGGTTGATATAATAATTACTCAGAGAAAAATTTGTTAAAAATTTCCCCCAGCGATGGTGAATTTTTTTTTTCCATTTCTCCTTGAGGTTCTTTCAACTTGCTATGTATATGTTTTGAAGATATGTTGTTAGATACATTCAGGTGTAAAAATCTTACATCTTTCTGGTGAGTTGGCCCTTTTCCTCGTGGCGGAGTGACTCTCCTCATCTCTGATGAATGAGTGACCTTCAGGTGTCCTTCAGCAACTCTTACGGGAGTTCAGCTGGTTCTCCTGGCCACGCCCCATGCTGCTCGAAGTGCTCATGGCTGGACATAGACTCGCATTTCTTCAGTGAGGATTTCTCTGGACTTCTGCAGGCTGCCTCGAGGCACGTGAACCTAGGACCACGTTGCATTACATTCAGCTCTTGAAGTTTTCCTGATTATAGAAACGTCATGAATGCAGGAAAGGACATTTGCAGGACTGGTAGTAGTTACCAGTGGTCGGGGGAGATCTGTTTTTCCCCTACTCGATCGATTGTCAGGATGAAGCCCAATTTCTTTGCTGTCCTTTTAGTTGGCTGGGTTTGTTTCTCGCTGATACTCCTGCAGAGGCTGTAGCTTTTAGTGCTGCGGCTCTTCTGAAACGGGCTGCTGTGGCTGGTTCCTGCGCTTCAGCCCATGTCTCCGGCGTGTGCGCAGCCATCGGAAAATCTCCAAGGGCTTGGGGCACAGGCTGGCTTCCACACTTGCTTACCTCTTCAAGCTTCCAGATTCAATTTGTTTTGGACCTTTGGAAAATTTGCACTTTCTGGCTAGTGGGGTGACTCATCTAAAAAAATATTCTTGTTATTTTGTCTAGCCTGAAGCTATTTTCGTTGGGAGGACACTCTGGTGTGCTTATAAATTAAAAAGTGGACATCGCCATAGATTCTGTCTTATAAATATACTGAAATCGGGTTTTGTTTGGTTGTGATTTCTGTGCGATGCAGTCTAAGGCTTCAGAAATGAAGCCGGAAGCTGGTTCAGCATTTGTCTCACGTGTGTGTCTCTTCTTCCAGCTGAAGTAACGGCAGCTGTCAGCCGGCAGCCTGACTTAGGTGCTCTTTACTGTACGCTGTGTGCTCTGCTGCTGGGATGGGGGTGAGGAGCCATCAGGTCCTGATCTCAGGGTCGTGAGATCGAGCCCCGTCTCGGCTTCTGCCCTGGGCATGTAGCCTGCTTGAGGTTCTTTCTCCCTCTCTCCCTCTGCCCCGCCCCTCCCTGCTCTCTCTCTCAAAAATTAATAATAATAACTTTTGAGAACAGTTCAGTCCTCCAAGGAATAAAATATTGTTCCTTGAACTGTGAATTCACAAGACGAAGCATCCATTTTCTACTTCAGAGCTAGTTTCCAGTCTCTGAGTGCGCCTTTGACTGTCGGATTGGGGTGTCCGTTGTTGGTTCGCATCCTGCGCTGTAGTACGCTCTGACATCCGCAAGGACTGTGGCAGTACCAGCCACCTGGGCTTGTGGGTAGCATTAAATACAGAGTCCATGGAGGGCCCCTTGCATAGTGCCGGGCACAGAACAGTCCTGCAGTAAATGGTCATTGCTTTTGCTGCCGATATTCCCTTTAATTTCAGAATCTTGTTTTATTCCAATACTTTTCTCAGGTACGTGCCCGTTGAAGATCTGCTGGAAATTTACAAGCAACTCTACGGCCGAGAAGTCATCACCAGAAGTGCAATCATTGACTGTTCATACCTTCAGTTCTTGGAAATGTAGGTGTGACCCAGAGGAAAATTCGTAGCTGGGCTTAGTGTGACTTCCTTAGTGCGCTTTTCAACGTTTTAGTTTCCCGAGTTGGATTTCTGGATTCCCGCTTTCTCCGAAGGCAGTCGCGTGAGAACAGACACCTGTGGATGGGGCTGTTGTTGATGGGCTTCTCTTCTTTGTCCAAACCTCACTCAACAGGCACAATTTTTGTTCATGTTGCAGGTACGGAGAGATGTTAGCTATTTCCAAGGTAAAGGCTTCATTCTTCAGAACCTTCATTTAAAGGATTATAAAGATACCAGAAAAAGCACTTACTGATATATTTTCTTTTTTTGTGTGCCATAGCTTTATCCCACGTACTCCAGAAAGTCTCCATTTTTGGTGGAACAATTCCAAGAGTATTTCCTGGGGGGACTGGATGACATGGCATTTTGGTCCACTAATATCTACCGTCTGACGAGCTTCATGCTGGAGAACGGGACCAGGTGAGACACTGGCCCTCTTCTCCCGCCGGCTGCTCCTGCCCGTCCCTCCCTCTCTTGGTGTTGCTCTCAGGTTTCCACCTGGTCAGATGAAAAGGTCTCACGACGTGCCAGCCTCTCCTAAGTATGCAACCTGGCCCAGCACTGAGTGGGCTTGGGGGGCGGGTCTGGAGAGGGAGCCGCGGAGGCAGCACCCCGTGCAGGAAAGGGCAGAGGCCGAAGCCCGAGCAGCAGCCGTGGAGTGGGAGAGGGTTGTCGGGCAGCATCTGCACCAGGCGGCTCTTCCAGGTCGAGGGGCACAGGGCTGGGGCTCTAAATCAGAGGGACCGAAATCCGAGTGGCTTCGGGGTATTGTGTGTGGGATGATGCTCTTCGGCCTTGAGAACATCCGCCAGTACACAGAGGCTGTTAACCATAATTGCATGCCGGGATCTGAAACGAAATCGCCTTGCATGATCAACTCGGTATTAGGCCGTGAGTGTTAAACCTGTTTTAAACAGTTGGTAAACAGGAAACAGTCCCATATAAATACTTTTTTAAAAAGATTTTATTTATTTATTTGACAGACAGGGATCCAAGAAGACAGGCAGGCAGAGAGAGAGAGAAGGGAGCGGGCCCCCTGCTGAGGGGAGCCCCATGTGGGACTGAGGCTCCATCCCAGGACTCCTGGGATCACGACCTGAGCCGAAGGCAGAGACTTTAACTCACTGAGCCACCCAGGCGCCCCTAAATACTATTTTTTAACAGTGAAATAAGCCTCCTGTGACATCCCCAGGCTCTCCTTCTGTGGCCGGGATTTTAAGCGCACAGGACGCTAGGGGATGAGTCTCGGAATTTGCAAGACCTGCCTCTCACTGCTGAGTTATCCCGAGCAAGTCGCTGAACCTCCCTAAGCTTTGTGTTCTCCTCTGTGAAATGGGGACAGTAACAGTCGTCACGGGGCTGTCGGGAGGAGCATGCGAGGTCACTCAGGTAAACGGGTTAGCGTGTAGGCGGCCCTGGAAGCGCGTCGATGCGGGTGTTGTTACTACGGAAGGAAGCGAAGTCGGCCTGGTCCCGTGAGAGTGAGCGGCTCGCGCTTGCTTGCGGTCTCCAGCCCGCAGGTCACGGTCCTCGAGTGGAGAACAGCGCTGGTGTTCGTTTCGGTCAGGTCGTCCACATAGCTGCAGGCAGCAAGACGTTACTCTTTAATCGGGGAGCCGTTTTTGTCTCTCGATGTCTGTTCTAATTTGTCAAGGCGGAAAATTCCATGAATTGGCTGCATCTTTGCACAGAGGAGGATTCGTCAGCATTGTGGAACGGAATGGGAACTTTGGAGAAAGCTCCAAAGAAGGAGGGCACAGATTCACGAGGGAAAGAAACCGTGTACATAGTTTCACGTTACAAGCATTTGTTACCTAACTGGTAATCATCTTCCAAAGCAACGTGTTGCTTGAAAGTCCTGGTGTGTCTTCCTAAGGGAGCCGTGGAAGAACGGTGGTCGCACTCGCGGCCGGAGCGCTACATGAGTCGGGGATAACCCACAGGGGCCGGGTGGCTCAGCCGGGTAAGCGTCTGACTCCGCTCAGGTCGTGATCCTGGAGTCCTCATGTCGGGCTCCCTGCTCGGGGGAGCCTGCTTCCCCCCCTGCTGCGGCTCCCCCCCCTTGTGCTCGCCTGCTCTCTCTCCCTGTCAGATAAAGAGGTAAAATCTTAACAAGAAAAACAGCAAAGATTACCCGTAACTGCGGTGCTCTTACTTATTGCAAGGCTGCCGTCCGGATCCTCGTGGCAGAGTCCGAGGAATTCCCATCCTAATCCTGAGGGGGATTTGAGGAAGAAACTTTTCCCAAGCTTGAAGCTGGCCCCAAGAAAGATTTTGACAGAAATTTGCCTTCAGCCTCCCCCGACCTCATTTTCTGGACTCCTGCCCCCGTGGGGTGGGCTCCACGCTGCCCACCTCCCTCCGCGATCGCCGTCCGCTCTTCTCATGAGTCCGCCCCCCCTTAGTGCCTTTTCCGGAGGCGATGGGAAGTTCACCTCTTACGTACTCTCAGTGGCCTTGTCCATTCACAAATCTTTGTTTTTAAAGGAATGAGATTGAGAGACTAAGACCTCTTTGAGCAGGAATGGGCGTGATTGGGCAGAGAG
Organism: Neogale vison; assembly: GCF_020171115.1. NCBI lineage: Eukaryota > Metazoa > Chordata > Mammalia > Carnivora > Mustelidae > Neogale > Neogale vison. The sequence continues at coordinate 146,050,731 of NC_058091.1, read as the reverse complement.
GGGCACAGTTAGGAATCGTTTCTGTCTTGAGCTTCTGGACGGTTCATGTCTTCCTGGGACTGCTCGGCAGGGGAGGGGGGGAGGCTGTGAGTCGGGCTGACCCGAGCGTGGGGCTGCCTGTGTCACCGTCCTGCTGCCTGCAGTCATCGGCCGTCATCAGTTAGGACCCGAGCTCCTCACCTGCCGCGTCTGGCTCTGCAGTGAGCCCCGGAGCCTTCACAGCGGAGGCAGTGTGACGCGCACCGCGATTCTCAGGAAGACGGACGCTTGCCAGGGAGGTAAGAAAATGTCTGATTTCTTTGCCTCTCTCCCCAGCGACTGCAGCCTGCCCGAGAACCCTCTGTTCATCACATGCGTCCAGGCAGGTGGGCCATGCGGCGGCCAGCCAGCCAGCAGCCCGGGGTAAGTGGATTCCAGAACCTTCCTAGAGAAAGGACATCTCGGGGCACCGGGGCGGGGGGGATCTCAGTGGGTTAAGCATCTACCCTCTGCTCAGGTTATGATCTCAGGGTCCTGGGATCCAGCCCTGCATCAGGCTCCCTGCTCAGGGAATAAATAAAATCTTTTAAAAAAGAAAAAGGAAAAACATGTGCATATTCCCAGAATCACGACCTCGATGGTACGCAGGAGTGGAGGTAAAGACTGCAGCGGTAAGGTGCTCGCTAACCAACAAAAATGGCATTTAATAGCATTAATAGTATTATTACGATTACAGTATTATTACTCATTATTGTTATGATGCGTAACTTTTACCCAGATTCCACCCCGAGAAAGTCCCAGTCGATGAGATGGGATGAGGAGGGGGTTTTCAGGCCGTTGCTGAGGCAGAGGGCCAGATGCCTGACTTGTATCCTGAGAGGTGGGATTCCTGCCGGGTCGTGTGCCAGCCGCAGCCGCCTAAAAGCTGGATTAATACCATAAATACCGATACAGCAGCATTTCCTGCGCTGTCGCTGCCACGAGCCGATGTGGGCACCGAGGGCTTGTCGCGAGCAGGACCAAGCACGGTCTTGCCGTGCGGGGGTGCGGGGGCGCCCAGCAGAGCTCCTGATGCTCTCAGGTGTTAGGAGGGAAAGGGGTGCACAGTGGCACGTCCCAGCCCTGTTCTAAGGGGAGCGCTCGGTGAGTGAGCAGTGTTTCGGCCGAGATGCTTCAGGGTGAGCGAGGGTTAGACGCTCCCGCAGTCCTAGCAGTGAAGGGTCCTGAGGTCAGAAGAGCATCGAGCTTCAGGAGAAGAGAAGACAGGCAGGTTCTCTTAAGCCCCTTCCTTTCCCTTTCTTCCTTTCTTTTTCCTTCCCTCTTTCCCTCTTTCTCTCCCTCCTTCCTTCCTTCCCTCCCTCCCTCCTTCCTCTGACTGACTTGAGTGCGTTTACACGGGGCTCCCAGTCCCCTGACTGTCGGGGTCCCTCCACTGGCTGCTTGACACGCGTCCCCTTCACTCACTCCCGCTGTGGGGGCTTCGCTTCAGTCACTGGGGAAGCCTGTCGGGCTCCTCCAGGCACCTGGTTTGTAGTCTCGTTAGAATGCACAAATTTGAAAATACGCTTTTAATGTAGGATTCATTCTAGCACGTCGGAAGTCTGTACACCGCACACCAGTTTCCCAAAGAGCTACACACTATTTTGTGACCACGTGTGTGAAATACTGAAATGCCTTTGTTTTTGTTTTGTGTGTAGTGATCTAGAAGAAATCACACTTTTTAAAAAAAAAGATTTTATTTATTTGACAGATCATAAGCAGGCAGAGAGGCAGGCAGAAAGAGGGAGAAGCAGGTTTCCCACTGAGCAGAGAGCCCGATGCGGGGCTCAGTCCCAGGACCCTGAGATCATGACCTGAGCCGAAGGCAGAGGCTTAACCCACTGAGCCACCCAGGTGCCCCGAAATCATACTTTTTAATGCAATAGGACTTTGGGGCTCTGGGAAGTATTTTCAGTAAGGACAGGCTTTTACACCTTGGAAACATTGGACTGAGACTCCATGCAATGTCCCATGAAGGTGTTTCTCTTTGAGCTCCCAGAAGCTTGAATGTTACCGTCTCTGAGCTGCGATCGACTAGACGGAACCGTCAGCCCCATCCCGGGGGACCCGCCGTTCTTCAGTCTGACCCATTTTGTTTGCTCTCACTTTTCAGCAGTTCACGAGTACAGAAAAATGATTTCCATAGGAATTTGACTGCATCCTTAAGTAAAGATGTCAGGAAAAATATCAACCACACCAGAAGAGGCGTGTTCTTTAGCGTGGATTCGTGGACCTCGGTAAGCATCTTCTGTGTCCGGGGCGTGGGGGGACAGGGACGCGCTGCCCCCGGGATCTCGTCTTGTAGACTCACCAGCTCTTCTCATTCACTGAGAGTCGCCTGTGCCCGTGTCAGGCCACAAACGTCCTTGGCTGCCAGATCTGGGTTTTTTCCAGAGATGTTCTGAGATGTGGGTCTGGACCTCTGCCGCCTTGGGTGAGGCCGGTGGAGCCCGAGGTGGCCCCGGGGCACCCGGGCCTGTCCTGCTTTGTCCTTAGGCCAGCTGTGTCAGCAGCATGGTAGGCGGACTGCGCAGAGCCCCCACGGGGGATGCTGCAGATGAAATCCGGCCCTGCGATCCCCGATTTAAGAGTCAGACACTCGACTGGGGGTTTCAGATGAAAGGGAAATGGACTCTGACCTTTAGCAAATCTGTTTAATTGGGGTGATACATACACAAATGATCATATGTGAATAGAATGCAAGTAACACATGGGTGGGGGGTCTTTTGCCTGTAAGATAAAGCTTAACAGCTTTGCTGTCAATCAGAGAAGGCTTCACAGCAGAGGTGACATTTGCATTAGGCCCTGAATAGTTGGTAGTATTTCATCAGTGAGCGGGTATCTCTTGCGGAAGTTTGGGGATATTTGGAGATAGGAGTAATCTTGTTCGACTGGAAAACAAGACAGGGATTCGAGGCAGCAGGTGGGAGAGGTCTGGGCAGGGAAGCAGGCGTAGGATTGTGAAGGCTCTTAACATCTGGAGAAGGGTCATATGACAGCGTCTCCCTGGGGCCTCTGGGAGTTGGTCCAGCCGGGCAGGCCTGCTGTGTGGGTGCGCCGTCGCCCGGAGAAGGGCCCCACGCTTGGGTTAGTGCTCTTGCTGCCGTAAATTCCTTAATAACTTGGCAGCGCCTGGGAGGCTCAGTCAGTTGAGCGTGGGACTCTGGGTTTGGACTCAGGTCATTGTCTTCGCATCGTGGGATCGAGCCCCGTGTGGGGCTCTGCGCTCAGGGTGGGGTCTGCCTCCGGCCCTTCCACCCTCCCACCCCTCCCTGCTCACACTGTCTTTCTCTCAAATAGATAAGAATTTTTTCTAAAGATTTCATTTAATAACTTCTGAGCCTGGGGCTCTGCGCGTTCTGTAGCCTGTCGTGACCGGGGGCCCTACCACGGCACGTACTGTGTTGTCCTGTAGTTCCTTGGGTCTGTGTCCTCCGTGAAAGGGGGAGTCCTGCGGGAGAGGGGCTTTCCACGGGCCGGGCCTGTCCTAGCACCTGGCACGTAGTAGGGGCTGCATAAATGCTTCCTGGACGCGCGAGCTGGGCGCAGGGGCATGAGGGTGGGGGCAGCACTGGTTCTAGACGAAGTGAACGTTTAAGCCATTCTGATTCATTACATTGATCTGATTATGTGCTGCGGGTTCCTAGAGACTCTCCTGACTTGGGTCCAGGTAAAGGCCCAGCTCGCTCTCCGTTACGTGCGGGCGCGGCTGTGAGGGGCATAACCGCCCACCCTCCCAGCACAGGGGGTCATGATTTCCCTCCCTAACTGCTCATCCCAATGGATTGATCTTTTTTTTAATATTTAATTTATTTATTTGTTAGAGAGCATGAGAGCAAGCAAGCACAAGCAGCAGGAGAGGCAGGCGGGGGGAAGCAGACTCCCCGCCGAGCAAGGAGCCTGACGCGGGACTCGATCCCAGGACCCTGAGATCATGACTTGAGCTAAACGCAGAGGCTTAACCCACTGAGCCACTCAGGCATCCGAGATCTTACTTTGTGATAGGAATCGAGGCTTTATTTTTTAGTTCTTGTCCAAATGGGTTTCCTTTAGAAAGTCTAATACTTTTGATGGGAAATATTAGTTTTGTTGATGATGCCACGTGTCTTTTATCTATACTGTTTTTGTGTTTCCAGGATTCCCTCACTTTCATGTACCAGGCTCTGGAGAGGAACATCCGGACAATGTTCACGGGCAGCTCCCAGCGGTCCTACAAGCATGTGTCCAGCCCCTTGGCGTCTTACTTCCTGTCTTTTCCCTACACAAGACTCGGCTGGTAGGTGTGAGTTTCTCCCACTCCTGAAAGCTGATGTCGGAACGAAGTTCAGTCATTTGACACAGTTTCGGTGGCACCTGTTGGCGCCTTAAACCCCAGTCAGCTCCTCAACAAATACATAACATAGTGGCCAAGTTACTTTAAGATGAAACTGCCTCCTTAAAGTGGGTCAGGATGGGTTTAAGTGTAGGGAGCTTTCTCTTTCCTGAAAATTACCATGATGGGGTGTCACGGAACGATCGCAAAGCTTCGATGTTCTAAAGACGTGGTGTTACAGACTCTGGGGAATGGCATGACACCAGAAGCGGATAAGCCGCTAGTACGGTGATCAGGGTCGCTTCGCTTCATGTGAGAAAAGCCTAGCACCCCCCCCCACAATAATTGTAGAAGTAGAACGTTGGGGAGTTCTCTGATTTTCACAATCAACCCAAACGGAGCCCAAGGATATGGAGGTTTTGGGGAAACCTCTTTTTTCAGCCACACTTCCTAGGTTGAAATGACATCGTTCCCCTTGGAGCAGTTTGCTGACAGGCCATCTTTTTTGGGCCCCTGAGGCATTCAGCCCCAGCACAGGTGACGGCAGGTGCATGCTGTGTTTATTGGCCCGTCCCCGTGCATGGTGGCTCTTCTTCCTGACACAGCCGAAGACGGTCTCTGGCTGGGCCCGGGTGGGGGTGTGCAGAGGTCCCTCCCCAGCGTCCAGACCCGGGAGCCAGGGAACGGTCTGGTCCCTCTCACCAGGTGGTAGCCCCTTTAGAAACGACTTTGCTCTTTTATCTCTGGTTGCTTTTGTGGCCCTAAGAACTAGAGTAAGTACGTGATTTCTGGTCCTTCTAGCTGCCCCAACAAAGACACTTGAACCTTTGCTCTCTAACTGGTAGGTCATCGACCCGCACTTAGAAACATCCACGAAATACGTTAGGCGTTTCTTCTCTTCACAGTGCAGGGAACCGCGGGCAGCCGTGGCAGCAGTCCCACGGGGTGCTTCACGCACGTGGGTCTCCGGCTCCTTTCTCTTCCGTTTGTTTCCTGCCGCACCCGAAAGCAGACGGGGCCGTTGGCCGGGTGCAGACTTCCCGTCTGTCCCCTGTGAGCCTAGGGTCGTGCGTGGTGGCTGTAGGTTTGCACAGAACGTGATGCTTCATGCAGGTGCTTTCCCCCTGCTCGGGTCATACGGTTCAGAAATGCCCAGAGCCCTTAACGTGTCCAGTGTTGCTGCTCTTGTGTTTCTTGGAGAGCAAGACCCAATCCCTCCTCCGATAGCGGCAGGAGGGGTGTTCTCCACGGTCACACGGGGGGAAAAATTCAGCAGGGGGGAGTTCAAGCCGTGGGCTCTAGAGAGAAGCAGGCGACCGTCTGCGGGGAGCATGGCTCTCTGCAGACACGAGGCGGGCCTCTCTCTCCCTCCCCCAGGGCACTGACCTCGGCCGACCTCAACCAGGACGGGTATGGGGACCTGGTGGTGGGCGCCCCCGGCTACAGCCGCCCCGGCCACCCCCAGGTGGGCCGCGTGTACCTCCTCTACGGCAACGAGCTGGGCCTGCCCCCCATCGACCTGGATCTCGACCGGGAGGCCCACGTGATCCTGGAGGGTTTCCAGGTGAGGCGTCCGTCCCCGGGTCCCCTTCTCGCGTCCGTGCGCCGCGCTCCTCAGAGCAAGTGGCCAGCGCCGAGGGTGACGGGAGCAGCCATGCCGGTGGCCTCCCTCTGCGGACACCTGTCCTGTTGAAAAGCCTCCTGTCCTCACCGGAACGCGGGTCCCTACCTGCCCGAAACACAGCTGCCCTTCATTCAGGGCTGCCCTGAGTCGATTTCTTGGTGCTACAGGCCCCTCCCGATTTTTTGAAGCCTCCCTTGTTTTATTTATGAGTTTTTATTTTGTAAGAATGTTCGACCCACAGAAAAGCCGGAAAGACAGAACAGAGTTCCCAAACGCCCTCCCCCCAGTTTCCCCTAAGGTAGCGGCTTACGTAACCCTGGTGGCAACGTGTCGGAATTAAGAAACCGACACGGGTGCGTGACTCTTGGCCCAAACCCCAGACCTCACTCAGATGTCATTCCTCGGTTTCAAGTGGTGAAAAGCATCACCAGGAAAACCCCACAGCGACCGTGGGAGAAATGCTCGGCGTGGGGTCAGGGTCAGGGCCTCCGGAGCACCATGGACCCGGAAGGGTTTCGTCGGGAGTCACTGGCATCAGTGCTCACGAGGGCAGGAGGGAGGGCAGGTCCTTGTGACCGGTGACAGGCGAGCGCGGGGGCCTTGGTGGGACGGCGTGTTCCGGGAGCAAGCAGGAGGGCACGGAGTGCTGGGCTGCGGGTCAGACGGTGGTTCTGCCGCGGGGAAACCGCTAAAGCTTTGCTGTGGAGGTCATGCTGGGAGAACAAAGCTGGACGACCTGCGTGCACAGGCCTCGCCCCGCGGAAGCTGCGGGGTCACCGACTGGCGCGGAAGCTGCGGGGTCACCGACTGGCCGGGGGAGCCCTGAGTCCGACAGGCGATCCTCCCCTGGCAGCCCCGTGTGAGGTTCCACCGTCTAGGAGGGGCAGCGTTTTCTGGAATCTTCTGCCACCCCATGAGACCATTCCAGAATAAGTCTACCCGTTCCAGGTGCTCCTTACTTTTTTTTTTTTTTTTTAAAGATTTTTATTTATTTACTAGAGAGAGAGAGAGAGAGAGAGAGAGAACGCACAAGCAGGGGAGCAGCAGGCAGCGGGAGAAGCAGGCTCCCGGCCGAACAGGGAGCCCAGTGTGAGGCTCGATCCCAGGACCCTGGGACCACGACCTGAGCTAAAGGCAGACACTCAACCGACTGAGCCCCCAGGCGCCCCTGCTCCTCTGCACGAAGCCGAGCCCCTGTCAGACTGTTGGGTAAAACCTAATCCTCTGGGCTCCTGCAGACCAGGAGTGAGGGCGGTCCGCTCCCTCAGACGGGGACCAGGAGGGAGGCAGCTCTGTGCTCTCTTCCCAAGGACCGTGGGTAACGTGGCCGCTGGCGGGCTGAAGGCGTGGGCCCAGGTAGAGCCCTGTCCTTAGCCGCGGCCTGTGCTTAGCCTGCCTGTGGCTCCGACGGAGGAAGGAGGAGATCGTGTGCCTGTCGAGGAACCACGGGGTAACCCGGGGGAGGCCTTGGGGTGCAGCTGGCGATGATGAAACGAGGCTGGCCTCAGCCGGCCGGCGCCCCTCCTTGCCTTGTGTCTGGAGCAGCCCTTTCTGGTTTATCGGGTTCCCGCCTCGCAGGAGGGGACGGTCTCCGCAGAGGCCATTGCACACAGGTGCGGCACGATTGGCCAACCTATAACTGATGCGGGTTCTGGGGCGTGTGTGTGCGTGCGGGCAAACCTCCACTTGTGCAAGACCGCTCATTGTTCTGTCCGTTGTGAAAGATCAGGAGGACCGGGTGAGTGGCTTTTGGTCGAGGCCGATTCTAGAGAGCAGGAGATGGAAGATGGAGAAAACCCACCTCGGAAGGAAGGGTCCCCGACCGGGCTGGGTTTCCCATCTGTAACCACGCAAGCGGGGATAATAAACGGACCTGCCCCTGTGCGGGTCGGGCCGAGCGTGGCATCCACAGAATTCTCTGCGCCCATGGGACCGCTCTGCGGCTGTGCCTCCCGTGGGAGGGCCGTGGGCTGCAGGGGCTTTGAGGACCCGAAATGCACCCAGTGCAACCGAAGAGCTGAGTTGGTTTAACGTGACTTCAGCTAATCCAGCCACGTTTAGCTGGTGGCCCCCATGTTGCACGGATGGCTCTAGAACGTTCCGAATGCTCCTCCCGCGGTGGCCGTGCTTGCTGGTGTATGGGGTTCTCATTTTGGACACTTTAGGGAGTCTGGCCCTTCGTGGGGGAACATTTTTGAAAAACCTAGAACTTGTGAGAACGGACCCTTTTCTTTCTGGCACCTCGTCTTCCCCTCCAAGCAGACAGACGTGCCTGAAACCTTGTTGGGGCTGAGCCCCCCAGTGGCGGGGGTGCAGATGCGTTCCGGTCGCTGCGGACTTGGCCCTTGGCTTCCAGGTCGGGTGCCCGGGTCCCCTGGACTCCTAGGGAGTCGTGTGCTCTTCTGAAGGCTGTGGCTCAGCCCAGAGCTCACTGGTGCCCCTTCAGCCCTCAGGTCGGTTTGGCTCAGCCTTGGCCGTGCTGGACTTCAACAAGGATGGCGTGCCGGACCTGGCCGTGGGCGCGCCATCGGTGGGCTCCGAGAAGCTTGCCTACACGGTAAGGCTGCCGCTGCGGGGGGAGACGGGGCATCGGGGAGGGGGGCCAGGTGGAGCCCCCGTGAACAGCAGCAGCCGAATGTGCCGGGCCAACATTTGTGGGGAGATGATCTCGGGCCCCCCACTTGGGGTCCTTGACATGACCTTGGGTTGCCTGGCAGTGCCTAGTTCCTGCCTCCCTGGCCTCCATTTGGCCTCCTGCGTTTCCTGGTGACCCCAGAAGTTGTACTCTTTCCCCTCCCCGACAGGCTACTGAATGGTCGTGAGGGGATGGGGGTTCCAGGACCTCGAGAGCCCCCCGTGATCGCAGCAGAGCAGTGACCTCCCTGGTCCCTGTTTCCTGCAGCACAGGCTCTCGTCTCTGTGACGAGACGAGAGGCAGGGCACCAGCTCCAGCACCCTGTGTGACCCCAAAAGTCAGAGGCCCTTCATCACTCTCTGCCTGCCACCAGCTCGCCTTCTTGCCCGTGTCCTCACCCTGCGCTCCTAGACTGTGAGCCGGCTGTCGCCTCTGGGCCCACAGGTCCCCTCACTCGAGGACACGGCTCAGAGGATCCCTCCCCCTGGAAGGTCTTCTCGCCCTTTTCCTTTAGGAGCCACATGGCACCCGCTGTCACCAGCCTCTGGTCTAGGCCACACTTGCCTGTCCCACACTGCAGCCTCCACCCTTACTCCAGTTATCTTCCACGCCGTGGTGCCACTGTCCATGGGCCGCTTTTCGGGAGGACAGAGTGTGTCTTACTTACCGTGGTCTTCCCTGCCCTTGGCTCCTGGTGGAACGTAGATGCTTCCCGAGTGAGGACACAGGCCAGCAAGTTACGAGACAGGAGCTGGTTTGGGGCATCTGCCGTGGACACTGGCCACATGGCGTGTTTCGAGGAATCGTGGGCCGGGTCAGGAAGGCCTCGCGCAGGGAGGCAAGCGGTTGTCCAGCCGGCGCACTGAGCAAGTGTGCACGGCGGGCAGGGACAGGAGTGACCGTTTCAGCATTGGGGACTTCAGTGCTGATGCGAGTGGCGGCTGCAAAGAACACCTCAGCCCAGTGGCGCACACACAGGACCGGTTTCTGTCTGTTGCTGAGCCCTGGCCACGGGGACTCGGGGGATTTAGGTCCTCATCACCCTGTCTCTTCTGCTGCGACCTGAGTTTCTCGGGTCACCAGCCCTGCCTCTGACCGCCCCACGGCTTGCCTTCGCCTAGGGTGCGGTGTACGTCTACTTCGGTTCCAGACGAGGAGGAATGTCTTCCGGCCCTAACGTCACCATCTCCTGCCAGGTACGGGGACCCCCTCGCGGCCAGGCCTGCGGGCCAGACTTTGCCGCCTCCGGCCGTCCGCCTCTGAGCGGGACGTGCTCTCCGGCTTCCCCTGCAGGACACGTACTGCAACTTGGGCTGGACGCTCGTGGCCGCAGACCTGAACGGAGACGGCGAGCCCGACCTGGTCATGGGCTCCCCTTTCGCGCCGGGCGGAGGGAAACAGAAGGGCATGGTGGCTGCGTTTTACTCCGACCCCAGCTGGAGCCACAAAGGTCGTGCTTGAGTGGCGGGGAGGGAGGGCCGGAGACCTCTCTGTCCTCGTGCCTGGGCCTTCTGTCCTTCCCTCCTTCCACTCTCATTTCGTCTGAATTTTCTGATCGCGTTTCCTCTTGCAGCTAAGCTACCTGAGCACGTACCTTGATCATCCAGGCGATAGAGTCCCTGGATAGACAAAAAGGGGCCCAACGTCCAGGGCCAGATGCAGAGGGGCCAGCAGGTTGTTGGCAGAGGCTTTCTGCAGAAGGCATCCCGGTGATGCCCCAACCTGCGGCGGGGAGGGGGGTGGGGGGGCTCCCTTTGTATCGCATCCTCTACCCCCCAGATGTGGGCTCCAGACACCCACTTCTCCTATGAAGTATGGGCTCCATGTCTGACACTGCGGCCCCCTGGGAGCAGCTGGGGGTACACAGGAGTTCTGGCAGACTCCGCTCACCCAGCCACGGAAGGTAAAAGGCGCCGATTGTCTCTGTAGAAGAGCTGGGCGTGGAGGCGGCCAACTGGACAGTGCGGGGCGAGGCGGACTTCTCCTGGCTCGGCTACGCGCTCCACGGGCTCCGCGTGAGCAACAGAAGCGTGCTGCTGGTGGGGAGCCCGACCTGGAGGAACACCCGAGGGTGAGCGCTCCTGGGGCGCCCGGGGGCCCAGGGGCGTGGGGGGCAGGTGCCTGCTGCTGCGGGAGCCTGCGGGGGATGCGCAGAGGGGCCGAGGCCCATGTCCAACCCCCCCCCCCGCCCCCGGCGAGGAGCAGCTATGGCTGTGCAGGAAGAGCCTTCTCCTTAGAAGCTGAAACGTGAGCGAGGGAGGAGGGAGGAGGGAGAGTCCGCCTGGGCTCCCGTGACTTGGTGGCAGAAGCCACAGGAACGCCTTTTCTCCCGGTTTGAACCAGGGATCCGAGGTCGACGTCGTTGATCTTGGAGACCTCTCTCCTCCCTGTGCCCGTCCTTGGTGTCTTTGTTCTTAAGAGGACACCAGTCCCATTGGGTTAGGACCCCACCCCCAGAGACCCCAGCGTAACAACTGCCTCTTGAAAACCCGCTCTCCAGATACGTGCATTCTGAGGTGTGGGGTTCGGACCCAACACGTGGGCTCTGGCGAACACGGGACCGAGCGCGTGGCCGCGGGGCTCCCTGTGGCCGCTCTCAGGACGGCGAGCCTCACGTGGGGGTCTTTGTACTGGGATCCCGGACAGCCAGCGCGGCGGCCCCGAGGACCACAGGGCCGGGGCCGGGCAGGGGCAGGGGAGCTCGTCTTTGCTGGGGCCGGAATACGTGGCCAGCTCCCCCCCCCGCCCGGGTGTGCTTCGTTCCAGCCTGGCCCCCCAGTCCCGCGCTCGCGATAAGAAGCAGAGCCTCGGACGGGTGTACGGCTTTCTGCCCCCAAACTGCCAAAGCTCGTTCACCATTTCCGGAGACAAGGTACGGCCGCCGCGCCCCCCCGCAGGAGCCGGGGCACCCTGCCGTCTCTGGGGCCGCACAGTGTTGACTGACGGCCCTTCACAGGCGATGGAGAAGCTGGGGGCCTCCCTGTCCAGTGGCCACGTGCTGGTGAACGGGACCCGGAAACAGGTGTTGCTGGTGGGAGCCCCGACTCGAGGTAGGTCCCGCACCGCGAGACTTGGCTGCTTTCCAGTCCGGTGGCTCCCTGAGCCTGTCCTATGGGGAGAACGTTGTGACATCTGGAGCCAGACGGACCTGACTGCGGATATTTCCTTTTCTCATAACCTGGGGGTTATGAGAACCTCCTGGGGGAGGTTACTTAACCTCCTGGAACATTAGTATCATCATCTGCAAATGCGGTTTGTAATCCACCTCAAAGAGTTGCTGAAAATCCCTCCTGAAAGTCGCCTACTGTGTTTTTAAATCTCCTGTCCCGCGGAGCTTAGAACGAGAGGGAGGCTCAGAAAATCCTGAAGTCAGTTCTAGGACTAGGTCTTCTAAGGACGGATGTTAACAAGCCATTATCTTATTTACTTTATGGGAAGGACTTTTAAGAAGCCAACACAAACTTACTCCCTTTGGGCCCCTGGGTGGCTCAGCTGGTTAAGCATCTGCCTTTGGGCTCAAGTCATGATCCCGGGGTCCTGAAGCGGGGAGCCTCCCTCTCCCTGTGCTCACGCTCACTTGCTCTCAGTAAGTAAAATCTTAAAAACAAAACAAAACCTACTCCCTTGAAGATGATCAAAGTGAATCATGCTTATTGTAGAAATTTGTGAAAATACAGACTTAGGGGCGCCTGGGTGGCTCAGTGGGTTAAAGCCTCTGCCTTCAGCTCAGGTCATGGTCCCAGGATCCTGGGATCGAGTCCCGCATCGGGCTCTCTGCTCAGCAGGGAGCCTGCTTCCTCCTCTCTCTCTCTGCCTGCCTCTCTGCCTACTTGTGATCTCTGTCAAATGGATTAATAAAAAAAAAAAATCTTAAAAAAAAAAAAAAGAAAATACACTTAGCTAGAAATCGCCCCTTCTCCAAATATTTAAAAACTTAAGCCCATACTATATAGATGTGTGTGTATACGTTTTCATACGTAATTTTAAAAACGTATGCCCTGAGTGTGTCCTCATGGTACTGATTCTACAGTGTGGTTTTCAATCCCGATCACATTTGCTCCCATGTGCACATGTCAACTTTTACCACCATCGTGTTGCTGGAAATTCAGGCTGCTCCTGAATAAGGGCTCTCTCTCGAACATCGAAGTACGGAAAACTCTGCCTCCTGAATAGTTTTTAAAACCGCCTCCTGGAGGAAGAACTGGGCTGGAGGGGCGACCAGGAAGGCTTTTCTTACATATTGTCAAGTTAATTTTCAGGAAGATGTTTGTGTCACATAACATTAGAATAATAAGCAGAGTGGGTTGGGTACGGGAATGGCTGGATTTTTTTCTCTTCTTTCTATCATCTTAACGAGGCTCCACACCCAGCGTGGGGCTTGAACTCAGGACCCTGGAGATCAAGGGGTGCGTGCTCTGGGGCCGGCGCCAGCCAGCCACCCCAGAATGACGAGATCTTCTCACTGCACGACTTAGGACACAGCATTGCAAACCCGGAAACTTGCTGACTTAGCCTCGGAGTAGTTGGGGTTTCTCCCCCTTTCACAGAGGCTAGCTGGTGATTTCCAAACTCTGGCAACACCTGTTAGTGGTTTTATTGGTTTCACTTGTCTTTCCGCTGCAGCGCTTGCAGACTTTGTTTTATGTTTTTCCTGTCTTAGTATTTTCCTGTTTCAGAATACTATATGAAATATAAAAAGATTAATTTAGAGATGTGTATTATGTACAGATTAATCATATTTATTTTCATCAGCGAGAGAGAGAGAGAAAGGGAGGGACAAGCAGGCTTCCCCATGGAGCACAGAGCCAAGTGTGGGGCTCGACCCCAGGACCCTGAGATCTCGACCTGAGAGGAAACCAAGAGTTGGCAGCTTGTCCAGCTGAACACCCCCAGTGCCCCCACAGATCAACTGTTTCGAGACCATTCTCCTGCACCTGCGATAGTAAGAAATCATACAGAGATCCATGTCCCATTTTATCCAGTTTTTTCCCCAGGTAATACTCGCAAACCACAGTATGTCACAACCAGGCTGTTGACACTGATAGAATCCACTACTCGAATCGTCTTCAGATTTTCCTATTTCACTTGCATTTTGCTTAGATTTCACCCGCATAATTTGTGAGTCCTGGTACAAAACAAAAATGCAGAGCACTCTCCTGGGAAAAAAAAAAGTTTCTTCCCCCCAGGCAGTTCTGAGCTTCCCATAGACCAGCACCCTGAAGCTTTCACATCCAAGGTGGTTGCCGCCTTAAGATTTTGAGGGAGTGAGTGAGCGAGGGCAGCAGAGAGCTCAAGTAGGGAGGAGAGGGAGCCAACTCCCCGCTGAGCAGGGAGCCCGACGCGAGGCTCCAACCCAGGGCCCTGGCACTGTGACCAGAGCCAAAGGCAGACGCTTTAACCCACTGAGCCACCCAGGGCCCCTCTGTTGCAAGATTAATCAGATTTTCACGTTGGTGACTAGAGGGTGTTAAGCCAAGTACGGGGCCTGGTGTGACTGTTCTGCACAGGGTGAATCTGTGTCCCAACAACGTGGCTCCCTTTGGGCACCGCACCTTTCTCAAACCTGAAATCGGGCAATTCCATCCTCATTTTCAATCCACGTGGATTTTCTCATGGTACCTGCATTTTACTATAATCCCCAAATCCCAGTTTTGTGAAGGTAGGAGGTCCCTGAAAGGACCGTAGGGACCTAGTGTTAGAACTGAGACGCTTGTGCGGGTCAGAGCTGTCAGATGGGGGCGCCCTGAGTGCGGCTCTCGCTTGGGCCTCCGTCCCAGCCAGCAGGACCTTCCCGCTACAGGTGCCCGTCCTGCGTGGTTCTGCGCCGTCGGGTCACCGGAGTGTGGAAGGTGGACGCCAGGCTGGGGCTGTGTCTTCTCTTCATTCCTGGGAGGGCAGCAGACAGTGTGCCCTGGTTTATTTCAGATGACGTGTCCAGAATGGCATTCCTGACCATGACCTTGCACCAAGGCGGAACCGCTCGGATGTACGAGCTGACCCCCGACACCCAGCCTTCTCTGCTCAGCACCTTCAGCGGGGACCGCCGCTTCTCTCGATTTGGCGGAGTTCTGCACTTCAGTGACCTGGATGGCGATGGCTTAGGTGGGAAAGGAACAGGGCCTCTGGCTCAGAATCGAATCCCTTTGCTCAACAGACCAGTCCCCTAACTGGATCGTGTAGCCTCTGCCCTCATCACGGACAGCTCAGTGGCCCGACGGCCTTTACAGCTGTTTTGAGTCCGGCAGGACCAGAGCCAAGTGAGCTGGACTTCTGGAAGGCGGGAACACGAGAGCCGCCCACATCCGTTGTCACGGATGGAGGAGAGACTAGGAAAACCCGCCTCGGCTGGGCGGGGAGGAGCGCAGGGCAGACCCTGTGAAGGACGCACTAATCCGACTTGTGGGAGGCTGGCCAGGACCCCCCAGGGGCAGTGGAAAGGACGACAGTGAGGGGGACAACCTTCTTTCTGGTCTCTCTTGCTTGCAGATGAAGTCCTCATGGCAGCCCCGCTGAGGATAACAGATGTCACCTCTGGACTGATGGGGGGAGAGGACGGCCGTGTTTATGTGTATAATGGCAAAGACATCACCTTTGGTGACATGACAGGCAAATGCAAATCGTGGACGGCTCCGTGTCCTGAAGAGAAGGTGACGTGTTCGTGCCGTGCTGGGAAAGGCGGGGGCCCGCGATGCCTTGTCCTGTCCACTGTGGATCCCAGAGTTTTGACCGGGACTGTTTGCGGTCAGGCCACAGTCACTGCTTCTGTAGGCCAAGGGGCCCTGCTTCTCGCAGGTCTGCAGCCCTTGTCCCTGTGGCTCAGGTCTAGCTGACAGGGTGGCCCGCTGGTTCTGGTCGCACCCTGCCACCCCTGGGTGGGGGCCCACAGCAGAGGAAAACAGGCCCGGGCCACTGCACTCTCTTTAAAACGCACACTCTAATTTCCATTCACTGCCTTTTTAAGAAAGATTTTTATTTGAGAGAGGACAGAGAGAGAGAGAGCAGGGACAGAGGGAGCAGCAGACTCCCCGCTGAGCAGGAAGCCTGATGCGGAACTTGATCCCAGGACGCTGGGATCATGAGCTGAACTGAAGGCAGAGGCTTGACCGCTGAGCCACCAGGCGCCCGTTTCACTGCTTTTATTCCTTTCCTCAGGTGGGCTTCCTTAAGTTCCCGGAAGTTCACCATTAAAAAAAAAAAAAAACTATTTAGTTGCAAAATTAATTGTAAAATTGTAGAAAATATGGTACAAAATTTCATTTTAAAAATTCAAAAATCATCTACCTAGAACTGCACTCTGCAGAAATAATTAACCCTTCGCTGTGCATCCTTCTGGCATATTCTCCTGACCTCGATGGCTAGCGCTTACTGTGCATTTACTCTGCCTGGCACTGGGCTGCGCACGGCTCGCCCTCCCTCCCCGGCCACCTCTGGCGCACATCCCAGCCCGTACGTTGGCGCGACGCCCGCGGAAGACACCGCAGATCCGAGGAAGGGGTCCGGGTCGCAGTGCTCAGAAATGAAAGGACCGGGACCTGCACCCGAAGCGCACTCGTCATTACACTGTGTGTCGGTGTATTTTATTAACGAGCTGCTGTACGTAATTTTGCAACGAGCTTTTCTCTCGCCTGGCTTGTTGACGCTTCCATTCTCCGACAGCGCCGTTCCCGGCTGCCTCGGTTTTATCTGCGGATGAGCCACCGTTGATGTGAACAGCAGTGGCTGTTGTTAGTCCCTGAGTCCATTTCATTCCAGTGTTAGAAAAAAGATACTGTGAATGAATTTATAAGTGAGTTACAAATGAGGATATAGGTGACCACATCTACTTTGTGCTAAGTTCCTGGAAGGTGACTTTCTGGCGTCTGAGGGCAGCCCCTGGGCCGGGCTCGTCTCGAGTGCACAAGTGTGCGTGTGGGGGTCAGCTAAACCCACACAGCCAGTAACCAGTCCCCTTCTCCCCTTTCCTTTCAGGCCCAATACGTACTGGTTTCTCCTGAGGTAAGTACTTCCTGTAGGAATGAAGGAAAACCACGGAAGTGCTCTTTTCCTTAATTTAAACTGATAAAATCTGGTATTTTTTCCTATTACAGGCAAGTTCAAGGTTCGGGAGCTCTGTGGTCACCGTGAGGTCTAAAGACAAGGTGAGTGTGAAGACGGCGCTTCTGAAGTTTCCGTGCTAAGGTGGGGGTGGGATGGTCTCATTTCGTCGTTCAGCTTTGTCTGAAACACGCACACACGCACACACACACACACACACAACCTCCACACACCGTCCCATCGCTTTCCCGGTTTCATCCCTGAGGGCAGGACCTAGCGAATTCTAGCCTGTGGGCCGCCTCGAGTTTTGTATAGCTCGTGAACTAAAAAGGATTCGTTTAGATGGTTGGGAAAAAAAGGATATTTCATGACACGTGAAATTTATATGAAGTGTAAATTTCAGTGTCCGTAGTCTCCTTGGGCCACGGCCACGCACGTCTGTGGCGGCTGCTGCCCCGCGAAGCCTCACGTTCAAATACTGACTTGGGCTTTCAGGGGAGCGTGGGCAATCCCTTGCCACGTCAGCCGACCACTGTTAGTGTTTCCTTCCAGACTGCTGAGTCCCCGTAGGCCTCTCGGGGCACACAGTGCGCACGGGCCCTCTCCCGCTGGTCATCTTCATGCTCGCGGGCTCCCGTGGATCGCCCCCCGCCCCCCTGCAGACACAGGCGGGGCCAGCTGCTTGCCGGCTGCAGGGGACTGTCCCGACGCACTGTCTTGTTCCGTTCACTTTTCCCAGATATTTACTCCATTCTTTCCAACTTATTTACTATCGTGAGCATTCTTGCACAGCTCTATTTTTATATAACTGCACAAATATCCCTGCTGCTATTTTTGGAAGATCGCTGAGCAGAGGGCCTGCACACTTTGATTGTAATGGACACAGCAGTGAAAGGGTTTATCTCCCACCCCGCAGTTAGACCACTGAACCCAGCCCTCCGGTTACGTGAGAATCGGAATCGCACAGAACGGAGCAGGCTCTGAGACAAAGCCCCACCTTTGAGAAGCACACGGTCTACGTGCGCGGGAAGGAGAGGGAAATGCCCATCAGGGCGGGACTAAGGGCTAAAGAGGAGAGTGGACAGGACCAGCTGGGGGACACTGCCCTCTGGTGGCCCACAGTTCAAGTGGCCCTTGCCTGACTCCATTTCTAGGCAAGACTGAGCAAAATGTAGGGTGACGCAGAACAAAAGATGGCTTACTAAATTTATGGGAGGATTCTCAAAAGGTCTGGTGACAGAGTACATCGTAAGCTTGGCTTACACTTAAAATTCATTTTCCAAAAAGTTAGATATTCTCAAGAACCCGTGACTTCTACATCCGCCATGACTTCCAGAAGCTGCGAGGGGAGCTGTAGATTGTAAGGAACTGGCAGTCGATTCTTTGCTGTTTAACAGTGCAAGTTCGCCTTTGTCAGAAGAGTTCACCGAGGTGGACACTGCACTTAGTTCGCCCCGCTCCCTGGGACTGAGGCGTGAAGCCCCGAGTCCAGGTCCGCTGCGGAGCGGATATGGACAGTCCGAGGAGGAGGAGCGCGGCCGCTCCCTGACCTCCCGCAGTGAGCCGGTTCGCGCCGGGCCGGGGTCGGGACTCAGCCTGCACCTGAACCGCCTCCGTCCCCATCTCTGACCCCTCATGGCACTTACCCCATGTCCCCATCTGCTGTGCCGAGTCCAGGCACTCGGGCAGGGACTTCACGGGCGTGATGAACAACACTGTCTCGTGTCCTCTACAGAACCAAGTGGTCGTCGCTGCTGGGAGGAGCTCTTTGGGAGCCCGACTCTCCGGGGCCCTGCATGTCTACAGCCTCGGCCTCGAGTAAAGACCTCGCCACCTCTTCCTCCTCTGCGTCCCCTCCCTGGGCCGCGTCCTCGCCAGGGTGAGCGTTCTGGTGGACAGAGAGGCATCTCCAGGGGAGCCGGGCGGATCCTGCTAGAAGTGGGGCCCCTGGAGTGGAGACAGGCCTAGGTGGGAGGACGACACCGTGGACGACGACAGATACTCTGCTGCCTCGTGTCCCTTCCCAGGTTTCCTCCCTTGCTTCCCCTGTACTGAAGCTTCCGGCCTGGCCTCAGCCCTGCTGTCCGACCGCTGCCCTCTCCACCCAATAGCCACGAGCTGCTGATGCCGAGAAAGGCTTCTCTGTACTTGGTTAGCTCGTAGGAAAATCTGTCCCAGTTTCTCCTAAAACGTCCTTTAAAGCTAGTGACTCATTCCAATCACAGTGGAACAGAAAGCTCAGCGCACAGGACCGCGGGCAGAGCAGCAGTCGGCGAGCAGCAGCCGGCGAGCAGCAGCGGGTGCGGGACAGGCTCGCCGCTGCGGTCCCCTGCAGCCCCTGCTGGAAGCGAGCGGGTCCTCAGGACTGCGGCATGTCCCGGGTTTCACGCAGTAAACGACTAATACAAAACGAAAACCTCCCGCTAGTGCCCTCCCCTGCTTTTGTAGAAGCGGCTGCTCTTAACAGCTGAACCCAGTGACTCCACTGGTTCTGTGTCCTCCCAAGAGAAGCCGTCGTCGCGCTGGGCTGGCACAAGCCGGGCCCAGAAAACTCGCCCCGCAGCGCTCCGGGTGGAGGCCACCGCGCGAGGGCGGGCAGAGAGAGGCGTGTCTTGGCTTCCTCGGGTCCGGGGCTGACTGGTGACTGGTGGGCGCACGTCGGCCAGGCCTACAGGTGGGGACACGGGGGGGCAGGCATCTGCCACAGGCTCTGGCTTCACTAACCACGTGAAGGCGTTCTTAGGGATCCTGTGGCCATCACGGAGGACCATTCTTCCTCCTGGCACTAGCAGTAGAGAAAAGTAACTGATGACAAGATCCCTTTTTAACTTCCCTAGAGGCAGCGCTCAGACTGGTTCAAAGACAGGAGTCCAGCTGAGGAGTCAAAGTAGAAATCAAGGCAACGCTGTGAGTTAACACTGAGCATAAGGGCAGGGACGAGGGGGACCCACGGGCGTATAGCAGAGAGCACCTCGGGATGGCGGTCGTCCTCCCTACGGACAGGTGCTATAGCCGCTGCGTCCCTTGGAACAGCACAAGGCGCAGAGACACCATTTGGTTTCATTTGGGTGACAGTGAGCGGTAGCTCAACTCGTGTGAAATACCTGTGTTTAGTTGAAGTTTACTCTTAGGGGCCAGAATTCCTTAACTAGCTTCACTTACACGTTGAGAGGTCTGTGAGCGCCGGCCTCGTCCTCAGAAGTCTGTTCTCTCACCGCCGTGGCTGGAGCAGGGGCCGCTGCTGAGGCACGGCCGGCCTCTACCCACGGACGGACACTTCGCTCAGTGTCTAAACACACCACACTGAACCGGGTTCTCACACAGGATCTTATCCAGGACACTTAACCTGCGTAATCCTGTACTCAAAAGTGCGAAGGGGTATTCCTGCTCCTGAAGGTCAACCCGGATGCCCGAGACGTACACGCCGGCCTGTAGAGTCTGTGCGTTATCCCCATAGGTGGGTCACGTTTTCACTCTAAGTATTAACTATAGTTCTAAACACAGATTCTGAAATGGTTAACAACAAACAAATACCTTGTAGGGTTGCAGTCTCTCATTAACACAACTCTGCACTTAATTCCATGATCTTTATTTCAAAGATATCAAAACATATGTACGTATTTGCAATTTTTCTATTACAAAACTTGCTTTAAGATCAAAATGGTTTCATGCCTTTGAAACAGAGAAACCTATAGGGATTTGGAGTAAGTCTGGCACTGAGCTCAGATCTCTGAATACCCTGTCCACGGACCATCCCTCAGACACCTCCACAGGTATTACTAAAGTAGGGAAAGTAAATCCTGAGATTAAAGTGTATTAAATATTATAGCTCCAAAAATAAAGCTATGTACAACTCCTGGAACAACGAGACCAACAGCTTTTTACCTAGTGGTTATTTCTCACAGTCTGTGCTGTCGTCTGCCACATTTCCATAGAGGCCTTCCAGAAACAGTCTAGTAAGAGTCTCGTGCCTTGACCTGGTTAAACAGGGGCTGAGACTGCTTGCTCAGTCATGTAACGAACGCTTGTGCTCAATCATTTTTAAGTCCGTTTAAAATCGCCTGACTTCTTAGGTAAGAAGCATCCTGCTCTCCACGAAGCAGAGCGAGTGACATTTTGAAATCCTCCTTGATCTAACCACCTTCCAGAACTTTATAAACCACCCATCACTTCTCTGCATCAGACTTAAGAGGTAGTTACGTTTCCCTTTGATAGAGGAAACAGGACTCCTAAAAAAAAAATTTTACTCAAGTCCACAAACTAAGTCACACCGAAAGGAAAAAGGCCAAAATTCTATTTCTGTGCCTGACTGAGTCAAGCCCCTGGGGCTTGCAGTTTTTCCCGTCACAGTGAAGTCCTATTTCTAACCTATGTCCAGTGATTCCCTAAGAGCAAGAACAGCAGCAGTGCTCTGAGGTATGGCAGAGTGTCCCACGCAGTGAGAAGACCGTCAGAGATACTTTGGTTTGAAAGTCATCGCACACATCGATGATGCTAGAGAGCGCGAGCCTCACTCCGACACCCACACCTCAAAGGGGAGCGCGCCCCTGACCCAGGGGAGGTGCCACGTGGGCCACTCCACGCGGAGACCAACCCCGCCTGGGTCCATTGCAATACCGGCTTCTAGTGGCTGCTTCTAACCACACGGGAGCAGGGAAACTACTTAACTCTGTTTTCTCTCAAATCAGCGACTGGAACAGCATTTTTATTCTCTTCACCAAACCACTTGGTGAATGGACTCCCAGACTTCCTCCTGTGCCACCCTATGACGGCATCAGGTAACCCCAACACTGTCCGCGCACGGGCTTCACTACTCTTACGTCTGTAGTAGCAGAGCGGCTCTGGCCACGCTTCTGGCTTTGGGAAGCCCCCGTCAAGCTCTGAGGCGCAGGCCTACAGATTAACTGGGCTCCAGACGCTTACGCTTTCGCTGTTGGGGGTGGGAGTGGCTGAGGGGACGCCTCCAGCTACTCAGGCACCTACTCGACTCCCTCAAGACCTAAACAACAGTAACAAAATGGAACCAGTTTCAACATTACTTCCAAAGGTTTCCACTATAGCTAAGCAGAGAAAAACCGTTTCAGGAGTCAAGAGAATAAAATACTGATTTAGCATCAGCTTAAATGGATTCTAGTTCATCATTTCCTTTTTATTTGCCTTATATAAAAAAGACAAGAAAATAGAGTATGTTAAAGATTGGTTTAAAGCACAAACCTTCAGAGTTTGTTCTAAGGTTAGTACGTATTTTTTCCTGCCTTTCCAGTCACCTGAGAGTCAGGAAGCTCCCAGGACCATGATCCCCTTAGTAAGAACTACCGCTACCCGAGCTCGTCACAGTGGGCTTGTCAAGTTTTCAGACTTTGCTTGGCCTGAGACATGTGTAAATCAGAAAATCTACACAACAATCTCTTCTCACATCACATCTATGAAAACAGCATTTTAAGGTTGTGGGAAATAGAATTTTGGCCTTTTACAAAGCCTATCCTTTGCGTCTTTCCTCGATTTTGAAAATGCAGAAGTTCTAGCATTACGGAGTGCCATGGTGTCTTTATCATCAGGCATTGTAATTTTAGTGATTTTTTTCAAGTCTCTGACTCTATGAAAGAAAATAATAAGAGAGTACCAGAAGCTCCCCGTGACTACCGCGAAAAGTAACCCAGTCTCTCGAGGGCGGCTGTCTCTAACGGTTTGTCAGGACACTCTTGCCTGAGCCGAGCCCGTCCGGCCGGAAGCTGCGCTTCACTTCCATCCCTCTGTCCGCCTGCAGGGACTTCTTGGGTAAAGAGGCCACCTAAACAAAGCAGAACAAGGACTCATTTTAGTCTGTGTCGGTGTTAAAAGAAATGCCACAAATGAAAGGAGAGGTAACTAGCAGGCGGGAGCCTACACGGCCTTGCCGGTACCCTAAGTGTTCATTCCCGGCGTAAACTGGATGTGGAAAGGATAAAGAAAGGGCCAACCTCTTTTCTTAATGACGACACCATGTCTTCTGTGTTTCAATCTGGCTTATGACAAAGGCTGCAGCAGAACTGCCCACACCTAAAGGCAGAAAGCTCACCACAGAGCGACGCACTGAGCACGGGGACAAAGCTGGCACCGTGCCGGGGCGGTACTGGAGTAAGTGCTTTCCGGCCGCTGCTACTGCCTCACTGACGGATGCGGGAATGAAAGAACGTGCTCGGGGTCACAAGGCCGGGGCCAACACCAGCCCAGGCAGTCGGTGTGTCTGCAGAACGGGACATCAGCCCCTCGGCTACACCCCGCCAGCCCAGACCCTTCATACCACGGGAGGTAGAGGAGCTTCTAGTTGTCGTCCCAGGAATGACAGCAAACGCCTCCAGATGAGGCCGCTGCCCATAAACATAATTCCGGTAATCAGCCAAAACACTCTGTGGTCCTGGAAGAGAACAGAGTTACTTTCAGTCACAAGAGGTCAGGCTCCTCAGCAGTAAAATTCCCCAACTATGAGTGCCCCAGAGCTTACAGAAGCCTTGTGTTGTTCCTACAGCTCTTTCCTATAGAAAGGACCGAAGAACAAACCTTGATACATCCGGGGAATCAGAGAATTATCAGAAGAAAAACAAGACATAAAAGGGCGTCGATATTTAAAAATCATCTATAAGCCAAACAGAACCACTTTTACTTTGTGTTTCCTCCCAGTCCTCGTTTGCACGTAGACACATTTTAATAGTTACAATCACGGAGCACATACAACCAAATCTGAATTTCTTGCTTTTAGAGCCGCAGTTCCCGATCTGTGAGCGGAGGTGTCCGGGGCACCACAGCCCCCGAGAGTATTTCAAGGAAAACACAGTGTCCTCTGCAAAACCGAACCTAGCTACTTCATAAACAACCTATTAGGTAATCTCACAGAAACGAGGTCCTACAAGAAACTCTGGGTCTAGTAATCCTATGCAAAAATTCCCGAGACACTAGACACTAAACATACCGTGAACCAAGAAAGTTTGGGAACCCATGACTTAAACATATTCCCGTCATTTCCAAGCTTGTACTATCCGGCGTGCAATGTGCCCGCGTCCGTAGACGGAACAAGCCCCCACAGAAAGGGAGCCCAAGGCCAGCTATGCCACTGCTGGCTACCAACGGAAGCCTGGGGGCTCCAGGGACAGGGAGCTCCCGGCCCAGGCTGGTGTGTTGCGCAAACGGTTCTAGCTCTCACTGGGGGCAACACGCACCATGTGAAGGAGAAACCCATGTCTTCGGAACAGGAACTTAGACCTGTATCAGGAAGACACGTGCTAACACGAGTTCAATATTTTTGGTGGATACATTTCCAGTTACCCAAAAAGAGGGTGTAGTTTATTAAAAATTACATTTAAATGAGACTTGGAACAACCGATTACTATGGTCTTTGCTGTAGACTGGTTCTACAATCCACCTATGAAGAAAAATCTGAGAATGCCAAAATGTGATAAACTAGCGAGAGAAGTTCCAACCTAGCCTGAAATGCCAAACACACACACACACACACCGGGACGACAGCACAGCGGGAGCACCGGAAGCTCACCTCGTAGGCGGGCACAACTAGACAACACATCAGTGTAAGGAACGCAGACAACGAGCCGGAGACGGACAGGACGGACTCCGCAATGAAGAAGGGGCCACATCAAAGAGGGCGGGCAGGGCAGTGAAACTGGGAGGCTGTCCGTGAAAGGAAGGAAGCCGCTGGCACAGAGAAGGGAGAGAACCACACTATGGCACGGGGAGCCTGCGTGGAAAGCGGAGCCCCCAAAACATTTGGCTTTGAAAGCCAGAGTGGCTGAGTTTTGGGAGTTTTTACGATCAGTAGGACTTAAAACCTGGAATTTTAGAAAATCAGCAGGCTCAACTTCAGGAGAGCAGAGAGGGTGAGAGGAAACAGAGTCCCCGCCATTAAAGAGACAACACAACAGCCTGGGGAGCTACGGCACAGAAGGAGCATCTGGAAAGACTTGGGGCAGACAGCGGGGGAGCGGCTCGCTAACCTCATATAGCGCTCTGGAGAAACCGAGACCGTGAGACACTCCTCCAGGAACAAAGGACCTGCAGGTGCTGTCCCCACTGCCCCCCACCCCCAAACACACAGTGCCTGGGGAACCGAGCACGATGCCCGCTGGTTTGCTTACCCTGCGCCCACCCTCCCACCGGAGCTTCCCGTCCGCGTGCTCCAGCCAGGCTGGCCTCCGTCCTAGCACGGGGTCTGCGCCCCCAGAAGACCCAACAAACCTTGCCAACACTGAGGCTCCTGTACCCGGTAGGGGGGTTGCGTCCACCCTCTCCAAAGCAGGAGCCCATCAAAAGAAGCACCCCACTCCTGGCCCTGTGCAAGTGCCCCCATAGGGGCCGGCACCACTCCACAGTAGCCCTGCCCGGGGAGAGGGGAACGGAGCGCACACACGGAGTGTGGCCCCAGCAGCGGGCTGGCAGCGGACAGCTGGTCAGGCTGCGGGCCCCGCCCACCCGTCCAAGTGTCTCGGGGGACAGTGCGGAGAAGCAGTCTGCAGCGCTGCCACACACCTGGTCTGCCCCGGCTCAAGCCCAGGGTGGCCCCAGACCGACCCACCGATGTCACAGGGAGCGAACAAGGCCCACAGCAGGCAACAACAGCCACGTGGACACCTGAATGGGCAAACACGGCCCAGCCACACGGCAGGGGCGGGGGAGGCGGGTTCGCGCAGCACCCTGAGAGAAGAGCTCTGAGGCACAGGTTCTGGGGAGCAGGGACCTCGCCCTGCAGGCGGACAGGACCTCTTCCCCATGCGTCCACCACCTTCGAGGGCAGGAGACACGGCGGACTTCCCTAGCGCATACACAAACACCGAGAGGCAGACAGAAGGAGACGAATGACTGTGTCCCAAATGAAAGAACAGGAGAAGTTCTCCTTAGGTCACTAGGTCACAATAAGAGACCTAAGTGAAATGGAGATAAGCAACATGCCTGATCGAGAATTTAAAGTAATCACCAGGGGCGCCTGGGTGGCTCAGCCATTAAGTGTCTGCCTTCGGCTCAGGTCATGATCTCTTAGGGTCCCGGGATCGAGCCCCACATCAGAGTCCCTGCTCAGTGGGGAGTTTCCTTCTCCCTCTCCCACTCCCCCTGCTTGTGTTCCCTCTCTCACTGTGTCTCTGTCAAATAAATAAATAAAATCTTAAAAAAAAAAAAAAAAAAAAAAAACGATGATCATATACTCACTGGACTTAAAAGTGGAGGACATCAGTAAGGTCCTAACAAGAAGGTAAGAAAGAACCACTCAGAGATGAACATAATAAATGAAATTAAAAAGAGACCAGCTGGAATAACTAGTAGCTAGAGGAAGCAGAAGAACAGACCAGTGACCTGGAGGACAGAGTCATGGAAAGTACAGTTGAGCCGGTGAGAGGAAAATAAATGATCCAAAACAAGAACAGATTTAGGGAACTCAGTGGCTCCATCAAGCGTAATAACACCGGCATTACAGGGATCCCAGAAAGAGCAAAGGGGGCAGCAAATTTATGTGAAGAAATAATAGCTGAAAACTTCTAGAATCTGGGAAAGGAAACAAATCCAGATCCAGGAGGCTACAAGAGACTCATCTCCGATCTAAGGACACCTGCAGATGGAAGGCGAGGGGATGGAGAAGCATTTATCACGCACATGGACGTTAGAAGAGAGCCAGGCTAGCATACTTACACTGGAAAAGACACTTTAATACAAAGACTGTAACAAGAGACAAAGAAGGACATCATAATAATAAAGAAGATAATCCAACAAGATATAACAAGCTGCTTGTTTGGGGGGCTGGAATCAACACAACTGAGGAGCCTTTAGCCAGACTCATCAAAAAGAAAACAAGACGAGTCAAACAAAATCAGAAATGAAACAGGAAATGATAATCATCACAGAAATACAAAGGACCGTAAGAGAATACTATAGAAAATCACATGCCAAAAAATTGGAACCTAGAAGAAGTGGAATTCCTAGAAACCTATAACCTCCCAAAACTGAATCAGGAAGAAATAAGAAAATTTGAACAGACCAATTACCAGCAATGGTATTTTATCAGTAATAAAAAAAAAAACCTCTCAACAAATAAAAGTCAGGACCAGACTGCTTCACAGGTTAATTCTACCAAACTTTAAAGAAAAATTATATCTGTTCCTCTCAAACTATTAAAAAAAAAAAAAAAAGGAAAACTTATAAATTCATTCTATGAGGCCAGCATCACCCAAATACCAAAACCAAAGACACTACGAAAAAGAGAACTACAGGCCAATATCTCTGATGAACACGGATGCAAAAAAAACTCAACAAAATACTAGCAAATCAAATCCAATAATCCATTAAACAATCATTCATTACTGTCAAGTGGGATTTATTTCTGGGTTGCCAGAGGTAAAGGGTTATCACCTCTGTGGCTTACTCTCAAGTGGTTTTAGGAAAAAGAGGCTGTATATAAAGATAGAATGAGGGCGCCTGGGTGGCTCAGTGGGTTAAGCCTCTGCATTCAGCTCGGGTCATGATCTCAGGGTCCTGGGGTTGAGCCCCGCGTCGGGCTCTCTGCTCAGCAGGGAGCCTGCTTCCTCCTCTCTCTCTGCCTGCCTCTCTGTCTACTTGTGGTCTGTCAAATTAATAAATAAAATCTTAAAAAAAAAAAAAGATTGAAAATGAGACAGGGAAGGTGATACATGCTGGTGATAAAAGAATGGGTGAAGGCTCCACAGCAATTCTTTGACTACTCTTAGAAGGGTCTAAAATTATCTTAAAACAAGAAGTAAAAAAAGTTTTCCTATCCTGGCTTGATCATTGTCAATACTAACCCCGTCTACACAGGGGCAGAGACCTTGACATCTGGGGATTTCGTAAACATGTCTGAGCTGTTCTTCAGGTTATCTAGACACGTAATTTATAACTGATGAGGGACTGACCCGAATCTTGTTCTGCTGGAGCTAATCACCCTGTACTGAGCCAGTAACTGGCCACGAACCACTCACCTCCCGTCATAACTAGGGTGCTCTACACCTGGGACTGCGTGTAACTATCAGAGAGAAATTTCCAAAAATCCCTTTTAAAAATGGGCATTAAATGAAAAAATAAGTATAAAATGAAAAAAAAGTATAAAAGTGAGTTTGTAGACTGTACATACAGAAACACGATTCTTAACAAAAATGACCTGATCTTGTATAAAGACTTCTGTAGCCATACACTGGGAATCTGCAGAGGTCTTTAGAAGTTACCTCTGGAGAATTTCAAGGGTTGGTTTACGCTGCACAAGATGCTTTGGTTACTTCTGAACTTTCTAGTAACTATGTGTGGGCTTAAAAGCCTCCCAATGGATGCCTCACACACTTAAATGCAAACCCTCATAGGCTCTACAAATTCAACACCATCTCCCATTCATTTGCTCTGACCTTGTTCCCCACGTGTCTCTGCCAGGCTCACCCTCTCCTGCCCCCACAGCCCTTGCCGTTCCTTGAACAAGCGCAGCCTGTTCCCGCTCCGGTAACTCCGTGTGTGCCCCGCTCTGCTGAAAACACTTTCCCTCCGA
Source organism: Neogale vison (assembly GCF_020171115.1). Taxonomy (NCBI): domain Eukaryota; kingdom Metazoa; phylum Chordata; class Mammalia; order Carnivora; family Mustelidae; genus Neogale; species Neogale vison. The sequence continues at coordinate 146,022,584 of NC_058091.1, read as the reverse complement.
CCGTCCCGCTTTCTGGCACCACCTCCTCGGGACACTGCTGAGCGCCAGCTTTAAGATGCGCCTCAGCATACCTCCTGGCAACATCCTGCGTCCTTCCGCCCGGCTTCCTCTTGATGGCTCTTACCACCAAACGTGCTGTGTGTCTGTCTGCCCCTCTCCTTCCCGAGCGCAGACACTCCCTGCCGTTTCCCTGGGGCCGAAAGCAGCGCACACTACAGAGCAGGCACCAAAACCCAACGTTTACAAGGTGAAGGAACAAATGTACTGCACTGATTTTCCCTTTCACATCTTATAAAGAACGTGAAAATGACTAACACCGACTGGGCCTTGGAGATCTCCTTGGAAGCGGTGCATAAGCCGAGATGCAGAGGTAAGCAGAAGCTGGCCAGGCAGGAGAGGTGGGAGCCGAGGACAGCTGTGGCCTGGAGGAAGCCCGAGGGGCAGGAAATACTGATGGGACACCGTGGCGAGGGCGAGGTGGCTGGCTTCAGCATGGAGAGCCCTGCGGGCAAAAGAGTCTGGGTCTTTATTTTAAGGGCAAACACCAGTGAATCATTTCACAGAAAAGTGAGCACGAGGTTTGCTGCTTTTACAGACCACTTTCCAGAAGCAAAGAGTGGTCCTGATCAGTGATGACGGGTTCAACCAGGATGGCAGCCAAAGAGACAGAGAACAGATCTTTTAAATGAATGAGGACACAATGGAATACTACAATGAAATACTATTCAGTCATCAAAAATGAAATCTTGCCACGTTCAGCTAAGAGAAATAAGTCAGTCAGAGAAAGACAAATAACCTATGATTTCACTCATATGTGGGATTTTGCAAACAAAACAGAGGTCAAGGGGAGGGGAAGGAAAGATAAAATAAGAATCAGAGAGGGAGGCAAACCGTAAGAGACTCTTAATCACAGGAAACAAACTGAGGGCTGCTGGAGGGGAGCGGAGGGCACCTGAGGCAATGAGCACTGGGTGTTATAGAAGACTGAGGAATCACTGACCTCTGCCTCAAACTAATTATATATTAATTAATTGAATTTAAGTAAAATAAAAAAAAAAGATTAATGAGGACACAGAGTCCAAGTGTGCTGAATGCAGTGTAGTGTGCAGATTATTTTCTAGAAATCCTACAGCAAGATATTTTCTGAAAGACCACACTACAATGATAGGAAGAACTCTGGCACCTTAGTGTTATATTAATATGAAAAGGCAGCGAAGTGGAGAGTGCAAGTCTTGGGCTCAGATCACAACCGTGATTTTCTAGCACTGAGCCCCTGAGCAAATCACTTCAATTTCCCGAGCCTGTCTGCTCATCTATGAAGTAGGGATAACACGTCCATCTTCATAGTTGTGATTTCACCAAATAAAGCAGCGAACTACCAATGCCGGGAACATGAAAATAGAGAGGCAGTCTTTCGTTAGCGCGGCCTCACTGTGATCGTGCTTACCGCCACAGCACGGCGCCATCCCGCACCGCCTCACTCTGTGATCCCGCATCACCACAGCCGCATGGTAGGATCCTGCGGGAGCACCGCCTCGTCCTATGATCCTGCACGGATCCTGCATCACCAGAGCCTCACAGCACGATCCTGGGGGAGCACCACCTCTTCCTAAGATCACACATCACCAGAGCCTCCTGGTGCGATCTTGCAGGAGCAGTACTTCCTTCACAGTGTAATACGGTTTTGTCAAACCTTTTCTATGTGTGGTTCCATTTTCTGAGAAACATGAGGTAACCACGGCGATAGTTATATTTGGGTTACAACAGGGTCTAAAAGTACTGCCTGAATTTTGAATGAATTAAACATTTTAATTAATTAGGGGTGTATATATGTTAAGACTCTTTTTTAAAATCCATATTTTTAAAAAAAGATTTTATTTTTAAGCAATCTCTACTTCCAATGTGAGGCTTGAACCCACAGCCCCAAGATCGAGAGTTGACTGAGCTAGCCAGGTGCCCCTTAAAACCCATTTTAAAAAATGATCTTCAAAACAAAAAATAATCCCTAGATCACTGAAATAATAGTCTCACCTCTTCAAGGGAAGATTCCAAATTCATTCCAAAAGCAACTCCCATTAGTCCAAAGAGAGAAAGAGAGAAGGTTCCCATGGTCAGCTGTAGGTTCAACCTCATCATCACATTCCGGTGGCTGGAGAGGAGAACAGCTTACATCAGAAGGGCCCACTAACTACACACGGGAAATTCACGAAGTCATTTATCACAACCGCATACCTTAAATCTACACCTTTAGGAAAGGACATCTTTCTATGTAGCATTTATACATGATAACGATGGTCTAACTCCTCCCCAAATGACAGTTTTCTTAAAACATTCATCACTTTAGAATTCCTTTGGTTGTTCTACAGGATGCTTTCTCACCTGTCCAGATTGATGAATATGATACTCTGAGAATCATCGATCAATACCCTGAGTTCCCGCGTTGCATTGGAGAGATCCTCGGCCAACCGGTAGTAGTTTTCCAAGAGCAGCTCCATCTCTTCCGCGTGGTCGATTCCAGCACTGCTCTCTTCACTGCAATTAAGGGTTAACATAATTAGCACACCCCCAACACAGGCATCACCCACTGGGTACCAAAAACTTTCTGAATCCGTATATAATACTCAACTATGAACAAAAAAGTGGCCTTGGTTTTTTCTTACTGTGACTGAGCTCAATCAACGAGTGGCTTCATCAAGTGACCCTAAACACTACGAAGAGTAAGCCGAGGGTGCGGGTTCCAGCCCGCAGGCCAGGGCTCACCGTACTCGCAGGTCAAGGGATTCTCGTGCACATACGCACTACCAGACAAAGGAAAATTCAGAATGTGTAAATGCTGATGAATGAGTGCAGATTAGTGAAAATAAAGCAAAACAAACTAAAAACAAAATAAAAAGCTTTTCCTTTCCAATGCAGATACATAATGTTATTTTCATATATGAAAAAATATGTTCTTGAGTGATGTTAATAGTCACTTTGTACCCCTTTACTTATACCCCCAGCCCCTACCAAGGAGAGTTAGTGGGGCTGAAGTGCTCTGTGAGAGAGTTATATCATAGAGTACATTAGACACAGATTGGCCTAATAAAGCAAACAAGAGTTACAAATGTGTTCAACTTTCCGCTACTGTATCTGCTATATAACAGCCTTTATAGTCTTAATTTTTCCTTATTAGAATACAGATAGCTAATTTCCCAAAATGCTTAAAAAATCTGTACAGTTGTAGTGAAATTGTATACATTACAGAGGTGTCTAATATTTGTCTACAAAGAATAAAAATGAAATATTCTGAGTACTTAAAAATACACATTTAACTTGATATGCATAAGAATAAATAATTTCTAATCTGTAAGAGATAAAAGTTTTCTAAGATAGTCCCTTAAAAAAAAAAAAGATTATTTATTTATTTATTTGACACACACAGAGAGAGATCACAAGTAGGCAGAGAGACAGGCAGAGCATGGTGGCAGGGGTGGGAAAGCAGGCTCCCTGCTGAGCAGAGAGCCCGATGTGGGGCTCGATCCCAGGACCCTGAGATCCTGACCTGAGCTGAAGGCAGAGGCTTTAACCCACTGAGCCACCCAGGCGCCCCTAAGATAAGCCTTTTCTATATCAGATCAAAGTTACAGAATATATGCCAGTGTCCTATCTTCCTTTACCCCTCCTTCCCTGCCCCCATATGAGTATCTTTCCCTCTCTTCCACCGTACTCCCCAGGCTAAGTTATTCGGGTAGCTGTGTCAGCCACTTTGGGGCTCAGGCCCTTGAAGATAAAGGCAATGATGTGTCTGTGTTCATCACAGCCCAGCGCAGTGCTATGCACACAGCGGACATTCACTATGTCCTCATTACACTAAACATGCGCATGCGGAAAGAGTGAAACGACTGCGGATAACAAGTGCCTGTATTCTCTACTCTGGAGAAAATGTTACGGGCTCTAAGAAGAACAATCCTGAAGAAGACAGAAGACTGACCCTAACAAGCCCGGTGACGAAGCCGGACTCCAGACTTACAAGACTTGTGGGTCACTCCACTTCGTGAGACAGAGCTCCTCCAACAACTCCTCTTCATCCAAAATCTCCAACACGGACTCTTTGAAAATTTTAATATCTGTTTCTAACTCTGACAGACTATAAGAGTAGTTGTATAGAAATGATCAATAACATTAACTTATAAACACTTTTCCCTATTAAAAAATGTACCTTTTTAAAGTATCTTATCAAGTAGACCCACTTATACATTAATGGTAAACACCGACTTGTAAAAGAAATTTTTGATATTCACCATGCACATCAAGAATCAATTTCCATCCAGAAATAAGTTAAAGACCCTGACATAACATTTCATGCAAAAACAGCTTTTCCATAATCACAAGTCTATGTGCCCTTGTTAGCTCAACTTCTCACCTAGGCTACCTTCAGACTTCAAGGCACAGAAAGAAAACCATTACCATTAGCAAAACTAGTTGGTATTTATTTTTTAATTTTTTAAAAAGATTTTATTTATTTATTTGACAGAGATTACAAGCAGGCAGATAGGCAGGCAGAGAGAAGAGGAAGCAGGCTCCCCGCTGGGCAGAGAGCCCAATGCGGGCCGATCCCAGGACTCCAGGATCATGACCCGAGCCAAAGGCAGAGGCTTTAACCCACTGAGCCACCCAGGCACACCTACTAGTTGGTATTTTTCAAAACAGGAATAATCACATTGATTCTGTATCTGAATTAATGCTATACATTTTCTATTAGGACTACTAAAAGAGAAGCTTAAGGTATTTTTGTCTACCTCCCAAATACATAGATCACCCATATTTACCTTTTGCCATTTTGTAGTAAGATGTGCAATTTGCTTCTGTCTACAGAAGAATGTTTGGGATCCACTAAAGCTTCCAATGTCTCAAGGATCAGTGGCTGCAAAATGCTAAGTTTCCCCTGAAGAGTGCTGATCTAGATAACAACATGACCTTTCATAAGAATCAAAACAATCTTCTTAGAATACTCAGGTTCAGTGAATCCTCTGATTAAACACAGAAATCTGTAATAGCTTGGCAGGCTGGTAACGTTTCAGAACATGGTCACAGCTAGGAATGCCCATTTCAGATGATTCATAAACTAGATCTACCAGGTTAAAAGATAACCATGCATGTTACCAGGCTTGCATTTGGTTGATAGGGAATTAACTCTCCTAAGAGTCTTCCCTGACAAACATTTATAATGAAAGGAATGCAAGACTGATTAAAGCCTGCCATTTAAAGTACGTTAAAACACATACTTTACATTTGGTAAACAATACCCACGTTCTTCGAACACAGACCACAGTTCAAAATTCCCATGAAAAAGATTCTTCCAAAACCCAACACATAACTTGGGACTTGAAAAATAAACCAGTGTCAAGTCAAAAGTAGACTACTTATTGTTCAGGCATTCAGCAGGAAAGCACTGATATAGCCTATACCCGTGGTTAAAATATTGAAATATTCCCGTACCAGCTGGCAAACAGCATAACAGAATTAAGCAGTTAATTAGTAAAATAAAATAAACGAATGGCATAAAAGCCAGCACGTACTACTTACCTCAGCCTGAGCTCCTGAGAGCTTAGCCCATGTAGCCCGCCACTCACCACGGGCTGCACCGCCCTCCTTTCCCTCCCTGCATTTTCCCTGTCTGGTAACTGTGCCCCAACCGGTCACCATCTCCTGGGCTGGTACTAGCCAGCGCTCCTGCCTCACGAACCCGAGCGAGTAGGGGATGTAGCCATTTCCTACTCCCTCGGTACAGCAGAGGAGACAAAAGAGAAGGGTCCGGGTCCATCCAGTCCTCACCCCCTGCACGTCCTCTTCGCCTCCCTCCCTCCCTCCCTCCCTCCACTCAGCGCGCTTTAAACCGCCCGCTGCAGGCAGCCAGCTCCTGAACAGCACTGCACTGGCCACTGGGGGACAAGAAAAGATGACGAACCATTTGTGGGGCCAGGAGGGCAGTGACCACCGTTGTTCGGGACCTGATAGGGTCCCTAGACACCCAGGAACGACCTACATAATAGGGGAATCACTGGAAGAATTCTCCCTGGTTCCCATGTCACAGTAGGTCTCAAACAGTGGGTGGCATCACGCAGCAGCCTCCAAGGACGGTACCCACCAACCAGAGTGACGGGGAAAGTAGGAGAATGATTTGAGCTCTGTTCACCGTATGTACGCAGTTTTACAATATACACTTTAGTTGCAGAATAATAGAGAATATTTAAAGCTTTTTTGATATGATGTTAAGTATTTTGAATTATCACCCCTCAAATATAATTATCAAAATTATACAAAGGATGGCCAACTTAAAATGTGCTTAACTGAATGTCATAATATGACTCTCAAAGAAACTCTATAAACTGTCCCTAGAGACCTCAGATCTATTTGATTGCATAGTATAGCTTAAGAATTAAGTACTTTCTCCACACAGGACCCTCAGAGATATTTTTGTTCAGAGGTAGGGTGTGGTTAGGGATGGTGTCATTGAAACAATACCACTTGTCTTCCTACTCAATAGTATTTTAAAACAAGAAAAAATTTAAGAAGCAAAATAAAAATAGGCTTACCCAATATTGTAGGAGTGCTTCTATAGCCCTAAACTCAAAAGGTAAAGGGTATGTGACAAGTTGTCCTTCTCCAGCCAACTGAGAAGGGAGCTCCCGGAAGAGCCATTGCTCTAAATTTAAATTACGATAATCTAGTATCAGAAGACACTCTGGAGTTATCACAGCTTTCAAGTACTGTAAAAAAAAAAAAATTATACATAGGTATAGACATGCACACATACATGCATATAAGCAAGGGAAAGAATAACATTCATAAAATAGGATTGGGATTAACCCTATTTGGATTAGGTTCTGGATTAACCCTAAACCAAATCACTATTAAAAGAAAAAAGAGGGGCACCTGGGTGGCTCAGTAGGCTAAAGCCTCTGCCTTCGGCTCAGGTCATGATCCCAGGGTCCTGGGATCGAGCCCCGCATTGGGCTCTCTGCTAAGTGGGGAGCCTGCTTCCTCCTCTCTCTCTCTCTGCCTACTTGTGATCTCTGTCTGTCAAATAAATAAAATCTTATTAAAAAGAAAAAAGAAAAAAAAAGAAAAACATATTTTTAAAAGAAAGGAAGCCTAAAATATATGTACTTCTACCTCACTCTCAACACAACTACATATCAAGACTACAAATCAAGACTTCCAGGATATCAAGAGATATCCAGGATAATCAGGAGAACAACAGGGAACAAAGAAAATAAGACAAGGTATTCTTTTTTTTTTTTTTTTAATTTTATTTATTTATCTATTAGAGAGCACAAGTAGGCAGAGCAGCAGGCAGAGGGAGAGGGAGAAGCAGGCTCTTCGCTGATTGGGGAGCCCAATGCGGGGCTCAATCCCAGGATCCTGGGATCATGACTTGAGCTGAAGGCAGCTGCTTAACTGACTGAGCCACCCAGGCGCCCCAGGATAAGGTATTCTTTTTTTTTTTTTTAAAGATTTTATTTATTTATTTGACAGAGAGAGATCACAAGTAGGCAGAGAGGCAGGCAGAGAGAGAGAGGAGGAAGCAGGCTCCCCGCTGAGCAGAGAGCCCGACGCGGGACTCGATCCCAGGATCCCGAGATCATGACCCGAGCCGAAGGCAGCGGCTCAACCCACTGAGCCACCCAGGCACCCGGATAAGGTATTCTTAAGCCATATATTTGGTAGACTTTTAGAAAAGATTTAGTTTAATCATGACTACTTTGGCTGAAATGTAAAAGTTGCCTTTTTAACTGTCACCAAAACATATTAAGCTAATCTGAAATTATAAAGACATAACATAGCCTTAGTACTCTAATTTAGAGAGCAAGAAATTAGAAATTTATACTAAAGACTGGCATCATTTAAGTTAGAAGAGTAGCCTGTGGCCACTGTATTAGTAATATAAAAATTAGAGATTATTCACATTTTTCCACAAGATATTATGAAAATTTTTAAAATACAGAAGTTGAAAAATTACCCAGTGAACACCTATAAACGTATCATTAAGACTGTACAAATAACATTCCTCTAAATTTGCTTTATCACACACTTCTCCCTTCATCAAAGAGATAATTTTTAAAAAAAATGATGAGGGGAAATAAAAAAAATATTTTAATTCCAATATACTTCACAGAGTGTTGTGTTAGTTTCAGGGGTACAATACAGTGATTCAACACCTCATACATCACTCAATGCTCACCACAAGTGCTCCCCTTCATCCCCATCACCTGTTTCCCCCCTCCCGTACCCACCTCTCCTCTGGTAATCATCTGTCTGTTCTCTAGAATGAACAGTTTATTTCTGCCTGTGCGCTCGTCTAGGATTTTTATGGTTTCAGGTCTCACATTTAGGTCTTAATCCATTTTAAGTTTATTTTTGTGTATGGTGTAAAAAAGTGGCCCAGTTTTATTCTTTGGGATGAGGCTGTCCAGTTTTCCCACCACCATTTATTGAAGAGACTGCCTTTTTCCCATTGCATATTCTTGCCTATTGTCAAGATTAATTGACCATATAAACATGGGTTTGTTTCTGGGTTTTCTATTCTATTTCTGATTTGTATGTCTATTTTGTATAATTACCAAACTATTTTGACTACTACAGCTTTGCAATAGATCTTAAAATCTGGGATTGTGATGCCACCAGCTTTTTCTTCTTTTTTAAGACTGCTTTGGCTATTTGGGGTCCTTTGTGGTTCCATACAACTTTTAGGATATTGTTCTAGTTTTGTGAAAAATGCTGTTGGTGGGAGGAAAAGATGGTGGTGGAGAAGGACGCTAGGCTTGCCTCCTCCCACCAGGACAACTTCGGTAACTATGAGACCATCCTAAATACCCCAGAAATTAATCTGATGACTGGCAGATCAAACTCCACAAGTAAAGGTAGAGGCGAGACCACAAAACAGAAGACAGGAAGTATGGAGATGCAATTTGTGCCTGCTGTGGTGGGGAGGGAGCCATGGTCTCGGGGAAGGACAAGAGGCAAACTAGCACGAGACACATGGGGAAAACAAATCCCACAGCAATTGGTTTGAAAAGCAGGAAAGCCTGAATTTTGTGAGTTAAAGCCTGGGGTTTTTTAAAGGTCAGCATGCTTGGAGCACAGAGGACACTAGGGCAGCTCCTGGAGAAAAGGCAGGGCAAACAGCAATCTGAACAGCACCTGGGCCACACAGTGGGGAAAGGTTAACTGTTCATCTTGGAAAGTGCCCCAGAGAGGTAGCATTCATGGAGAGACCACTCAAGGGACAAAAGAACAGAGAGACACCATTTCTCTCCCCTGCCCCTCAGCAGAAACACTGAGCTGCCTGCAGAAAGCAGCCTAGCAGCAACCCTCATTACCTAACTTGCTTACACCAAGTCTCAGCACTCCACCCGCCGGTGGAACGGTCATCTCAGTCCTGCCTTCCTCACTCCCAGCACAGCAGGCTCCCTACCTCAGAAGACCAACCCAAACCCCTGCTCATCCTGCATTTCCTGGCCCAGGAGTTGTACAAGGCCCTGGTTTCCATGGCAGTGGCAAGAGCTCTCATTTCACAAGAAGACCAGAGCATACCTAGTTAAAATGTGCCACATTCAGGCCAGAGACTAAACACTGTCCACAACAGGCAAAGCAAGCCTCTCCAGATGACTGGCCTGAAGGATAAAGTGGCCAGGACACAACAGCAGAGCTTTGCCAGCACACACTGGAGATACTTGCAGAAGTGCCAGGCTCTGGAAAACAGGGGACACTATATTTCAGGGCACTATAGGACCTCTTTTTCATAAGGCCCTTATCTTTAAGAGCAGGAGACATAAATGACTTTGCTAACACGCAGAGATAGGCACAGAGACTTTGACAAAATGAGAAGTCAGGGGAATTTTTCCCAAAAGGAAGAACAGGACAATGCCACAGCCAGATATCTAAGCAAAACAGATATAAGTAATATGCCTGATGTAAATTTAAAATGATGATCAAAAGGATACTCAATGAACTTGAGAAAAGAGTGAAGAATATCAATGAGATCCTTAATGAAATGAAGAATAATAAAGAGATAAAGGGACCAATAAATGAAATGAGAAACATTTCGCTTGATGGAACGAAGAGAAGCCAGGAAGAAGCAGAGGAATGAGTTAATGACCTAGAAAACAGAGTAATGTGATCAAGCTGAACAAAAAAGAGGAAAAAGAATTATGCAACAGGAGAATACTTACGGAACTCAGTGACTATCAAATGTAATAACATTCACCTTTAGGAGTCCCAGAAGACAGAGAAAAGAGAGTAGAGAATTTACTTGCTGAAGTAATAGCTGAAAACTTTCCTAATCTGGGGAATGAAACAGATACTCAGATTCAGGATACAAAGAACTCCCAACAAAATCAACAAAGGCACAACCACACCAAGACATATTGTAATTAAAATGGCAAAATATAGTGATAAAGAAAAAAATACAAGAAGCAGCAAAACAAAGATGATGGTAACATACAAAGGAAACCCCATAAAGTTATCAGATTTTTCAGCAGAAACTTTCCAAGACAAAGGGGTGGCATGATATATTCAAAGTTCTAGATGGGGAAAACCTGAAGCCAAAAATACTTTATCCAGAAATGCTATCATTCAGAAAAGGAGAGCAAGAGTTTCCCAGAGAAACAAAAACTAAAGGAGTTCATGACAACTAAACCAACCCTGTAAAAAGTATTAAAGGGGAATCTCTGAGTGCAAAAGGAAAGACTAAAAAGGACACTATAAAGTTTAGAAACACAAAAGCAGTAAAAATGAATAGATGTGTAAAAAAAAAAAATCAGTCAAGGAACTCACAAATTGAAAGGATGAAAAGTATGATCCCATATACCTAAATCAAGGTTGGGGGGGCAGGGAGAATGGTTCCAAACTTAAATGATTATCAACTTCATAAAGACTGCAATAGGTATAAGATGTTATATGCAAACATAATGATGACCACATATCAAAACCAATTATAGATATGTAAAAAAAAAAAATAAAGAGAGGACTCCAAGTATATCACTAAAGACACCCAGCAAACTATGAAAAAAGACAAGAAAGGATCAGAGAAAATCCTGAGAAACAACCTCAAAACAAGTAATAAAGTGGCATAAATACATTTCTACCAAATTACTTTGAATGTAAGTGGACTAAACATTCTAATAAAAAGACATAGGTTATTAGAATAGATTAAAAAAAAAAAGACCGATCTATTGGCTGCTTACAAGAGACTCATTTTAGACCTAGACACAGACTGAAAGTGAGGGGATGGAGAAGCATCTTTTATGCAAATGGAAAAGAAAGCCAGAGTAGCAATAACTTATATGGGAAAAAACGACTTTAAAACAAAGACTAGATTCCGAACACCTAAAAATCCAACAGGAGATGGAAGAAAAGAAAAGCAGCAATTCTAGAAACAGACAATTGACCACTTTCTGAAAGGTAGGACCTGCAGAGAAGTGAATCCAAAGCAACGGGAAGATAGACTGCAGGGGGAGGGGCCGGCTCCCAGCAAGTAGCAGAACAAAGGAGCACAAAATCAGAACTTTTAAAAGTCTGCTCCACTAGAAAGACAACTACCATATGATCTCCCTGACATGAGAAAGTGGAGATGCAATGTGGAGGGCTTGGCGGGGGAGCGGGGGGGTGTAGGAAAAGAATAAATGAAACAAGATGGGATCGGGAAGGAGACAAACCATAAGAGACTCTTAATCTTGCAGAACAAACAGGGTTGCTGGGGGGACGGGGGTCGGGAGAGGGTGGTGGGGTTATGGACGTTGCAGGGGTGTGTGTTGTGGTGAGTGCTGTGAAGTGTGTAAACCTGGCAATTCACAGACCTGTACCCCTGGGGCTAAAAATACATTATATGTTTATAAAAAAATAAAGAAATTAAAAAAAAAAGTCTGCTCCACTGAGGGACAACGCTCCAGAGGCTAAGCCAGGGTGGAGCCCATGTGGGGATAGTGTGGTCTCAGGTCCTGTGGGGCCACAGAAGGATCGGGGGTGCCCGAATGTCACAGAGCTTGCAGGTATTAGAGCAGGGAAGCCAGCTACAGAGACGGAGCCAAGGAGTGAGCGCTCAACTCAGGGTACCTTAAACTGTGATCCATGGCACAGTCACGCTACTGCTCTGAGCAGGGACCCCACAAGTGGCAGATCGGGGACACCCCCCCTGGAAGAGCAGCGGTGATCTGCTGGGTTTGGAGACTCCAGGCAGGGCTGTATGCCAGAGACAGAGACACTTGGTCACAGGCTGGGTGAGCTCGGAGTGTGGCCAGAGGCCAGAGAGACAGGAGTGATTGAGCGCTTTGCTCTAAGGGTACCCTCAGGAGTGGGGCCCCGAGCTCTCAGCTCCTCTGGACCAGAGACTGGGAGGCCACCATTTTCATTCGCATCCTTGGGAACTCTACGGAAAGCATTCAGGGAACAAAAGCTCCCGAAATTGAGCCCAAGCAGATTACTTAGCCCTGTCCCTGGCAAAGGTGGTGCAATTCTGCCTCAGACAAAGACACTTGAGAATCACTAAAACAGGCCCCTCCCCCAGAAGATCAGCAAGAAATCCAGCCAAGACCAAGTTCACTCATTAAGGAGAACAGTGGAATTCCAGAGGAGGAGGAAGCAAAGCATGGAATTTATGGCTTTCTCCCCATGGTTCTTTAGTCTTGCATAGTTAATTAATTTTTTAAAATTTTTTAATTCTAATTTTTTAAATTTTTACTCTTTCCTCTTTTAACGTTTTTTAACTAGTTTATCTTAATAATACCTGTCATTAAAGACGCCTGGGTGGCTCAGTTGGTTGGACGACTGCCTTCGGCTCAGGGCGTGATCCTGGAGTCCCGGGATCGAGTCCCACATCAGGCTCCCAGCTCCATGGGGAGTCTGCTTCGCTCTCTGACCTTCTCCTTGCTCATGCTCTCTCTCACTGTCTCTCTCTCTCAAATAATAAAATCTTTAAAAAAAAAATATTTTTGAACTTTCATTATTATAGTAAGATTTTATCCTTCATTGTATCTAAATTTATTTTTTGTATACACATAGGGCTTTTTCTTCTAAAAAAGTTTTGGATACTTTTTTTTTTAAGATTTTATTTTTTTATTTATTTGACAGAGAAAGGGAGATCACTAGTAGGCAGAGAGGCAGGAGGAGATAGAGGGGGAAGCAGGCTCCCCGCTAAGCAGAGAGCCCAATGCAGGACTCGATCCCAGGACCCTGAGATCATGACCTGAGCTGAAGGCAGAGGATTAACCAACTGAGCCATTCAGGCACCCCTGGGATACAACTTCTAATAGATCAAAATATACCCTAAACATAGCACAGGGCTTTGTTCTAGTCTCCAGCCTGAGCAAATTCTCTCCACTTTTTTTCTTTCTTTTCCAACCAACTTATCAACTCCTTTTTTAGGATTTAAAAAAAAAAAATATATATATATATATATATATTTTTAAAGATTTTAAAATTTATTTGACAGAGAGAGAGAGATCACAAGTAGGCAGAGAGAAAGGCAGAGGGAGAGGGAGAAACAGGTTCCCCGCTCAGCAGAGAGCCTGATGCGGGGCCCGATCCCAGGATCCTGAGATCAGGACCAAAGCTGAAGGCAGAGGCTTAACCCACTGAGCCACCCAGGCACCCTTAAAATTTTCATCTTTATAGTCATATTCCATCCCTTCATCGCATTTACCCTTTTGCGTGTGCATGCGCGTGTGTGTGTATAAAAGTTTTTCTTTCTTTAAAATTATGAGGAGTAGTTTCTTCTAAGAGACCAAATACTCCCCAGATTAAGTGGGTGGCTCTGTTCTATTCACCTATCTAATATATATTTTTTCTTTTCTTTCTTTTTCCTTCTTTTTTTTTTTTAATTTTTATTTTATTATTTTTTTAAATTTTATTTATTTGTCATAGAGGGTGAAGTGAGAGCAAGCATAGGCAGACAGAGTGGCAAGGCAGAGGCAGAGGGAGAAGCATGCTCCCTGCCAAGCAAGGAGTCCGATGTGGGACTCGATCCCAGGATGCCGGGATCATGACCTGAGCCGAAGGCAGCCGCTTAACCAACTGAGCCACCCAGGCGCCCCTCCTTCTTTTTTTTTTTTTCCAAACTTCTTTTTACCCCTTTCTTCACCCCCATGATTTGTGGTCTCTTCTGATTTGGTTAACACACATCTTCCTGGGGTCTTTGCCACCCTTTCAGTATTTTATTCTCTCCTTCATGTATTCTTACCTGGATAAAATGACAAGGCGGGAAAAACTCACCACAAAAAAAAGAATAAGAGGCAGTACCGATGGCTAGGGACCTAGTCAATAGGGACACTGGTAATACATCAGATCTAGTGTTCAGAATGACAATTCTCAAGGCGCAACCTGGGCTTGAAAAAGGCATGGAAGATATTAGAGAAACCCTTTCTGGAGAAATAAAAGAACTAAAATCTAACCAAGCTGAACTAAAACAAGCTATTAATGAGGTGCAGTAAAACATGGGTGCTCTTACTGCTAGGATAAATGAGGCAGTAAACAGAATAAGGGATATAGAAGACCCAATTACAAAGAATAAAGAAGCTGAGCAAAAGAGAAACAAACAACTACTGGACCACGAAGGGAGAATTCGAGAGATAAGTGATACCATAAGACAAAACAACATTAGAATAATTGGGATTCCAGAAGAAGAAGAAAGAGAGAAGGGAGCAGAAGGAGAATTCGAGAGATAAGTGATACCATAAGACAAAACAACATTAGAATAATTGGGATTCCAGAAGAAGAAGAAAGAGAGAAGGGAGCAGAAGGTATATTGGAGCGAATGATTGTAGAGAATTTCCCTAATATGGCAAAGGCAACAAGCATCAAAATCCGGGAGGTACAGAGAACCCCCCTCAAAATCAGTAAGAATAGGTCCACACCCCGTCATCTAGTAATAAAATTTAGAAGTCTTAGTAACAAAGAGAAAATTCTGAAAGCAGCCTGGGACAAGAAGTCTGTAACATACAATGGTAAAAATATTAGATTGGCAGCAGACTTATCCACAGAGACCTGGCAGGCCAGAAAGAACTGGCATGATATATTTAGAACACAAAACAAGAACATGCAGCCAAGAATACTATATCCATTTAGGCTATCATTGAAAATAGAAGGAGAGATAAAAAGGTTCCAGGACAAACAAAAACTGAAAGAATTTGTAAACACCAAACCAGCTCTATAGGAAATATTGAAAGGGGTCCTCTAAGCAAAGTGAGAGCCTAAAAAATATATATATTTAATATATATACAGAGACAATATACAGTAATAGTCACCTTACAGGCAATACAATGGCACTAAATTCATATATCTCAATAGTTACCCTGAATGTAAATAGGCTAAATGCTCCAATCAAAAGACAAAGGGTATCAGAATGGATTAAAAAAACAAAACCCATCAATATGCTGTCTATAAGAAACTCATTTTAGACCCAAAGACACCTCCAGATTTAAAGTGAGGAGGTGGAAAACAATTTACCATGCTAATAGACATCAAAAGAAAGCTGGTGTGGCAATCCTTATATCAGATCAATTAGATTTTAAGCCGAAGACTGTAATAAGAGATGGGGAAGGAACACTGTATCATACTCAAAGGATCTGTCCAACAAGAGGATCTAACAATTTTAAATATCAATGCCCCAACATGGGAATAGCCAACTATATACACCACTTAACAAAATCAAACAAACATATTGACAATAATACAATAGTAGTATGGGACTTTAATGCTCCCCTCATTGAAATGGACAGATCACCCAAGGAAAAGATTAACAAGGAAATAAAGGCCTTAAATAACATACTGGACCAGATGGACATCACAGATATATTCAGAACATTCCATCCCAAAGCAACAGAATACACATTCTTCTCTAGTTCACACTGAACATTCTCCAGAATAGATCACATCCTGGGTCACAAATCAGGTCTCAACCGGTACCTAAACCGGTACCTAAACTGGGACTATTCCCTGCATATTTTCAGACCACAATGCTCTGAAGCTAGAACTCAACCACAAGAGGAAATTTGGAAAGAACCCAAATATATGGAGACTAAAGAGCATCTTTCTAGAGAATGAATGGATCAACCAGGAAATTAAAGAAAAATTGAAAAAATTCACGGAAACAAATGATAATGAAAACATAACAGTTCAAAATCTGTGGGACACAGCAAAGGCAGTCCTGAGAGGAAGATATAAAGTGATACAAGCCTTTCTCAAGAAACAAGAAAGGTCTCGGGCGCCTAGGTGGCTCAGTGGGTTAAGTCTCTGCCTTCAGCTCAGGTCATGATTTCAGGGTCCTGGGATCGAGTCCTGCATCAGGCTCTCTGCTCAGCAGGGAGCCTGCTTCCTCCTCTCTCTCTCTCTGCCTGCCTCTCTACCTACCTGTGATCTCTGTCAAATAAAATCTTAAAAAAAAAAAAAGAAAGAAACAAGAAAGGTCTCAAATATACAACCTAACCCTACACCTAAAGGAGCTGGAGAAAGAACAACAAAGAAAGCCTAAAACCAGCAGAAGAAGAGAAATAATAAAGATCAGACCGGAAATCAATGAAATAGAAACCAAAGAAATAACAGAACAAATCAATGAAACTAGGAGCTTGTTCTTTGAAAGAATTAATAAGACTGATAAACCTCTGGCCAGACTTTTTTTTTTTTTAAAGAGTATGTATGTATGTATGTATGTATGTATTTATTTATTTGACAGAGATCACAAATAGGCAGAGAGGCAGGCAGAGAGAGAGAGGAGGAAGCAGGCTCCCCGCCGCACAGAGAGCCCGATGCCAGGACCCTGGAATCAGACTTTTTTTTTTAAAGATAGATAGATTATTTATTTATTTATTTATTCATTCATTCATTCATTTATTTGACAGAGATCACAAGCAGGCAGAGAGGCAGGCAGAGAGAGAGAGAGGAGGAAGCAGGCTCCCCGCCGCACAGAGAGCCCGATGCCAGGCCCGATCCCAGGACCCTGGAATCACAACCTAAGCCAAAAACAGAGGCTTTAATCCAGTAAGCCATCCAGGTGCCCCTCTGGCCAGACTTATTAAAAAGAAAAGAGAAAGGACCCAAATAAATAAAATCATGAATGAAAGAGGAGAGATCACAACTAACATCAAAGAAATACAAACAATTATAAGAACATATTATGAGCAACTATACGCCAGCAAATTTGACAATCTGGAAGAAATGGATGCATTCCCAGAGACATATAAACTACCACAACTGAACCAGGAAGAAATAGAAAACCGGAACAGACCCATAGCCAGTAAGAAGATTGAAGCAGTCATCAAAAATATCCAAACAAACAAGAGTCTGGGGCCAGACAGGCTTCCCAGGGGAATTCTACCAAACATTTAAAGAAATAATTCTTATTCTCTGGAAACTGTTCCAAAAAATAGAAATGGAAGGAAAACTTCCATACTCATTTTATGAGGCCAGCATTACCTTGATCCCAAAATCAGACAAAGATCCCATCAAAAAAGAGAATTACAGACCAATATCCTTGATGAACACAGATGCGAAAATTCTCACCAAAATACTAGCCAATAGGACCCAAGAGAACATTAAAAACAGTACATTATTCACAACAACCAAGTGGAAATTATCCCAGGATTGCAAGGTTGTTTCAACATCCACAAATCAATCAGTGTGATAAAATACATTAATAAAAGAAAGAATAAGAACCATAGGATACTCTCAATAGATACTGAAAAAGCACTTGACAAAATACAACATCCTTTCCTGATCAAAACTCTTCAAAGCATAGGGATAGAGGGTATACATACTTCAATACCATCAAAACCATCTATGAAAAACCCACTGCTAATATCATTCTCAACGGAGAAAAACTGAGAGCTGTTCCGGAACAGGCAGGGATATCCATTATCATCACTGCTATTCAACATAGTACTAGAAGTCCTAGCCTCAGCAATCAGACAAGAAAAAGAAATTAAAGGCATCCAAATCAGCAAAAAGGAAGTCAAACTATCACTCTTTGCAGATGATATGATACCTGATGTGGAAAACCCAGAAGACTCCACTCTAAATCTGCTAGAACTTGTAGAGGAGTCCAGTAAAGTGTCAGGATATAAAATCAATGCACAGAAATCAGTTGCATTTCTATACCCCAACAACAAGACAGAAGAAAGAGAAATTAAGGAGTCGATTCCATTTACAATTGCACCCAGACCCATAAGATACCTAGGAATAAACCTAATCAAAGAGGCAAAGAATCTGTACTCAGAAAACTATAAAGTACTTATGAAAGAAATTGAGGAAGACACAAAGAAATGGAAAAATGTTCCAAGCTCATGGATTGGAAGAACAAATATTGTGGAAATGTCTATGCTACCTAAAGCAATCTACACATTTAGTGCAATCCCTATCAAAAATCCCATCCATTTTTTTCGAAGAAATGGAACAAACAATCCTAAAATTTATATGGAACTAGAAAAAACCTTGAATAACCAGAGGAATATTGAAAAAGAAAGCCAAAGTTGGTTGCATCACAATTCCAGACTTCAAGCTCTATTTCAAAGCTGTCATCATCAAGATATGGTACTGGCACAAAAACAGACACATAGATCAATGGAACAGAATAGAGAGACCAGAAATAGACCCTCAACTCTATGGCCCACTAATCTTCGACCAAGCAGGAAAGAATGTCCAATGGACAAAAGACAGTCTCTTCAACAAATGGTGTTGGGAAAATCGGACAACCACATGCAGAAAAATCAAACTGGACCATTTCCTTACACCACACAAATACAGACTCAAAATGGATGAAGGACCTCGATGTGAGAAAGGAATCCATCAAACTCCTTGAGGAGAATACAGGTAGCAACCTCTCCAACCTCAGCCACAGCAACTTCTTCCTAGGAACATCGCCAAAGCCAAGGGAAGCAAGGGCAAAAATGAACTATTGGGACTTCATCAAGATCAAAAGCTTCTGCACAGCAAAGGAAATAGTCATCAAAACCAAAAGACAACTGAGAGAATGGGAGAAGATATTTGCAAACGACATATCAGATAGAGGGCTAGTACCCAAAATCTATAAAGAATTTATCAAACTCAACACCCAAAGAACAAATAATCTCATCATGAAATGGGCAGAGGACATGAACAGACATTTCTGCAAAGACAACATCCAGATGGCCAACAGACACAAGAAAAAGTGCTCCACATCACTCAGCATCAGGGAAATACAAATCAAAACCACAATGAGATACCACCTCACACCAGTCTGAATGGCTAAAATTTACAAGTCAGGAAACGACAGATGCTGGCAAGGATGCAGAGAGAGGGGAACTCTCTTACACTTTTGGTGGGAATGCAAGTTAGTGCAACCACTCTGGAGAACAGAATGGAGGTTCCTCAAAAAGTTGAAAATAGAACTGCCCTATGACCCAGCAATTGCACTACTAGGTATTTACCCTAAAGATACAAATGTAGTGATCCGAAGGGGCACGTGCACCCAAATGTTTATAGCAGCAATGTCCACAATTAGAAAGAACCTAGATGTCCATCAACAGATGAATGGATAAAGAAGATGTGGTGTGTAAGCACACACACACACACACACACACACACACACAGGAATACTATGCAGCCATCAAAAGAAATGAAATCTTGCCATTTGCGATGACGTGGATGGAACTAGAGGGTATTGTGCTTAGCAAAATACGTCAATCAGAGAAAGACAATTATCATATGATCTCCCTGATAGGAGGAAGTTGAGAGGCAACATGGGGGGTTTGGGGGGTAAGAAAAGAATAAATGAAACAAGATGGGATTGGGAGGGAGACAAACCATAAGAGACTCTTAACCTTATAAAACAAACTGAGGGTTGCTGGGGAGAGGAGGGTAGAGAGAGGGTGGTTGCGTTATGGACATTGGGGAAGGTATGTGCTATGTGGTGAGTGTTGTGAAGTGTGCAAACCTGGTGATTCACAGACCGGTACCCCTGGGGCTAATAATACATTCTATGTTAATAAAAATTAAAAAAGGGGGGGACAAGATGGCGGGGTACTAGGAAGAGGCGTCTTTTCAGCTGGTACCCCAAAGTGAGCTGATTACCTACCAAAGAACTCTGATCACCCATGAAATCAGCCTGAGATCAGAATTATACACGTCTGGATCTCTACAGGGGCAGAAGACGCCAGTGAGCAGGTAAAGCGGAATGGGAACAGCGGACTGATATCGGAAGATAAACAAAAGGGGGAGGGAGCCACCAGAGGCGACCGGTGCAAAAGTAATACCCCGATACGAGCGAGAGTGCCCTGCGTCTGGGGACCAGCATTAACTCGGAGACTGGTTGAAAGCACTCCAAAAGAGCAAAGGATCGCGGGGGCAAACTGTGGGAATCGGGGCGGCTAGGGACAGGGGCTTGAGTCCCCGGTCCCAGACGGCCTCCCCGGCGCGGAGGCAGAGAGAGTGCGGCGGAGAAAGCGGCTCCTGGTCCCTAAGCCGCCAGTGTGCCCCAGAGCGCGGGGTTCCGGCTCCTGTGAGGGGATGGGAGCCGGTCTGCAGAACGCGCGCTAGCCCTACCACAAAGCTTGAGATGCGCGTGCACGTCGCTCCAGCTCTCCTGGGTTTCTAAGGCCCTGGGGCGCTTCTTGACCCGGGCCATTGTTTCAAAGTCTAAGCCTCGCGCCCGCGAAACTCTTCCCCGGACAGAGGCGCGCAAAAGCCCAGCCTGCGGCTTACGGACCAGCGCCCCGTTCTCAGTGCCCCAGACGCGCGCCCGACCCACAGCCGCCTCTGAAAAGAGGTGCGCGCAAGCCGGGCACTCCCAGCCCGGGCCGGCGGCAAAATCTCAGTGTGCGATCGCTGCTTGGAACCTCTCTGGCGGTCAGGAGCTCCCAGACAGCCGCCACTGCCTTGGCTTTGGGGACGAGCAAAAGATCCTGCGCCCCCAGGGTCTTTAACTTGGAACCTGCACTGCCAGCATCCAAGGGGGAATTTATTCAGCTTCTGCACCCAGACTGAGGCTTCTGAGACGGAGATCAGGAAGTGTTCCAGGGTGCACCTTGACTGCACCAGAGTTGATACATCCAGCTACATCTGTTCAGTCTTCTCCCACCAAAATGACTAGGAGGAGGAATGCCCAACAGAAGAAAAATACAGAGGATGGACCTTCCGCAACAGAGCTAACGGCTATCAACATAGACAATATGTCGGAAAGAGAATTCAGGCTAACAATTATCCAGGCAATAGCTAGGTTGGAGAAAGCCATGGATGACCAAACAGAATTGATTAGAGCCGAACTGAAAGCGACCAGACAGGATGTTCACAATGTTAGGGCGGAGCTTAAAGCTACCAGGGAGGAGGTCCACAATGCTCTCAATGAGTTCCAATCCAATCTAAACTCTCTCAAAGCTAGGGTAACTGAGACAGAAGATAGAATTAGTGATCTGGAAGACAAACAGATAGAGAGAAAGGATCAGGAGGAAGCCTGGAACAAACAGCTTAGATCCCACGAAAGCAGAATTAGGGAAATAAGTGATGCTATGAAGCGTTCCAACGTCAGAATTATTGGAATTCCTGAAGGGGAGGAGAAAGAAAGAAGTCTAGAAGATGTCGTGGAACAAGTCCTTCATGAAAACTTTCCGAATCTCGCGAATGAAACCAGCGTTCATGTACTAGAGGCTGAACGGTCTCCACCCAAGATTATACACTCCAAAAAAACATCACGACACCTGATAGTCAAATTGAGAAATTATAATTGTAGGTATAATCTCTTGAAAGCTGCCAGGGCAAAGAGGCTCCTTACTTACAGAGGGAAGCCCATCAGAATAACGTCAGACCTGTCCACAGAGACCTGGCAAGCCAGAAGAGGCTGGCAAGATATATTCAGGGCACTAAATGAGAAGAACATGCAGCCAAGAATACTTTATCCAGCAAGACTGACATTCAAAATGGATGGAGAGATAAAGAGTTTCCAAGACCGGCAAGACTTAAAAGACTATGCAACCACCAAGCCGATACTGCAGGAAATATTAAGGGGGGTTCTATAAAAGAGGAAAAATCCCAAGAATAGCATTGAACAGAAATATAGAGACAGTCTACAGAAAGAAAGACTTCAAAGGTAACTCGATGTCAATAAAAGCGTATCTATCAATAATCACTCTCAATGTGAATGGCCTCAATGCACCCATAAAACGGCACAGGGTTGCAGATTGGATAAAACGACAGGACCCATCCATATGCTGTCTACAAGAGACCCATTTTGAACCTAAAGATACACGCAGACTGAAAGTGAAGGGGTGGAGAAGCATCTTTCATGCCAATGGGACTCAAAAGAAGGCTGGGGTAGCGATTCTCATATCAGATAAATTAGACTTCAAACTAAAGACTGTAGTCAGAGATACAGAAGGACACTACATAATCCTTAAAGGGACTATCCACCAAGATGATCTAACAATTGTAAATATCTATGCTCCCAATATGGGAGCAGCCAATTACTTAAGAAAACTGTTAATCAAGATAAAGAGTCATATTGATATGAATACACTAATCGTAGGTGATCTTAACACGCCTCTTTCAGAATTAGACAGATCATCGAAGCAGAAAATCAATAAAGAAACAAGAGCATTGAACGACACATTGGACCAGATGGACCTCATAGATATATACAGAACATTCCACCCTAAAACAGCAGAATACTCATTCTTCTCAAGTGCACACGGAACCTTCTCCAGAA
Source organism: Neogale vison (assembly GCF_020171115.1). NCBI lineage: Eukaryota > Metazoa > Chordata > Mammalia > Carnivora > Mustelidae > Neogale > Neogale vison. Next base: position 145,999,878 of record NC_058091.1, on the reverse strand, counting down.
TAGACCACATACTGGGTCACAAATCAGGACTCAGCCGATACCAAAAGACTGAGATTATTCCCTGCATATTCTCAGATCACAATGCTTTGAAACTGGAGCTCAATCACAAGGAAAAGTTCCGAAGGAACTCAAACACCTGGAAGCTAAAGACCACCTTACTTAAGAATGCTTGGATCAACCAGGAGATCAAAGAAGAACTGAAACAATTCATGGAAACCAATGAGAATGAAGACACTTCGGTCCAAAACCTATGGGATACAGCAAAGGCGGTCCTAAGGGGAAAATATATAGCCATCCAAGCCTTGCTCAAAAAAATTGAAAAATCCAGAACACACCAGCTGTCTCTACACCTTAAAGAACTGGAGGATCAACAACAAATCAAACCAACTCCACACATAAGAAGGGAAATCATCAAGATTAGAGCTGAGATCAATGAGGGAGAAACCAGAGATACAGTAGAACGTATCAATGAAACTAGAAGCTGGTTTTTTGAAAGAATCAATAAGATCGATAAGCCACTGGCTACACTAATCCAAAAGAAAAGAGAGAAATCCCAAATTCATAAAATTATGAATGAAAGGGGAGAGATCACAACTAACACCAAGGAAGTAGAAACAATCATCAGAAGTTACTACGAACAGTTATATGCCAATAAGCTTAGCAACCTTGATGAAATGGATGCATTCCTGGAAAAATATAAACTACCAAAATTGAACCAGGAAGAAATCGACAACCTGAATAGACCAATATCTAATAACGAGATTGAAGCAGTGATCAAAAATCTCCCAAAAAACAAGAGCCCAGGACCTGACGGATTCCCTGGGGAATTCTACCAAACCTTCCAAGAAGAAACAACACCTATTCTCCTGAAGCTGTTTCAAAAAATTGAAGCAGAAGGAAAACTTCCAGACTCTTTCTATGAAGCCAGCATTACCCTGATCCCCAAACCAGGCAAGGACCATACCAAAAAGGAGAATTTCAGACCAATATCACTGATGAATATGGATGCTAAGATTCTCAACAAGATCCTAGCCAACAGGATCCAACAACACATTAAAAAGATTATCCACCATGATCAGGTGGGATTCATCCCTGGGCTACAAGGATGGTTCAACATTCGTAAATCAATCAATGTGATACAACAAATTAATAGGAGAAGAGAGAAGAACCACATGGTCCTCTCAATTGATGCAGAAAAAGCATTTGACAAAATCCAACATCCGTTCCTGATTAAAACGCTTCAAAGTATAGGGATAGAGGGAACATTCCTGAACCTCATCAAATCTATCTATGAAAGACCCACAGCAAATACCATCCTCAATGGGAAAAAGCTTGCAGCCTTCCCGTTGAGATCAGGAACAAGACAAGGATGCCCACTTTCACCACTCTTGTTCAACATAGTATTAGAAGTCCTAGCAACAGCAATCAGACAACAGAGAGAAATAAAAGGTATCCAAATTGGTAATGAAGAAGTCAAACTCTCTCTCTTCGCAGATGACATGATTCTTTATATGGAAAACCCAAAAGACTCCACCCCCAAACTACTAGAACTCATACAGCAATTCAGCAGTGTGGCAGGATACAAAGTCAATGTGCAGAAATCAGTGGCTTTCTTATACACTAACAAGGAAAATACAGAAAGGGAAATTAGAGAATCGATTCCATTTACTATAGCACCAAGAACCATAAGATACCTGGGAATAAACCTAACTAAAGAGGTAAAGGATCTATACTTGAGGAACTATAGAACACTCATGAAAGAAATTGAAGAAGACACAAAAAGATGGAAGACCATTCCATGCTCTTGGATCGGAAGAATAAACATCGTTAAAATGTCTATACTGCCTAGAGCAATCTATACTTTTAATGCCATTCCGATCAAAATTCCACCGGCATTCTTCAAAGAGCTGGAGCAAATAATCCAAAAATTTGTATGGAATCAGAAGAGACCCCGAATCGCTAAGGAAACGTTGAAAAACAAAAATAAAGCTGGCGGCATCGCCTTACCTGATTTCAAGCTTTATTACAAAGCTGTGATCACCAAGACAGCATGGTACTGGCATAAAAACAGACACATAGACCAGTGGAACAGAGTAGAGAGCCCTGATATGGACCCTCAACTCCATGGTCAATTAATCTTCGACAAAACAGGAAAAAATATACAGTGGAAAAAAGACAGTCTCTTCAATAAATGGTGCTGGGAAAACTGGACAGCTATATGTAGAAGAATGAAACTCGACCATTCTCTTACACCGTACACAAAGATCAACTCAAAATGGATAAAAGACCTCAACGTGAGACAGGAATCTATCAGAATCTTAGAGGAGAACATAGGCAGTAATCTCTTTGATATCAGCCACAGCAACTTCTTTCAAGATACGTCTCCAAAGGCAAAGGAAACAAAAGCGAAAATAGACTTCTGGGACTTCATCAAAATCAAAAGCTTCTGCACAGCAAAGGAAACAGTCAAAAAAACAAAGAGGCAACCCACGGAATGGGAGAAGATATTTGCAAATGACAGTACAGACAAAAGGTTGATATCCAGGATCTATAATGAACTCCTCAAACTCAACCCACACGAAACAGACAAACACATCAAAAAATGGGCAGAAGATATGAACAGACACTTCTCCAATCAAGAAATACAAATGGCTATCAGACACATGAAAAAATGCTCATCATCATTAGCCCTCAGGGAGATTCAAATTAAAACCACATTGAGATATCACCTTACACCAGTTAGAATGGCCAAAATTAACAAAA